>NC_132800.1:35081696-35389696 GCF_048594095.1 Paramormyrops kingsleyae | reverse complement strand
GTTTTCAGGGCTTTCACTTTTTTAGGCTGATATGTTTTGGTTAGGGAACCTCAGGGTGTTTCATACCCCCTGAAACCATAGTGTTATGTTCTAATCTAACAGAGACCCCTCTGTGGTGTCTGTGGTACAGCCGGACCTAATCATGCAGGTGGATACTCAAACACACATGGACAACAGGAATGCTAAAACAAAAAACTCTTCCGTTTTTCCTCACATTCACACTTTATTTCAGCATTTCATTTTAAGCCTACTTTATTTTTGCTAAATCTGAGCAGCCTTAGTTTTTTACTACAAACAACATCTGTTCTGCGCTATTTCTAAAGCAGGTAAACTGCAAAATCCTGCAAATATTTCAGTCCACCATCCTGTGTTCATTTGCTTGTAATCACTTTCTGCCAGCAAGCAAACCCATAACAACAAACTACCACTTTCCTAATGGGTCTTAATTGGAAACGTCAATAAAAACAACATTAGGGCTGTTTAAGTGGGAAGAAGTCCTATTCCAGCTTCAGCCCATCTTTTAAAAACCTTATCCCGATGTTTGATTTTTCACATTGATCGAATCGAGCACCACTTGCGCATTGTCCATTTATTCTTCATACATTAGAGATATTTATAAAGCAACCATTGCATATGCCATTATAACAAACTACCACATCTTAATAATAGGCACCATCAACAACATCGTTGTACAATATTTGTTTGATACTCTATTCATGGCTTTGTTGTAGCACATTGTCTGCTGGAATGTGGTATTGCACAGCTCATGAGAGCAACAAGTATGCTTTATGTATGAAGGCGCTGTGTCAACCCCTCTCAACCTTAATGGCACTGGTCATGTGACTACAGCACAGGCCCTATGACACTCAAGTCCAGCAGGAAGAGGGCCGGGGCAACCCAGAGAGCAGACGTCCAGTCCCAGCATCCACAGGCCAGCTAAAACAAATAGCCAATTATATTTCAGTGGCTGAAGGTAGAAAAGATGGGGACAAAAAAGCATCATCAGGATCATTCTGTATTACTCTCTCTAATGATGTTTAATGTATCACAACACACCCATGTACGGTGATTTGGGATGACTCTGTTGTGAAAGGTGCTATATAAAAATAAATTGAATTGAAATTAATAGGGTCTCTAATGATACAATTCTTACTTTGGTCCCCACGTTGTCATTTAGTTTGAAATCGTGATTGTCAGTTAACTTTTCCATCCCAATAAATGGGGAGTATTTATTTTTCATGAATTTCATTGTAATTTGGGAAACATATTTTTAGAGTATCTCCTTCTATTTGACAGTCTCCAAATTGTGGACAATTAAATAAAAGAAAGACACTATATGGAATACAGACTGGGAGGAGTTCCTTTTTCATATCCATGATGTCCATACTTTGGATATAAATTTGAAATCATTTTGGTTTTTTGTGTTTCCACAGATATGGGAATATGCTTAAAGAAACACGAAACACCACCAGTTTCTTTGGGTTGACTAGACCTAGTAGCACTTAAAATTAGAATAATAAAGAACAAGAATGTGGTGTTGCTTGGATAACCCATTTAACCACATTTTTTCCCACATACATCTCAATATGCTAATAGTGCAATTTCAGTGTTAAATGATACAGGGCTCAACATCATGACCTCATTGTGTCTGATCTTTATTTAACATAAGTAAGTCCCAGAGGTAGGCCTATGCTTTGTTGAAAACCATGTGTATTCGAGTTTAGCCTGAATTAGTAAATTTATTCTAGCTCTAGGGACTCGCAAAAATGTTTTTTGTGCACTTGATTTAGGGACACCGGTCTCTACGTGAAACAAAATGGTATAAATCGCTGCTCTCCGCAAAGCTAATGAATATTCACACAGTGATTGAGTGAACTTCTGTAGCACTAGTAACCTCACCAGAAAGAGGTACATAAACTCGGCGCACAAAACGGCTGACCCAAAAAGAAAGCAGTGCTTTTGCAGCCTAGAAATAGTCCACAGTGGGAGTGAAAAAGCGGTAAAAGGCACTAAAACATAAACGGAAGAGTCAAATATAGATGAGCGCTATCAACCCAGCTCGCAAGGAACCATCGGAGTATTTAACGAACATAAAAAGCGCGCAATCGTTATGAAAACGCATATCAAACCGTACGTTTAAAACACCACATTTTGAAGGAAACGGATCCCTAGGTTACCCAACCGGAGACGCAGTGGACGCCGCTGCTTAATTACCTACAGCTGAAATATACGATAATTACTTTGTTTCCACGGTATGTTTGAGAAGTTATACATATTCACAATTAAAACGTGAGGTGTGTTCTGTCGTTGCTCGATTTTGTCTGTTTGTGTTTGTACATTTCATCGAAGCCAACGTCTAATTTTATCATCATAATATGTTACATTACGCGTTGCCCCTCGGGGACAAATAAAGTTTTTTTAATTTCAATAAGCAATTAAATTAGGTTGATTTTCTTATGCCATACGTACGGCATCTATGATTATGCTCAAGCCTAGAGAAACGCTGGTTGCCTCGTGTAGCTTGAAAAATTTGCTGGAGTATCAATCTAAACGTAAACGATTTCTTAATAATAATAATTAATAAAACACACTTGTAAACGTATTTTATTGACGTGAACTGTTGCCGCAACATTAAGGGCGAACTCGTCCGGGGTAACGAAACTGCACCATCACGATTGCGTCATCGGCCAAACAGCTGAGTGATACGTCATAGGGGGAAGGAATTCGGGCGCGGGAAGAGACTGGGCATGACAGGTATCGATGTATGCCCACCGTCATGGAATTACGAAAAACCACCAATTCACTCTGCACGTGCAACATTTTTTCCTTTCTATTATATGGTCTGTTAATGGTTTGTAGTCAGAATACGCATTTCAATAATTTCTGTTTTGCCTAGAAAATCTGTTAAGAATATTACACACCATTACCAGAAAACATGAGGTATGGTCGTATTCTTCAGATTATATGCTACATAAATATAAATCCTTGGTGGCACTGCAGTGTTATTTATAGAGGACAAGGACGTTGGAAAAAATGTATCTAATAAAAATACTTACCGTAAGACAAAACGTGCACTGAGCTATTAATGCCGCCTGAAGAGCCGTTTTCTACGTCGTTATTTTGAGATACTAAGTCGATATTTCGAAAAGTTTCTCATTATAATGATTTACGGGATGTTTTTTTCCATCATAGTGGCAGAAATGGGCTTGCATAGGTTCTTAAACATTTGCCTGAAAGGAAGCACAGCTCAGGCAGTCAATACTCTACAAAGGACAGTGTTGCTCAAGACCACCAGATGGCAGCCAAGGAGCTCACAACTCAACCCCAGACTGGTAACCAGGACACAGAGGCACAAAGTTCAGATCCAGAGAGTACAAATCCAGGCTGAGGTTTTGTTTCAAACAACCGGTTTAGTATAGAGTCACAATCACAGCTGGTTGGTTAAAATAAAACCTTTGTTTGGATTTGTATTTTCTGGATCAGAACTTTCCACCACTGCCAGAACCAAAAAGTACAGTTGGTGTGTCACAAGTCACTAGAGCTCAGACAGCACCTGAGCTACTGACATTAATGAATCTATTTTGGTCGTCTGGTCTACGTTACTTCTAACAGCCCCCTTGGGGGGATATATTTTCTCAGAACACATGGTGTTAGAAATTGTGGGGTCTCCACCTGACGATGTCGTTATAATTCACTCAGAGAAACTCCATCTGACCCTGTTTCGGAGAGGGATGTACAAACCCGTTCTTTGTGCATGACGAGGTTCCATTGCCAGAGGAACCCCGTCTTTCACCGTCATTTTTGGAAGCCATGTGGCAGTCATCTATGGAGGAAGAAGCAGCATCACGAAGTAGGTTTTCTGTCAGGTCCCCAGTGAAGAGGAGGATGTGAGAATTGCAGCAAAGACTGCGCGACTCAAGGTCACATCTCTGCAAAATTCCAGGAAACATCTTTTGTGTCAAGCTGTCAGGTAAATGTGTTACTGATGTAAGTTCATAATAAATTCCCATACATTCTGTAAATACAAGAATGCTCTTAATTAAACAGATTTTGGTTATTCATGTTCTACTGTATGGAACTGTGGCAGATGAATATCAGCAAGCCAGTGGCGTGTCTTAAGGGTCCAGCTCACCAATGACTTCTTCTGCTGTTTTCATGGATGAAGGGGTAGCTGCGGTTTCTGATGTAGCAGTTGTCCGGAAAGGATCCTCCTTTGAGGAACCGAGTGAATCACTAGCCGTTTTGGAGGGAATTACACAAGAGTCTGATGTGAGAAATGTCGTTGAGAAGGCATCTTCTGAAGATGAAGCCATGGGAATAACAGCAAAGGATCTTCACTGAACAGGACGATGCTGAAATGGAAGTAGTTAGACCTGATAAAGTGGCACCCAAAACATCGTTTGAGTCCAGTAATTTATTGTTTATTTTTTCCTCAATAGTCATGTTTCGGGGGTAGCACGGTGGTGCAGTGATTAGCTCTGTTGCCTCACTCCTCTGGCATCTTGGTTTAATCCAGGGTTCCATGGGTGTGGAGTTTGCATGTTCTCCTTGTGTCGTCATGGAGTTTCCTCCAGGTATTCTGGTTTTCCCCCACGATCCAAAAACATGCTGAGGCGGATTGGCATTACCAAATTGCCCATAGGTATGCGTGTGTGAGTGAATGGTGTGTGAGTGTGCCTTGCAATGGGTTGGTGCCCCATCCCAGGTTGTTCCCTGCCTTGTGCCCATAACCTCTGGGATAGGCTCCAGACCCCCCATAACCCTAAATAGGATAAGTGGTTTCAGAAGATGGATGAATGGATGGATAGTCATATCTTTTGTCATACCCAAAGTTTGAAAGGTGCTGCCTAGATCCAGCCTTTAAAAGACTGATTTTGTCCATCTTATGTCAAAGTCAAAGTAAACTTTATTGTCATCTCAGCCATATACAAGTATACAGAGAGACGAAATTTCGGTGCTCAGGTTCCACAGTGTAACAAAATATGTGTGCAAAACTGAGAGTGAAATAAATGAACAACATAAGACATTGTGGAAAGCCATACACGTCAGTACAAAACTAAGACAAGAAGTGTTAAGCAATATGTTTTTGCAGTATGGATACATAAATAAATAAATAAATAAATAAATAAATAAAGCAAAGCACAGTATGAGGTAGTGGAGAATATAGTGACATGATTCCTGTGGGACAGCATGGTGTCTAACAGCCTGGGGGTAAAAACTATCCTGCAGCCTGGCAGATCAGGCTCTGATGCTGATCTTCTCTTGGATGGCAAAAGTTTGAAAAGTCCACGTGAGAGGTGTGAAAGGTCCTTCACAATGCTGCAGGCCTTGCAGACGCTGTGTTTGTGAAATGTGTCCTGTAGAGAGGGGAGAGGCACCCCAATAATGCTCTCTGCTGTCTTCACTATCATCTGCAGGTGCTTGTGGTCGGATAGGTTGCAGTTGTATTACCAGACAGTGATGCAGCTGGTTAGAAATCTCTCAGTGCTTCTATAGAATGTGGTGAGGATGGGGGGGGGGGAGACTCACTCACTTTAGTTGTCCAGGAAGTAACGAGGACCAAAAGGCATCGAGAAAGGTGATGTTCAGTCCTAAGGATCTTGAAATTGCTCCTGCAGTTGACAGTATTATGGATCAACTCACATTGTTCCCTAGCTGGAAGAATGGTTTCTGTCAATGTTCATCAGGGATGGCGTCACACAAGCAACATTGGAGAAAATAAATGACAGAATATGCCATAAGGACATCTTGAGAAAAGAACCTGCAGAATCAGCTGTAGCCAGCCGGCCTGAAATGAGAGGTACTGTATACCTATGAGTACATTTTATCTTTTTTATGATTGTAATGACACTGGTGGACCGTTATGAGTTACATAAATCAGATGAGTTGGGCGACCACCTAATCCATGTCAGAAGGGACACGATGAGCTACTCCGGGTTTTACAAACTACTGTAAAACCGAAAGGCTCCTATGCTCGGCTAAATTGCTTGGTTCATCTTGTACTTTTACTGGTTTGCTTCATTGATTGACAGACTTATCCAGCTGTTTAACATTACTGGCACACGCATGATTATTGGAGACTGATCAATCGACACACAGCAAGTACTTAAGTGAAATCTGGGTCAATTTAATTGAAATGGTTGGAATGGTAGTTTACAAACCCTGTTGTAGCTCATAGTGTCCCTCCTGACATGGATTATGTGGTCACTCTACAGCTAAGTCATCCACCCTCTATGCAGAATGCATCAGGTCATAAAATCAATTAAATAAGTCAACCCCTCAAAAAGTCTTTAATTTCTTAAAGTCTTTGAGTTTTATGATAGAAAGTGACTACAGTTAAATAAACTGAACGAGTTGTATTATACTGAGATGTATTAATGTGACTCCTTCAGGCCACAAATTTCCACCAAAAGTCACAAGTCTGTCTTAAAGACGATTAACCATCCATTCAGACACTATGAACCTCACAAGAGCTTTAAAGCACAATACATCTTATTGTCAGGCAACAATCTCTTGTTGTTTGGTTTGGAGAATACACTAGATTCGGTAAAGAGAGACCTGTTGTGCAAGGAACTACATGTGTCATCTTAAGCAGAAGAAGAAATTCCAGGTGAAGTCTTGGAGGAATTAACTTAGCAAATCAACTATTAAAGGAGCCATATCAGCACCAAAGCTTCTGAAACCATGGTGATGGAAACAGCACACAGAAGGACTTCACTCAGTTCACCCAGGCTTTCTTCACAAACGTTTCCCTTGTCAGGTGATCCATCAACCTGACATGCATTTATCAATTTAAGTCATTCTAATCTGTCAAGGACATGGCTTGGTTCCTGTTCGTTACTAGACTTTTAGAAGTAGATTTCCCCATTCATGGTTAACAAAAGCCTATTTTTACTGTGCACCCTGTTAAAATTGTTACTGTGACTCAGCAGCAACAAACTGCTGAAAATGGACAAGTGGCCCAAACTGTTCCCCAGAGTCCAGTCCATCCAGTCTTGACACTGCATCATCTTGGACATGAAACTGATGAAGACACATTTTCCACCAAAGTGTTACTGTAGCCACTCTCTATTGTGGAATCAAGTCAAAAGTTGAGCGGACCCCAAGCTCTCATGCGTCCATTGAGAGGTTATCTCAGCTGTTCCTCAAAAGTCTGGCACCATGTATCCATCTCATCTGGACATCAAAACACCAAATTGCTATCTGTTCTTGGATGAAAACATGGTTGAGGAAGATCAAAGAAATGCATGTGGAACATCTGCCATGGTGACAAGAAACCCTCCCAGTTTCTTGTCCCATTCGGTCTAGCCGGTGGCTTAAGTGGCCCAAGATGTCAAACCAGGCAGCTCTTTCAGGTTCTTACCAATACAGTAAATGTCGTTTATTCACCCGTGTTCATCCAAGTCATTTCTGATAATGAGTTCAGGGTTAAATATGGTGGTAGGTCCAGGAAGCATTCCAACAGGACTTCTGAAAATCTGCAGTGGTCCATGATGTCCGTAATGAATAAACAACACACTCACAGATTATTATACATATCTGAGAACTATGAGATGTCAAACAAAAAGATGGAAGGCTGTGTGAGGCACATTATCAGTACTAAACAGACGCTTTATCTCAAGGACTGAAGACAACAAGAGATGACGTGCAAAGCCCTAATGAATGAGCGAACATGTTTTTGATGCAAGGTAAAATCTTTATTTTGAAGCAATATAAACTCTTTTGGAATACTTATTGTACATAACGGTTGAAAACTAATCTGTCAGGACCACGCTTGTGCCTGTTCCTACTGTTAGTTTTATATATTTATAATGGAATTTACCTAAGCTAATATACAACAGACAAATGGCAGACATGACTCAAACTAATCAACTAGAGTGTTAACCAGTGGTTAGTGATAAACACCGAGACTCCAAGCCTGGGTGGACAACTGACCCAGTTATTTCAGATTAAAACCACTTAACTGAACTGACCGATAACTTGGCCAGACAAACCCGATCAAGCCTAATTCCTGTCAACAGAAATTACAACAATTGTCAACAGGACCATCCAATTAGCCAGTCATCCCTGAGGCGGAGCCAAAAGGAAACATTCACAGCATTGTCACACAAACAGCACACAACGGAGGCCATCTCTGAGGGGGTGCCAGCTTAGCAAACCACCGGCACCACCTCCTCTCTCCTCCCCATGTCGGTGGTGAAGTTTGCCTGGTGCACAACACGGGGTGCTTCTCAATATGCGTACTTGACCATACTTGTGTTCTCGTGAACCCATTTTACGTCATCTTCCATTGCCGAAGACCAGTTCCAATGCATAGAACAAAAGTACGGAGGACGGTAAAAATCCTCGGATGTCGTTCTTCCCCCACCACAAATATCAAGGATGCATCAGTTGCAGGCTTGCAAAATGAGAACAATCCCATGATTCATCGCGCCCCAAGTTCATTCTTGGGAGGCAAGTTAGCAAGACTGCCCTTGTCAAGACCACAAGTACGATCTTTACATTCTCGGTATTGAAGAACACCCTGGGTCTTCGACTGGCACCGCCACAACGTTCCCAGCTCTTTGCAGGTGGAAGTGAGGTGGCCAGCGTGATGCCTGACAGATTTATTCCGGCTCAGAAAACATGGGCCGGTTCTGTCCATACAGTAAATAACCACACACATTCTTAAGACACGATACAGCTCACAAAAAACGTGGAAGGGGACCACAGCAGCATGAAGAAACCACAACAACCCAGTCAGTTTGTAAAACATCTCCGTCCGTTGGGGTCAAACGGTCAGAGGGCAGGGTTTTCTAAATTCACAGAATATTGCTGTTTGTTCTGCATAAGTGACAAAGGGACACCACAATCTCTCTGAGGTAAACAAAAAACTGCAACACCGTGGTGGAAGTAAGCACCACTGTCGAATTATACCTAATGTTTGCTTATTGTACAGAGATGGGGAAGAACCAGTGGACTAATTTTACAAATGAGACCCTTATGAGACCCAAATGAGATCATTAATAGATGTTCAAACGTAGTATCAATGGTGACATGATTTCTGAAGTAGGATTCTGGAATGAGAGCACGTAAAGAGGCTTATCTGTAACATCAACCCTGTATCTACTGTACCTAACAGTGGAAGTGATGGAGCAAACCCATCCTTTCAGACAGCTGTACACAAATTACAGATCAGTCACAACAGGAGAATGAGCTGGTTCTGCTTCAGTGAGACCTTTGATATGTCACAGGACACAATGATCGGTCCTCAGGTTAGAGATGAATTCATGCACACAATGCTGCAACTGGACCGAATCTGTGAACTACAGCGATCCTACGGGGAACTCCGCTGGTTCCTCTGTAGTGCTCCTGACGTAAACACGACTCCTAATACAAACGCAATTTCTCGGTTGAGAAGCGAACAATCCCAAAAGATTAATGCCATGTAAAAAAAAAAAATTAAACAGCTTTAAAAAAAAAAAAAAAAACAAGTTTAAATTCCAAGTTGTGAAGATGAGCATGAGAAGATTCTCTTTATCATGGGAATGGGAAGTTAATAAATATCAGGGAGCTGGGTGTAGTTCCTGTCCCAATATCCACCAGAGTAGATCCAGTCCCGGGAACCATTGTGGGGGTTGGGTGCCTGGTGGAACCACCTAGAACCAAAGAGCACAACAGTTAAACCAGTAAAGCTGGTATGCGTATGACATATCTAATCACACATAATCACGGATTATAAAGCCGGATCACAGACCATACAGGCCAATTACTGATCCATAATCAATCAAGTTGATCACAAATCACACAAAACCGATCACAGGCCACAATGTTCAATCGGAGACATAGAAATAACTGTCACATGCATAAAGAACTTAATACTACCAGATAAACAACACTGTGCAAAAGTCTTAGGCTGTTTAAAGCATTTATCTGGGTAGTAAGTGCACTTTTGCTCGGAACAAAAAAACACAATTTAACGTGAGAACATATGCAAATTAAGAGTAACAATAAAAACTAGTAAATATTTCTTCTGTTCTCCAAAACGTTACTGATATCTTGTTGGATGGCTAGATGAACACCGCTTAATTTCCCAAACCTCTCCTCAGGGGCACCTCAGCCATTCCATGAATTTGTTAAATTTCACCACCAGCTCACTTAATTAATTTAATTTGTTAAATAAGTCGATGAGATATTGATTATCTGTACAAGGTGAGCTAGTGGTCGAGTCATACATGGGTGTGTTGTATGGTTGCTGGAAATAATGGGGTCATTTTGGTAGAGGTTTTGAAACAGCTAAGCTGACACACTTTGACAGGCATAATATCATAGTTTTATACCAACATGAAGATCATTTACACATCATTTTCTTTGGCTGCCTAAGACTTATGCACAGCATTGTAATGGATAACAATGTTTGCAAAATACAATATTTTTGAATTATTAACATTCTTTATGGCATTAAATCTACAAAATGTTTCTTTTTAAAAGAATTCGTCTGGTCTAATCAATACATCTTTAAATTGAATGGGAGACTAGGTCTCAGTTGCAGTGCTCCACAGCTCCAGTAGGTGGAGTTACAGCACTGCTCTCACATGCACTGCACACCAAAGCCACAGCAGCCAGCATCAGGCGGGACAAACCTGGGCCCAAGGGCAGGGCTACTTGTCAGGTCACGTGGGGGTGCCAGCAACACAGAATGCATTACCAAACACACAGTACAGAGCAGATAAGCGCGACAGTCAGCCAGCACAGGGAAACGGCGTGAGGTCTGACAGGAGAAAGTGTGCACTGTACACATGACCCAAAAGGGTCATGTCTGCTAACGAGCAGCTAACATGACTGTGAATTCATTAGCGATGCAGCTGCATTTGCCTGGATACGCTCTTCAGACTGTTTTGGGTCATTAAATCAAAGCGTGCCCTTTGCTGACCGGAAGGAGCCGCACCGCCATTTTGCCGGTCCTACACAGGAGCCACATGCAGACAGGGGGACACTTAACACCGCGACGCGTCACTGAGCACGGTGCCCGTCACCCGGCGCGCTAACCTGCTCTTCCAGTCTTCCCCCGTCTTGGCGCGCTCCTTCCTCGACGTCCTCTGCTTCTCCTCCAGCCTCTTCTTGTCCTTGCTGGCCTGATCTTTAAAAAAAAGGCCATGAGAGATCTTACCATCCATCCTTACGGTTTCTGTAACCGCTTTTCCCATTCAGGGTCACAGGGGGTTTGGAGCCAATGGGCGCAAGGCAAGGAAAAACCCACCATTCACACCTATGGGCAATTTGGTAACTCCAATCAACCTCAGCATGTTTTTGCACTGTGGGGTGGGGGGGGAGGGGGGGGAGAACTGGGGAACCCAGAGGTAACCCCACAACAGGGGGGAACATGCCAACTCCACACACACAGGACCCTGACAGAGACTCGAACCCAGATCCCAAAGGTATGAGGCAACAGTGCTAACCACTGCACCACCATGCCGCCCCAGAGATCTTACCATTTTGCCATTTTACCATTTCACAATTCCATAAACACCACAAAATGCACACAAATAGATTATCATGTATAATCATTCCTCTATTCATGCACCCACCCATTTTAATTGTAATCATGTATCCTGGTTAGGATGGGGGTGGGGGTGGGGGGGGGGCTGGAGTCTATCCCAGGCAGCACTGGACACAAGGCCGGGGTACTTGCTGGACTGGATGCCGGGCCACATACAGACAGTATGATACACTATAGACAATTTAGGAACAGTACTTAACCTAACTGTGTGTCTCTGTACTGAAGCAGTGCAATTTATTCAAGTTATAACACCTTTAGGGTAAGTATTGTTAAAATGGGACACCTGGTAAAATGGTACAGTTAAACTTTGCAGTTAATATATGTTTAATACTTTATTTTCTCTGCCATATAGTGTTCAATGGGTATTAAGTTATTTAGAATGGTATCAATTTGGAATTCAAGGCACAGATGATTCTGTAAATTTTTCCGCCTTTTTAACAATACACACCCTATACTAATCTCTCAATGATCAAACCCAAATCTCGGCCATTTGTAACCGTTTTAAATTCCCTCATTGAATTTCTTAAAGGAGTGCGGATAAATCTTTATTGTCATAGTGCACAGAGCACCCCAGCCAACAATACTGCATACAGCAGGAGTCCCCAGCTATGTTTCCCAAAGGGTCAAACTCAAAAGCCAAATGGAGGGGGGGGGGGGGGGGGGGGGTGTATGCACAGGCAGGGATAATAGATAATAGATATAGAGACACCCAGAAAAAGACATAGAATACACATGAATGAGACCAGAAGCATATGCGTTTGTTGAACATTGCAAAATCGTAACAGTGCAACAGATCAAAGAGGCGTAAATGGCAAAGCATCTATGGATCCTAATGGACATTGGAGCTGTGAAGGTATAACATTTACAAAGATATCGCTGGGGCATGGTGTGGGACATGGGGGGGGGGTGAGTCTTGTTGTTAAGCTGTTTTTGACAGTACCTATGTCTCCATTCTCGAACGCTCGCATGTCAGGCCGGAGCCGGCAGTCCGTCGCTGGGATCACCCCTTCCATGCCATCCTCCAGCTCATTCAGCTGCATGGCGAAAGTCGAGAAGGCGTACATCTGCAAGAGGGGCAAGGGAACCAGGCAATGAGCAGCGATGTCCAGGAGGGGGCAGACATGGGTACTCAAAAAAATCGTACCTCCCTCCCCAGATGTCTGAAAAACTAAATAAACAGCTAGCAAGCAGAGTCAGAAGATTGTTGCTAGCTAGCTGGTGAGAACATGCTGCTTCAGCATCTCCTGAATAATGAATATTTTTATTTGATAGTTTAGTGACTGTCTGTGGCCAACAGGGGGCGATAAACACCTCCCCTGGCCACCGGTCACACAGGGACTATGTACTTTGGGACTCTGACCTGTGCGGTGTTTTCGGGTCTGGGTGTGATCCTCCACAGCAGCTCACTGCCCGGGATCACCGGCACCGTCTCCGACTCCGGAATGGGCATCTCCTCAGACTCTTCATCCGAGCCGTGCTGCAGCGGGCGGACAGAACCCCCAGGCACGCATAGAAACTCACTCCACAGACAACAAACATGTGACAGATTTATAACACCATTACCAAGTTGAGGCACGGAAGTCGAGACCTCTGAGGTACGGGGAGAGAACCCATTAACTCCAAAATACTATTTGCACAAGTTTTGGTTTGTCTCTGCTGTGGCACTACCAATTATTCTGATGCCCGATGAGCACAAAGAGAATTAAAAGACGACAGGCTTGTGTGGCGTTGGTCCTAGAGGACATGACCAACGCCTGAAACACTGAGTGGTCATGATGCGTGGTGTCAAAATAATCACAGCGATGATGGAAACAGGCATGGTGACACCAGTGTAGCAGGCACCCCCCCTTCCTGGGCCCCCCCTCACCGGTTTGGCCCCCTTCTTTTCTTCAGTACTCTTCTTGTCTGCTTTCTTGTGGGCATCGTACACGGCCGGGTCCACTGTGTACAGACACTCGGTCCACTTCCCGTACAGGGCACACAGCTTCCTTTTGCTGCATCGGGAGACACATGCGTCACATGACACCACGAGGTCACATGGGGTGTCGCGGAGGCCGCTGGGTCCTAGCACCGGGGCTGTGGGATTTAAAGTTCACCTTTTATCCAGCAGGTACCCTTCTACCTTGTGCAGCTCTTTACCGAACAGACCACACCGCTTGAAGGTGAGGCTGCATTTCTCTCCCGTCCTGTATCGGAAACACAGTCAGAATAAGCATTTCACATTCATTTGTATCAAAAGGGTGCCCATGTTTGGCCCTGACCCAATGCCGGCATTCAGATTTCTGTACTCTGGCATTGTGGGTAAAATCGCAGTGATTTGCGTGATGTGCATTGGGTGATGGTCTTAGTGTTTTATAAGAATTTAATTCTATAAACAAATTCTGTTTGTCTGCTCAGTAATGAGAAAACTGCATACTTTTATTCATTATAACCAAGTAATGGTAGCTGTCACCCTGGTAGATTACACATATTTTACTGATTCACTTTGTGACAAAATTGTTCTAGTTAATTTGTTTGCCAAACATCTCAAAAAAAAAAAGCACACATTCTGGATGAATCAATTGCACTCTTCTGTTTTAATTTAATTCAATTACGTTCCTCTCAGAGGACGGACATGACGGATCGCCCACTAGCCGCCACGCTCACGCTCGTCTTACTTGTGGTTGACCACCTCCACGTTTCCATACTGCTCGATCCACAGCTGGCCCACGACGACGTTGTGGACACAGCAGATGGGGTTCGTCCACGTATACGCTTCATTGTGCCTGCAGACACAGAACGTCACCTACAATCACGGAGGCATTTCCACAGACCACTGAGCTTCAGAGCACTTTTTTTCGGGGGGGGGGGAGGGGGTGCGAGGGGATGCTGTATAGTCAAGTCACTCGACTTGACAGACGCAATTCAGTCAGGAAAAGATGACAGCATTATTTATTATCATGGTTATTTATGATTATTGTTTAATGTTTAATGTTAGTTGTTTAATGTTTAATGTTTTGTCTGTTTATAGTCATGTCCCTTGTTTCACAGTTCTGTAGCTAGGCAACCAAGTATTTCACTGCACATTGTACTGATCATTACAGTGAATGTCAGTTGATCAATTGATTGATACAGATGGCCGAAGGTTCAGTGAGGGGGGTCTTGCCTGGGTGGGGACTCACATAGGAAGCTCCAGGGTAATGATCCCTCGAGGTTCAGCCTCCACACTTTTGCCCCAGAACTTCAGCTTGGGGTAGATGGAGCCATGGAAGACGAAGTCGTTCCCGAGGCCCTCGGCATGGAAGGCGCTGACGGGGGGGTGGTGGCTCACCTGCTCCGACATCCACCTGAAGGCCAGGTCTTCTCTGAAGGGCACCAAATACCCGTCACATCAGGACACCATCATCAGGAACAGTGTTGCTCAGCCCAGTCCTCAGGGGCCCCTAGACGGCCCGCACTGTGTTTCAGCCAGAACACCTGTACCATGCATTTAGTGTCCTTGATTGTTTGGTTCAGGTGTGGACTGTCTCAGGGTCCCTGAGGACCACGTTGAGAAAGAATGATGTAGAGCAACACGCACTCAACGAAAACTAAAAAAAAGTAATAATAATAAAAAATCCAGCAGACAAAGTCATCAGCAAAGTGGAAGGTTAACGGTAAAAGTGATAAACGGCATTTTTATCCCATCCTCTCCGGTCCCGAACGGCACACCGCCCACACTGGTGCAGTCCTACCTGACCAGCTCGTATGTCTCTCCCAGCAGGGGGTTGAAGGGTTTCCCCGTCCTCTCCCACTGCGAGGCCACGGCAGACACTGCGAACGCCGCCACGCACTGGAAATGCACCGCGATACAAATCAATCACGGTCACTAGTGCGTTCAAAGCAACCGTAACCAAATGGGGGATCTTCACATGCTCTTCTAAATGGTCACGTGCGGTGACCAACACCGGCACACACGGTCAAATTCCAGCATTTTTTGGGACATGCTCAGTCACGCACAAACAACATCATTTATGGTTGCCTGGGCAACGTGAGGTCATGAGTGGTCCCCCACCCAGCACATGACCATGATGGACCAGGCAGGGTTTGGGGCAATACCAAAAGCATCGGATAGAGTTTCTGATTTGGGGAAACAAACCTTAATTATTTAAACACAATGGCCTGTTTATTGGAGGGATGCATGAGCCCCATCCCCCAGTTCCTACGCCCCTGAGTGGTACCTTTAGCCTCTCGATGGAGTCGGACGAGCTGTTTGCTTGATGGATAAGATACGTGTGCTCCATGTACTCTGAGATGCGCTGCAGGAAGCTAAGCGGCTCGTTAAAGACAACGGGCATGGTGATCTTGGACAGCTCCTGGAGAACACGGAGGGTGAGGAACACATGAGATAGAAACAGAAAGAGAGAGCAGCTGGTCAACCCCCCCCCACCAACAGTACCAAATGGCAACCGGGAGAGAGAGAGGGAACACAGAAACTGCTGAGATGGAAAAAAACATTGAACTGAGCTATAAAGACATCAGAGCACAGGCAAGTGATTAAAGCATCCTCATTAAGCAGTGAAATAATGCCAAACTGAGCAATTAAGCAGGCCAACTTTCTGATGTTTATTTTTGTAACATCGGCAAAGGCTGGAATGGGGGGGGGGGGGGGGGGGGAGGTGGTTTGCTCATCCACATGCTCAGGTTCTGAGGATGTCTGTACAGGCCGAATCTTACTTTGAGTTCCTCTAAATCTGACTTTATGTGTGCTGATTAAAAGAGCTTGGTTGCCCCTATATATAGGCAGAGATTGAAATGCCCAGAATCTGGCTCTGCATTAGCTAGAAAAGGGTCAGCCAGCAATTTGTACCATAACTGCTTCTCGGCATTCAGGAACAGTCCATAACGGCTTTTAATTAAAATACATTTTTTGATTTGGTCCCATTTTTCAGAATATCGTGTGTGCACTGCCGATCCCGCTCTGAGTGCCACGAATCACAAAAGAATTGTTTGCGACGATTAAAATTTCTGGCCACAAGCCAACGGGAAACTCATAATATAATGAGCTTCGGAAAGAATTAGCGGCATAATGAAATGGGCGTTTCCCCGGCATGAAGGACCAGGGGGCAGGACAGTGTGGAAACGGGACCAGGTGTGTGTCGAATCTGCAAAGTCCTTAACAATATTCGCTGAAGAGGAATCGCATCGTGAGCTCAACAAACACCGTATGGTTTCGGGATTCTGTTAATCCATCGCTGACTACACACCCCTCTCAGAGCCTCTAAATCCAGCACGGGAGGGGGGATGGAGGGGTTTCAAAACAGAGGGGGCACTCACCATCCCGATGCACTTTTTAAGGATGCTCCAGATGCTTACATCATTCCGGGATATCATTGGCACTGGCAGGGTAGTTCTGAGAACATACACCGGACAGGAAATCACCACCGGAGAACAGCCGACGCTCGACCCATAATGCACGAGTGCAGGAAGTCCGAACGTCGTTGGCTAACGCACTGCGACGAGACATGGAGGCCTGCAGTACCCTGCGGTGCAGTTTATATGGCCCGAATGGCTCACAATAAAGCTGAGTTAGCCACAGGCTAATGATCCAGAAGCTCTTTGACGGGAATGGGAACACCAGGACAGGTAATGCACAGCTGTATGCACAGTGCGTCCTGTTTCCCCTTTAACGATTAATTTGTAACATTCTACGTCACATCTCATCTGCTTCCAATGCAGCAGAAACACTCAAAAATGACGTTTCAATCTACATATTCTCTGAACTGGCCAAAACATCATACCAGAGCCACATACACTACATAGACAAAAATACTAGTGAACAGTGGCATAGCCATACACAGTGCATAAGGTGCGTACGTGTTCCCCATCCTCGTGAAATCCCATGAGTCCTGCACTCATGATTAGAAGTCTACTTACTTATTTATACATGTTGTGACAGTAACGGTTCGTTGGCGTTTCGTACACGCTGGTAACAACTAATTGTACTGTAAGGAATTAAAAATCGCACAGCAAATAGAACATCAGTTTAACCCTGACCATCAAATCCAGACCATCAATTTCAACAACATTCCGAAGTTCAGTTTTTGGCAATTAAATCACTGTAATCGCAATGAATTCGCTAAAATGTCTGCAATTATGGATACAATAATTGCAGACATTTTACTAAAATACTAAAATACAGTATATACAATTTATTGTTAAAAACCTGTTCTTAAAAAACAGGAAAATAGGTTGAGCCATGCCGCAGTTGGATATGCACGCCCCCCGTCGAAGATTCCTGGCTACATCAGTGCATTACACCCACAGGAACTTGAATGACATCCCATTCTTAATCCACAGGCATCAATATGGAGTTGCCCACCCCTTTGCAGCTATAACAGCTGCCACTCTCCTGGGAAGGCTTTCCACAAGATTTTGGAATGTGTCTGTGGGAATTTTTGCCCATTCCTCCGGAAAGGTATTTGTGAGGTCAGGCACTGATGTTGGACGTGAAGGCCTGGCTCACAATCTCCGTTCTAGTTCATCCTAAAGGTGTTCAATGGGATTGAGGTCAGGGTTCTGTGTGGACCAGTCAGGTTCTTCCACACAAAACTCACCCAATCATGTTTTTGAGGCACAGTCATGTTGGAACAGAAAAGGGCCTTCCCCAAACTGTTCCTATAAAGTTGAAAGCATACAATTATCCAAAGTGTTTTGGTATGCTGAAGCGGAGTTCCCTTCACTGGACCGAAGGGGCCCAGCCTAACCCCTGAAAAACAACCCCATACCATTATCCCTCCTCCACCAAACTGTACAGCTGGCACGATGCAGTCAGGCAGGTAACGTTCTCATGGCATCTGCCAAACCCAGATTGGTCCGTCAAACTGCCAGACAAAGAAGCATGATTTGTCACTCAACAGAATGTTTCCACTGCTCCAGAGTCCAATGGCAGCGTGTTTTACACCACTCCATCCGACGCTTGGCACTGCACTTGGTGATTTGAGGCTTGCATGCAGCTGCTCAGTTGTGGAAACCCATTCCATGAATCTCCCAGCACATAGTTTTCATGCTGCCAGAGGAAGTTTGGAACTCTGCAGTTATTGAGTCAACAGAGCGGCTCAGCACTCGTCCACCCCACTCTGTTACTTTATGTGGTCTGCCACTTTGTGGCTGAGTTTCTGTTATTCCTGAACACCTCCAATTTGCAATAATACCACTCACAGTTGACCGTTGAATATCTAGCAGGGAAGCAATTTCACAAACTGACTTATTGCAAAGTGGGCATTTTATGACAGTACCGAGCTTGAATTCACTGAGCTCTTCAGAACGACCCATTCTTTCACAAATGTTTGTAAACCTGACTGCAAGGCTAGGCGTTTGATTTTATACACCTGTGGCAATGGGTCTGAATGAAACACCTGAATTCAATGTGTAAGAGGTATGACCTAATACTTTTGTCCATATGGTGTATGTCCAAAATTTTGAAGCACAGAGCTAATTTATTCACTGATTGTTGATCACACTACACACCGACAATGTCACAACCACAGACTGAACAAATTGCCCAGTGTATACCAGTCTGGGCCATCCCTCAAATGCCTGCAAGCAGGAAACTCCATCACCATTCCCTCAATTTGGGTTTTATTATTATTATTATTATTATTATTATTAGCAGTAGTATTTATTCTTACAGTCGAAGTAGTAGTAGTGTTATTATTATTATTATTATTATTAGCAGTAGTATTTATTCTTACAGTCGAAGTAGTAGTAGTGTTATTATTATTATTATTATTTCTTGGACTTTTTCTAGCTATACAATGCAGAAGCTGAAGCTCCTTTTTCAAGTCAAAATGAGCTCCGTTTTGCATCCAGAGCCAATAATTCAGGTTCTGGAGCACATATTACCAGGCCAGCTCCAGTGACAAGAAAACCCATCCCATTGTTAGAAACATTTTATTAAGAAAATGGCTGATGTAAAACTCGAGTCTTAAAATGGAGAACATCAAAGTCTATGCTGGCTTTAAACTCTCACTTATCACACCCTAAGACTATTGTCCACAGCCGGCGATAATTACTACAGCTGACTTGTTTGCTCAGTTCTTCACCCAGGAAAGTTTGGTCAAAAAAGGTTTTGCAAGGTGATGTCAAGCAAACTGTCTGCTCTGCCTCAGATAGGGAGTCTCTGAATGGCAGGGTTGATTACAGACGTGGTGACTCATAAATCATTTACTCCAGCCTGAATCGGCTGCTCCGTTTTAGCGTGCCTTTCTCTGAACTCTCTCATGCAAGCCATTACTCTAAATTATTCACCAAGGGGTGGTTGGGCGAAATTAACAATGTGCGGTCACTTGAAACAATATCTGGCTTTTGGGAAGCCCAAACGTCACTGGAGCCTATAGACAGGAAGGACAGCCCATGCTCAATGAGGGAGGGGCAGGATTCCTACTTCTAAATGGACTCAAGGGACAAGGACACTGAAGATGAGCCATTGAATACACACCTAGCATAATGAGACTGATCAGGTGGGACCAACAGAACATCCTGAGCCAGCCAATATCTGTCAAAAGCTCTTTCAGTTTGATTTAACCGAAAGAGGGGGAACTGGAAATCAGTGCAGGAATGATAACTGCTGAAGGGGACATGAAATCATAAAAACACAAGCTGTCAGAGAGGGCAAAACTGTATGGTCTGGGTCAAAACAACGGTGACGGTGGCTTTGATGGCTGCCAGGACATCAGGAATGGTTACCAAGCTTGGTTATGAATGCCACGCATTTCAGTCCCAAGTTTCAGTTTCATAAGGATGTCAGAGGCAATTCTGATTACACAGAGATTTGGGGTGACTTTCAAGTTTTTAGGCTGCTTAATTTGACCTTCAACAATGACCTGGATATGTGTGTCTGCATTTTGGTACAATGTCCAGAAAAACTCTGGAAAGTTATGTTGTGATAAACGAAAGTGGAAACAATTTGGACCCTGGACAAGACCTTGAGGTACTATCCTCTCTATTATGATTTCAACTATTTGTGTCACTATCTCTGTGAGAAGCCCTATTTGGGAACTTCTGCAATTCATCTGCGTTACAAAATCCAAGCAGAGGAATGCGTCTGGTGTGTAGGTTTTAAATCTCTGTACCCTTTCAACTTAGCTGAAGTGATCTATTCAGATTTTAAATCACTGAAGAAACACTGTGGTCTGGTCAAAGCCACCCTGAATCCTCCTCATAGGATGTAAAAAGGATGTACCTTGTCTTGAACATGTGTTGACTAAAATGATCAGAAGGAGAGGTGTAAACGTTCGCTGGCAGCCAGAGTACCGATGAAGATATGGGTTTCTACAGAACTCTGTGTCGCTTTGGATCAAGGCTGCACTTTCTGGCAAATCCAGCAGTAAATTGTTTGAAAAGTACATTCAAACCTTTCCCAAGGTAAAATACCTTCAGGCTACCCTACTCAGGCAATTGATGAGGTTCCACAAATACACCAAAGGACATTCAACGAATGAAAACAATTGTATTGGTGGAAAAAGACTGCATCACTCCTGCTAAATCCTCTGTAAGGTCAATTTGCTTGAGTGATTGACCCCATGCCATGTACATTTTTCTGTTCTTATCAGTCTGAGATTAAGTTTCACATTTCTGCAGGACGACGTGGCCCTCGTAATGGCGTCACAGCTCTTCCTAAACACTCTCCTCAGAGAAGGCTAACATATTCATGGCCTGTCAAACCACAGTCTGGGGTTGTCTTACACCTTACAAAGAATTGGAAAAGTTGGGTGAACAGGTGTTCCATTGTGACAATGACAACATCGTCAACATCAGTAGGCCAAGTGATTTTCACCCATTTTTCTTGGCGGACTCATGAAAGAATTATACCTTGGCCTCGATGAACGGATTACGTCTTGGGTCCTAATTGTTGTATCAACTGAACAACAAACAAATGCAACTAAAATGTGAAGTGACAACAAATAATAAAAGATGATCAACCTAAATGATGGCTTCCATCAGTATAACCAGCATCTGTCTGAAAAAGGTAGTCATCTCTGAAAAACAATGTTTGCTAGGGGAAGGGCAGTGACTGATTTCCTTCCATCGTCTAAGCTTCATTTATGTTTATTTACATTGCAGTTATGTTTCTGCAAAGTGACATCCATGTGAGAAAAGCTTGGGGTCAGAATGAAAGGTCAGCCGGCATCCAGCATTTGGGATTACGGGCCTCGCTCAAGGGCCCGACGGCAATACGATTACTCTATTGGCAGTGAGATTCAAACCCATGACCTTGCACACACAGACACAGATGTGTAACCTATTCAGCAACACACAGATTTCGAAAAATTGGCTCTATTTACACTCGGTCCTTACCGAGATGATGAGCTGGTGGGAGGTGCCCTCTCCCCCACCATAAGTGGTGCGTGTTGGCAGGGATTAAAGTCCAGAGCCTTGCTACCGAGAGACTCCAATCTCATAGTGTATGCCTGTGTTGATAGTGTGGCTGAAATTAACTCCAAAAGACAAGTTCCGTTGGACTTTTAATCATCGCTCCAGGAAAAATGAACACCCATCAACTACAGTCTATATTACAGGCCTGGTGGGAAAAAGCTTTCGGAATCATCTGGCCTAGTGAATTACTGCCATTGAACTAAAACAGAAGCCCTAGGTACTTACTTTGTAGTAAATGTATGGCCAACACCATGAGGTAGAACAATAGTAACAAGAGTGCAGAAAGCTTTTTGGGTTCTAATGATTACCCACCCAGTTCACCTAACTACCCTAAAAATTCTATGCTGTTTTTGGAGCAGCTCTTTACTGAAATAATACAGACCAAGATGATTCTTGCACCACCTGCATGGCCTTTTCCAAGAGATGACGAGAATGTACTCAGATAATCCAAACAAAAAAATGGTGTTGAAATATATGTACTACCCATTTAAACACTGGTAAAATCTCAAAACCTCAAAACACATACTCTCTAAAGCTATCAAAACTGTGATCATTTTTGACTTTTTGACAAATGGTTTACTTTAGCAAATGACAAACTAATTCCCGAAAAATATTTGGTATGACGAGTGCAATGAATACTGCTGCGCATGATTGTTGCGTGTAAGCACCTTAGACTATTTTGAAGTGTCCCAAAGACAAGATATTTTACCCATGAGACACTGAATGGCCATGTCTGACTAAATCAGTTCGGTGTTCACCTGTTTTTATAGTATCTGGTAGCTGTCGGCACTCTGCCAGGCATGAAATGCAGTCCATTGGCCAAGGAAAAAAACATAGGGCGCCATCAAATTTCACATCTTTTCAAACATCACGATTAATCACCAAGCTGACTCGCTTCATGAGCAGAGACGTATTGCCCCTGTTCTTCCATCATCTTTGACTGAATCAAAACCGGTACGTCAGTTCCACTGCATGTACCTTTCAGCCACTGATTTACACTTACCATCCAGGTGTCAACAGTCAAACTGCAGTTGACCTGAGCGGTCAGACACGTGCCGTCAACAGAAATTCCAATGCTATTCCCACGGCTATCACGCACTATTCTGCCCTATTTCTGCTCTATTTCCTATTCTCCGGGGCAATGTTGCTCGATTTCAACCTGGAGAGAACTCGATTCAAAGTTATCTGCTTTCAGGGTCATGCCACACCTCCCAGATCCCTTCTGCTCTGTCCGTGGACTTGTAAACCGGTAGAGGCACAACACAAATACCAATTTCCCACTGTTTGGTAATTCCCACTCGCACTCAGGTCTTGAGACGTCGGAAACATGGATTTTATGCCTTTAAATGCCCTGACATCGTTGTGAAAGTGAAAACTGTTTTCTGGCTTATTGTTAGGGACAACGTGGATGACATCAAGGGCAAGCATGGGAACGGAAGCTGGCAACCTAACCAACACCTGACCCCCAAACACCTGTTACTCATCACTCTCAATCAATCCCAGACAAACTATATAGTATTACTCCTCCTGTCAGTAACAGCAAAATACAAGTACTTCTCTGTCCACTGTATCCGCATCACACCGTTACTCGCCCACTACCTCCATGTATGTGCCTCACCTGTGCTTCTTGATCCCGTTGCAGCGGGATTTGTCATCTTCCTGAGACATGCCGGAAGGGTGAGGCTCAGGAGCTATGGGAGACAGGGATACTGGGCGGAGGTGTTGCTGGAAATGGAGAGGGACTTCTCCTTGAGTGGGTGTCCAGTCTGTGAGGATCCGCTCAGGAACCGTTCAAATTCTGAGTCTGGCCCAGATGAGACGGAGAGACAGAGAGAGAGAGAGGAGGATGGAGTGTAGGCAGAATGGAGGATGAGAGGGAGCAGGTTGGTGAAGGAGCTGTGACTGTTGCTGGCTTGTGAGGTAGCTGCAGATGCTCCACCTCCTTCCCCGTCACGGTGTACTGCTCCACTCAGCACCACACCATTCCAGCCCCTCCCATAGCACCCGGTCCGCGATCTCCATAACACAACAATACCAAACGGGTAATCCGTACATGGCAGGGATAGACGGGTGGGGGTGGCGGCAACACTTTCAGGGAAAGAATGCTCAGGTGACCTGCTGCCTGGGATGGTACATTCATCCTGTAAAAAACTCCCTTTCCAAAGGCGGCCAAAGCAACATGGTTGGATCACCAGGAGAGGAGCCCCCTCGGGGGGGGGGGGGGAAGTACTGCCCTATGTCTCAGCTGTCCTCAACGTCACCAAACGGTGTCTCACTGGTGCTGCTACTACAGTATGTGCATCACACTGGTATTGAAAGTGTTGTCCACCTCTGCCGTCATTAAATGACCCACTAATGGCACATAATTCACAAAAGTCTGGTTAAAACTCTGTTTTATATATGGGGTCCCTTCCAGAGATCACCTCTTTTTAAGGTACTCAGAATCATCCCTAATAGGGGGAAACGGGTTGAAATGGACTCAGGAACTTGGGTATACAATATAAATAGCTGTAGCCACAGATTTAGATTGGTTTGTGTTGAGTTTTTTTTTGCAAACTCAAACTTTTGAATGACGGGCCTTAATTGCCTATCTGCCTCAAAGGCACAACACGCCTCTTTGATCATACCCTATAAACGAGTGAGGACCAAACAGGCTTCAGGGCCACACGGCTCAGTGACAAAAGAATTACCCAGAGCCGGAACCCAGCCGGCCACAAAGGAGAGGCCAGCCTTTTAAAACCGTGTGTCAGCATGGGTCCAGCATGGTATGTGGACGAGCGGCTTAAGTGCAGATCGTGGTGGAAACGGCAGCTCCCTCCGCAGATAATCAGCAGCAGATCAGGCAAAAGATGAATACATAAAAGGCACCAACAACCCGGAACTCGTCTCTCTGTGGGGTGGCATAGAGCAGCGTCCGGATGTGTCTGATGCGGCCGGAATGAAGAGAGAAAGTGAGCGATGTTATCATTTTGTATCAGCCTTGGGTGACAGTGCGCTGCATCACGATCTGTCTGGCTGGAGATAAACTGAAGCAGAGCAGCGTTAGGGGGCTGGATCATTTTGCGCTTGTTGTTTTAAATGATTCCGATGGTTGACGGCAGCAGGCCGCTTTGGAATCTGCCACTCCGATCCACTTTCGAGAGGCGGGTTGAAATGAAAGTAGGTCAGTTAGCAAGGGAGCGGCACAGTTGGGCCAGCGGGTACCAAAGTGTGGTGGGTGGGGAGGTGTGCTCTTGGTCAGGTGACTCACGGGCGATTTTTTCATCCTCTTCAAGGGCGTGCTGACGGAAACCTCTGGCAAACTCCTCTAAGGCTGGAGTTCTCAGATGAAATCCAGATCTTTTTCTTGGTCTGACCTGTGGACCAAGGCCTCTGGTTAGACCCTCAGACAGTAGTCAGTGAAACGATAAACAACAAAAGCAACTACCAACCAGCACCAATACGTCTATGGTTCGGGAAGTAGGTGGATTACGAAGTCACATGATCACCAAGGCCTACGTTTCAAACATTTTATTTCCTTGCTTATGTGACAGGTGATTATAACCAATTAATTCAGGACCGAAGGGAAATGACGCTGCTCCAGGCTATATGACCTTCTTACAGAGCAATTAAATCTGAAGACAATAACGAATTACGCTGCACATTCTCCGCCGATCGGGGCTCTTCCGCTCATACCCTCTGCCAGAGGTCCCAGCCATTAAGGTGTTGTGAGTCAAAGCAGCACAAATCGCTTCAGTGGTCACTCAGGTGCCCTGAGTGTTCGCTTAAAATGCACCGCCTGGCTGCTCCCCGTACCGCGCTGTTAATGGGTCTGGCTGCATGTGACTGTTGTGCTGACAGGCTACGTGAATCCAAGCTCCAGCTCCCTGTAGGCTCTGGTTTCCCTTCCACAGGGAAACGTGACACGCACGAGCCCGTATTGGGTGTCTGAGGAGGAGAAACCTGAACCGTAGCTGTAGGTGCCGACGCTGATTGCTTTTCTGACAGCTCCCTCCACCCTTCATCTTATTTTACAGTATCATACATAGACGTCTCTATTTTAATGTTGATATCAGTCTGTTGATGATTGAGTTTTGAAATACCAGTTTATATATGTTTATATATCAGTGTTCATGTCTGAGTTTTGTTATATCCATCATTCATAAGTGTAGGTACATTATTGAGATTTCATTGTTGATTTGTGAGCGCTGACGTGATTGTTGATAAGCGAGTGTAGAAATGCAAGTGCTGATACATGAATTTGCGATTTGCAATTGTTAACATACTAGTGCTGATCTTCCATTGTTATTACTCCATATCAGATCTTCTGGTGATGATATTCTAGTGTTAACATGTGATTTATGGTTAGTAAGATGTGAGCATTGATTCATGAATATCATGTTCAGATGACATTCATATGACTGTTGATATTCCAGTGTTGATCTACCAGTGGTAATACTGCAAGACAGGTAGATCTTGTTTAACTAATCTACTTGAGTTCTTTCAGGAAGCTACAAGAGAAATTGATCACAAAAAGGCCTACGATGTGATCTACTTAGTTTTCCACAAGGCCTTTGATATTGTCCCTCACAAACGGCTCCTGCTTAAGCTCAAAGCAGTAGAGATTTTAGGAACTGTAGCTGCTTGGATCAAAAACTAGTTAACAGACAGGAAGCAGTGGGTAGTTTTTAGAGGCACAATGTCACAGTGGGCCTGCGTTTATAGTGGGGTAATGCAGGGTTCAATTTTAGGACCACTATTTTTCCAAATTTACAAAAATGATATTGACACCAATACATACAGTAAACTGGTTAAATTTGCAGACGTCACAAAGGTGGGTGGTGTAGCAGATATTTTATGGGTTCCACTGAAATTAAGGTAGCTGATTATGAGAAAGACCTCAGTGTGTATGTTGATGCTTCCTTGTCCCAGTCTCGCCAGTGTGGGGAAGCAATGGGTTACATCTCTAGCAGTGTGGAGTTTAAGTCAAGGGATGTGATGCTAAGATTATACAATTCCTTGGTAAGACCCCACCTAGAATATTATGTGCAGGTTTGGTCACCATACCTTAAAAAGGATATTGCTGCTTTGGAAAGGGTTCAGCGTAGGGCTACAAGATTGATTCCTGGTCTTAGAGGAGAGGTTAGCTGAGCTGAATCTGTTCAGCCTCAAGCAAAGGAGACTAAGAGGGGACATGATCCAGGTATATAAGATTCTAACAGGTTTGGATGCTGTTCAGCCAAATAGTTACTTCAATATTAGTTTAAATACTAGAACTTGTGGCCATAGGTGGAATTTAGCAGGAGAACATTTTAAAATGGATTTGAGAAAGCACAGCATGTAGTTAGAGTATGGAATAGTCTTCCTGTTAGTGTAGTGCAAGCTTGGGTTCCATTGGGTTCCTTTAAATCAGAGCTAGATAAGATTTTAACAACTTTTAGCTATTAGTTGAGTTCTCCCCAAAAAAGCTTGATGTACCGAATGGCCTCCTCTCATTTGTAAATTTCTTATGTTCTTATGTTCAATGTTAAAACTCCAAAGTTGATATACCAGTGTTGATATGGTAGTGATGATACTCCAGTGTTGATATGCCGGTGATGATTGTTACGTCTGGTCGTGCACGCAGGAACCGGGGAATGAAGGTCGGGAAGCGGGACCCCAAAATGCGGGATTTATTGGGGAAAACACAAGCCAGTAGCACACGACACGGTATACACGTTAATGACAGATCTAACAAGACAGACTGAACACGGACTTAAATACAGGCCACGACATCAGAATGAACGCAGGACAGTTAGTATGTTAGGAATTCACACGAGGGTAACAAGGTGGGCGTGGCACGTGAGAGGGCTGGATGGAGGGACGTGACAATGATACTCAAGTTTTAATATGCTAGTGCTGATATACTGCTGATGGTACTCCAGTGTGGAAATGACAGTGTTGATTTTGCAGTGTTAATATTTTGGTGTCAACTTGCAAGCACATGTGATGGAACAAGTCTGCAGATTATAACGGATAGATCAGTCTCCATTACATCTGACATTATATCCAAGTGTAAGGAGGGGACGGGATGGGGGAGTCTGTAAGTAAAGCCAAAGGTTTTTATGATTTAAGTCATATAAAGTCCAAAGACAAACATCACTAACCTACTCTTAAGGCTTGTTATCATTTCTCCCTGAGAGCTGTTGAACAAGCTGAAGTCAATAAAAGATCTAAGGCGGTGCATGTGCCTGCAATTGTGGCACCCCTGCTCCTGTTTCCATCTGATGGAGAGAGAGAGCTCCCCAGCACATAGTGCACATAGTAATTAAAACCCTCTGGGGCCAGATGGGATCCCCCTGTGGGCAGGCCCAGTTCCGTAGCGATGCTGGGGAATAGAAGGGTGAACCATGGGGGGGATGGAGAGGTAGGCCTGGAGACCGGGCACCTGTGAAGGGGGAGGAAGGCCTATCCTCCAGATGTGGAGGCTGTGACCCTTGGGTACATAACGCACAGCATGAAAACAACCCTCTTCCACTTCAAAGAGGAAGGAGGGAGGGACTAGCTCCCTCAAAAGGGACTCTGTAATAAATATCATGGCAACTTCACTGTCACGCCCACCAACAAAGCCGCAGAATCCCGTTTCTGGAACGTCGCCACTATTTGAGAAACTGAAATCGGCTTGATATCAACGGCTCATGCACGCTCGGTGGTGCCCTGACCGGCGTTCATCGCCCATGACATCTGCCACTGTGTGTTGAGCCAACTAGACACGTCGTCTTGCATGTTAAAAAAACACCAGATTCCTTGGTTCTGGCTCCTGTGAGACCTGATGGCTTGCAGCCATGCTGTGAATGTACCTTCATGATGATGAAAGTCCAGGAGTTCCCTCCTGTCTGGCTTCAGGAGAACTTGGGAATTAAGGTGGAAGGGCTGAGCCAACATATTACTGGCTCAGTGGCTAGCTAAGGCAGAGCCGAACCGATCATGGGCATATTTGGCTCACCCTTCTACACAGCAACATTGTTTACCACAATGGAAGCCATGCATTTGTATTGGGCCCCTGTTGATCACAAACAGCAACTATAGTGGGGGGGTAGGGGGCCCCGAAGTGAGTATTGAGTAACATCTAATGCTGTGCAAACATTGCTATTTGCTGCTTAACATGTTTAACATTATTTAATACTCAGGTGGTTTAAAAAAGTAGAATAAATAGTAATAATTCTATTGTTTATCTTGTGAGATTTCTGACGTGATAAATAATTTGGCCTTTTGGCCACGTTCACAGAATTCCAGTGTTCCGGGTTCAATATTTTAACTTAAAAAAAACCATAAAAGAAGACAGAAAAGGGAGAAAACGAAAACAGAAGAGTGACTGAAGATGTCAAAGCAGTTCCGCTTTGGGATGGATCTCTTGCTTTTACATGACAGCCTTTGATGTAAAATAAAAGAAAGGCATATTGACAGCTCGTCCTCAGCTCAAAGGGAGGTGCTGAGCTTCCTTGCCAAGGAACAAATCCTGCAAGATCTTAAAGACCAAGGTGAGATTAGAGACAGACACTTCAGGCAAAAGCACTTTACTCTGCATGAACCAGAAGGAAGCCAGACTGGACCGGAGTAGCCACAAAGGGAGCAGAATGGGGACCTAGCATGGTCCGGATTAGGACACTGTGTCTGTGATCGGAAGGTCAGTGGTTCAAATCCCAGGCTTGGAGAGTGATGTCACCATTGGACCCTTGAGCAAGGCCCTTAACCCCCCAATTACTCCAGGGATTGTCTGACCCAGCCTTCTTAATTGTACAGTACTTTAAATAAACACGTCCACTGAAAAAACAATGTAAGATAACACTGTAGCTCCCACCACCACCCAGACCCTAACCCCAATGCTGGTAAGATATTCTATAAACCCACCTGGTACAGACCCATAGCTGGTTCAATCCAGAAAAAAAAAAATCCAAACAGACTTTCTGCACAATATGGGTCTCTGGATCTGAAATCATTTGACATTTTGGCCAGAAATGTCAAAACACTCAAGAGGCAGGATATATACGTGTATATCTGGCCAAACAACCATGGAGTTTAAACAGGCTTGTTCAAGGCAAGAGGTGATTTGCTAATGAACCACCCTGCAATATTCACTCCGAGTAATTAATGCTGTGGCTAAGCCGTGTTAATTACAGATGCACTGAGAATGTAAATCTCAGCACATCTACAGTACGGTCTGGCCTCAGGCTGACTGTGCAGGATGCAGATCTTAGGCAATATTAAGACATAGAGCACCGTGGATTAGCATAATACCGCTGTCTTGCCTGGGCACAAGCGACTGGCCTCCAGTAATCCAATAAGACCCCTTCGCCTTGTCCCTGTATGTCAGGCTTACTTACTTCCTGTCCAATCAGGTTGGAATGCCTAAACCCCGCCTCCTTCCTCACCTCAGAAAAATGGTATGACCCTGCACTCATATTCCAACCTTCACTCTCAACTGGATATCTATTTATGTGTATCTCAAAAGAGATCAAGATGAGATATCAAAAAAGAAGCATTCCAATGTACCTGTAATTGTGCAAATGGCAAATAAAGCATGATTTCATTTTTACGCACATGCTAACCGCTTTGTGAGAGCGGCTGTCAGCCCAGACGGTTCCACAATACAACTCCTGTTCCTCCATCGCAGGAAGACAAAAGAAAGCCATGCAAAGTTGGGGATGAGGTAACCACCAAATGAGCGGATAGTCCAACGGACTTACCGTGGGCTAAAAGGCAAAGCGGATAAAAATACAGGCGCCAGGCACTGCGTGAGAAAGTATGCCACAAAGGAATCGACTCGGCCGCTGGTTAATGAACCCCGTTCTGACTGCTGACCTCACGAGCCACGGCTGGCGTTTTCATTTTGGTGAGACAGTTCTTAGAACCACGTACACGTTCGACCGATTCCAGCTCACCTGCACCTACAGAACAGAGAGTCCATTCCATTTTTCACACCCTGATCAGCTAAGGAGGACAACTTTTTCTCGGACAGGTCATTTCTGTCCTCTATGCCTAACAAGTTACGCACCTGTCTCCGGGCCGCCCCCTAGCATCTGTCCCCTCATGCCCCCAGGTGTTGCCTACCTCTGAGCTCTTGCCTTCATTCCACAGCACTGCTCAGTTCCTCTGTTCACTCTTGCCGGGTTCAGGACGAGGGCTCCGGAGCATCATCCAGATCGTCCGGCGCGAGCTGGAAGCCCGTGGAAGTGGCTTGGGGACTAGGAGCTCGATGCGTGCCCACGGTACTCCGTCAGCGGATCACCATCGCGAGCGCAGCCCGTAGTCAGAATTAGGTCACAGTCCAAACAAATCCGACAATGAGGGGATGTGACATCTGTCTCTTAGTACCTTTGGGGTCCTTGTGTGTCACCAGATAATATCCAGCTATGTTTAGCGGACGTTCAGCCAGGCTGTCCGTATCTGCTAGTGCGTATGTGTGCGCGCGCACGTGTGAGTGTGTGTGTGTGTGATGGCTCTGATCCACGCTGTCCCTGAGTGCTAGGTGTGGCGGCCACCGGCAGGAGTGCAAACCTCAGCGCAAATAGCGGATCCTGCCTGAGCCTCCATCCACTGAGGCCGACCTCCCAAGGGCGTGATATCGCAGGTGCAGTGTAACCACGGTGACAAGCCACCACGTGGAGCCTCTTTCTGCCACAGGCATGAGTAAGCAGCTAAACACCAAGGACACATGCTAATGCTAACCCAGGTCATGCTAATGCTAACCCAGGTCATGCTAATGCTAACGCACTAACGTACAATCTCTCTCCTCAAATGCAGCCATGACAAACGTTCCGTAACGCAGTTGTAATGTGGTATATTACAGTGCAAACCAGAAGCAGGCGTATAATGAACAGGAAGTGTCACATCGCAGCGAACTAAATTCTGAAATGCTGATCCACTGAATTGTCGTTATTATATAAAACTTTATATTATAACCGTTAATATTATACAGCTATAGACAGTACCAGTCAAAGGTTTGGGCACACCGACCCATAGAAAGATTTATTTTCACTATTCTCTATACTATAAAAGAAATATAAAGACATACAAAGCACTCACTGGCTAGTTTTCCTTCATGCTCTGGTGAAACTCCTCCAAAACCATTTCTATTGTGTTTAGGTCAGGTATCCAACATCACTGTCCTTTGTAGGCAACTTGGCGTGTCCAAACTTTTGATGGTGAACCACACATACACATATCGTGGTATAAAGCGGTAGAGAAATCGACAGAATCTTCTGTCCCTGAGAAAAAGGCTGGGTGCGGCATTGCGGACAACGAGAAAATCTGATGCTCTGGGGGCTCCCGAAATGCGTCTCCTGTCCAGTGAGACCACATATGGTCTATTCATCCAGTTACTGGCAAGAAAAAAATTCCAGTTCACACAGCCATCAAGCACGCTCACCTGGAGCTGCCACTGGGCTGACAAGCATCACTTCGATTCTCCTCTCTCAGATCTCCATCAGAGCAGTGATTGCTAAGCACAGTTTTAGGGAGGGGGTGGAATCCACAGATTGGCTTACCTGTCGGCACATCGACTTCCAGGAACACACTGTGACGAATGAATGCTTCCCATTAATTTGCTCTTTTGAGTTCCTCCGTTACCCCCCCCCCCCAGTAAGAGTGGTCTGCATGTGCTGCGGGCGTTTCTCTTCTTCCAGCCCAGCAGTTTATCTCCTCAGGCGTGTCCGGGTAATATCACACCTGAGCATTTCACCCAAACCCGAAATTGTGGAGGTCCTTCAACCATCTTCCATTTGTAAGTGGTATCATGCGTTTTTATTTTTTTTTTGGAGGTGGTTGCTTTTCGTCAAGATAAAACACACTAATGAAAGTCTGTCACGAATAAAACACAATCTGTGCAGTTCTTGTGCCAGAAAATTGAAATAAAACACAAATGTCACACAGGACAACTTCTCCAAGGAACAGTGATTGGACAAAGCTCTCATGAAACTCAATCAAAGCTTTTGTTGATCCCACACATGCTGCTTAGAACTGGAGTATGCTGCCTGCCCCCCCCCCCTCCCCATGACACCAGACATTGCTCCTCTGTTCCCCCTCCCTCTCCTGAAGGTGAAAGAGCAGAAAATATGTGTTTGCCCATAGACGAGAACACGAGGTCACACAGAGGGTGACCACAAATATATCTGTACCCAACAAGAGCACGGCAATGACGCGGAGAAGCCGCTGATGACTCGCCAGCCGTAGCATGGCAGTGGGGGCACGTGGCAGTGAAAACCCTAGCCAATGACATTTCTAACCCGAGGTGACCATGAGTTCTGAGCCATTTTCCAAACACGGGAAGCTACGTGCCCTTAAACACCATCAATTATGGAATTCAGAGTGGTTTATGCAAATGAGTGTCGAACTGAGGCTTTGTGGTGACAACAGAGACCGAGGCTCCTCACATTTCACAAGTATGGAGATCTAACTGGGAGCTCCACAATGATTCCACGCATTTCACAAGCATAAAGGTCTATAACAGATGGAGTGATGCAAAGACCTTCCGAGGGGCAGGTGCTTGAACAGGGAGGGTGGCGTGATTGTCAGTTATCGGAAAAGGGCAATTGGAACGTCGGGGGGCACTGTAGTTCGTTCAAGCGAAAGGAGTAGGTACTCAGGCACCCCCCCCCCCAATATGTATCTGAACATTTGCTCAGCAGTGACAGAGGGAGGTTAGACATATTTCATGAGTATGAAGAGCTAACAGGAGCTCCACAGTGACAGAGGGAAGTTCAACACATTTCCTGAGTATTGAGACCTAAGAGGAGCTCCACAGTGACAGAGGGAGGTTCCACATGTTTCCTGAGTATTGAGACCTAAGAGGAGCTCCACAGTGACAGAGGGAGGTTCCACATGTTTCCTGAGTATTGAGACCTAACAGGTGCTCCACAGTGACAGAGGGAGGTTCCACATGTTTCCTGAGTATTGAGACCTAACAGGTGCTCCACAGTGACAGAGGGAGGTTCCACATGTTTCCTGAGTATTGAGACCTAACAGGTGCTCCACAGTGACAGAGGGAGGTTCTACACGTTTCATGAGTATGAAGAGCTAACAGGAGCTCCACAGTGACATAGGGAAGTTCCACACGTTTCCTGAGTATTGAGACCTAAGAGGAGCTCCACAGTGACAGAGGGAGGTTCCACATATTTCATGAGTATGAAGACAAAGGAGGAGCGCCACAATAACAGAGTTAGGTCCCACATGTTTCAAGAGTATGAGGAGCTAACAGGAGCTCCACAGTGATAGAGGGCGGTTCTGTACTTTTCATCAGTATGAAGGCCTAAGAGGAGCTCCACAGTGACAAAGGGAGGTTCCACATGTTTCCTGAGTATTGAGACCTAACAGGAGCTCCACAGTGACAGAGGGAGGTTCCACACGTTTTATGAGTATGAGGAGCTAACAGGAGCTCCACAGTGACAGAGGGAGGTTCCACACGTTTTATGAGTATGAGGAGCTAACAGGAGCTCCACAGTGACAGAGGGAGGTTCCACACGTTTTATGAGTATGAGGAGCTGACAGGAGCTCCACAGTGACAGAGGGAGGTCCAGTGCACATCCTTCTTGACTTTAGTTTGCTCACTGACATTAAATGCATACAGATCCCTCTGTAAAGTAACACAGTCATGTGCTATGTCTTTTATCACTACGGTAGATATTTTTGCATTGTGCCCTATCATGGCTTAGGTAGCCCCTTACCTAACTCTCTAAAACATGATTATTTCATCATCATGAGCGACATCTCTGGGAATTTGCCGAAAGCCGTTTTTAACAGTGCCATAATCACAATTGCGAGCAGCAGAGCTATTTCCTCAAATACAGAATAATAAAGCACCTTTTAAATGTACTAAAACATTAATGGAGGAACACCTTGTTACACTCTAATTGTTGTGCTTCTACCCAAAGAGAATTACCCATTTATGCTACTATTAATATAACATGTCTTCTCCAAGGACTGGCAAATGTGTCCTTAACTGGCATGCCCCCTACTGTCCGGTTAACCTGTAACATTACTGGTAATTCTCTGCTGGTTAAATAGACCCTATTTTGGTCTATACACAGCACTATTTTAAGCTGTTCTAAATATCAACAGCTGCATGTTTTAGGGGAAAAAACATGAAGATTTAATTAACATTTTCTTAACTATTGGGCATATGCTGGAATAGGAGGACCAGGAATAACAGGAACTGGCATTATAAGCATTTTAGCCCACATGCTTGAGACACAATGCATTAACAATGGCTTCTTTGGCTTCCCACCTTCTGCCAGTATGTTTCCGCGCATGAGAAAGAATCCCGTTATTTATTCAGAGACTTGGGAAGCTTTGCCACTGTCAGCTTTTTAATATTAATCACCCCGTGTTACTGTATAAAATTAATACACAAATACTGTCAGTATGCCTAACCCCCCCCCCCCCCCAGAACAAAGTCCGTCTAGTATGATGTGCGATGACAGCCCCCCCCCCCTCCCTCCCCCCCACTACCACCCCCACGGACAAACACCTCATGAAATGTTCCCCCTGCGGTGTTGCACAAATGATGGTCGCCATGGAAACAGCCCCTTGCTCCACGTGAAGCGCGAGGCCCCCTCGGGGGCCGGTCCAGCCGACCTTTCCCCAGGCGAGGGCGGCCCTGTTCAGGGGCACCGTCCCCCGCGCTGGAGGAGACCTTCATTTAGACTCCCGCCCGCGAGCAACACAATTACCGAAATGCGAGTTTCCGCCGCCACGGGCAGCCGGCTCTGCTCCTCCGAGGAGATGCCCGGGGCCTGCATGACATCTTCAGACCGGTCGGACTCCGGTCCCGGGATAAAGAGCCGTCCTCCACCGAGTTCAGCCTGCACTAGAGCAGATAGAGTCGCATTTTAAAATCCCTAATTCATATTTAAAATGGTGCCACCAGCAGCTACGACACAGGCAATTACTGTAGGTCATATTTAATAGTACACTTCAGCATAGCTCAAATTCCCGCAAACTTATTTCCAGAGTTGGGTGAAGTGATGATTATCTCTGTGATGGGATCTCAGAGGCAGGCAATTTTGTGGACTGTACTCGTCTATAGAAATTCCATCCTCCTCTGCAATTCCTGGGTTCCCATTCTCTTCTAAGCACAACCCAACCCCCCCTTCCACAGAGTGGACAGCTGGAGGTACCCAAGAAAAGGGGCGTCTTGGGAAGCGGGGGCCGTCTTGGTTTGGAATTACAAGTGGAACACATCTCTATAAAACACCTGAATAAAGTGAAAAGGATTTTGGGGAAATTAAATGTATATAAATAAATACACAGACTAGACATGCATATCAAAGATCTATCACAGACTTAGGGAAAAAAATTTAACTGCCTGGGCTGGAACCGGGCGGTGGTGGGGGGGGGGGGTTTGTTTTTTGTACTTTTGGGATGCTGAAGCCTAAACATGAGTTGACTGTGTCTGTCTGCGAGATAACAGTGCATTTATGTCGACGGAAAAAATAGCAATAAATGACTTGCGCTTGCAGTGGAACAAGTGCTGTCGCAGGCAGCCGGCGAGTTTGAGAATCCACCCTCCTCCGCCAGCCGCCGGCAGCAAAGACAACGATTCACTTCAAAGGCAGCCGTGACGAGGTCTCCAGTGAGATGCATCGCGTTAAAAAGGAGCACAGCGCCACCCATAGATGAATAAGCAGGGCAGTAAAATGACTCGAGCGTCTCTGACAGGCTTACGTACCAAAACCCGACAGAGCCAATATTCGGCCTGGGAGTCCGTCTGGGTCAGTTTCTATTGCTTCGGAAGCTTCCAGGTTCCACTTGTGTTCAAATAACATTTCAGCTCATCGTAGACTAATGCTGTGAAACCGGCCCTTGTGGCTGAACTACTGAGTTTGTCTTTTTAGTTGAATTATTTAATCTTCAGCTCATGTTTTTTGGGGGTATGCCTGCCGGTTGACACAAAGAACCTCCTCCAGCAAACGAGTTCTGAGTGTCATCGTCACACAAATTCCAAGGAGCAAAGTGTAATTCTTGCGCCGCTGTTGCAGAATAGGGGACAGGGGCGTAAGGACAGAACAGGACAAGCAGCCGTGCGATATGAGACGAGACTAATATGAATGAGCAATCAAGATGGAATAATGTGTGCGAGGAGGATAACGATGTAAATAGGCCACAGTATGATAAAATAAATACTGCAAATTGCAGGTCACCAGTTGTTCCGCGACCTGATGACTTGGGGAAAGAAGCGGTCCCTGAAACTGGCGGTGATGTACCGGTTTGACTTCCTGACTGCCCTGCCGCCACACAGCCCTATAGGCGACAGGGCTTGAAGCCCTGTGTGTCATCATCATAATGATCTGCCATTTGTGTCGCGGTGACCCTTCTATCGGTTGGTACCAAACAGGATAGCCTCCATTCACATCCGGCATTGATGAGTCCGAGCTCCCCAACACCCTGTTGGCGGTTCACAGCTGACCACGAGGTCCCCACCAGCCTTGCTGTTTCAGAGATGCTCCGGCCAAGTTGTCTGACCATAACGAATTGGCCCACGTCAAAGTCACTCAGATCTTTATCTCTGCCCATTTCTACTGCATCGAACATGTCGACTACGAGTGCCAAACCTTCGCTTACCATCTACTACATCCCAGACACTTGACATGCACCATTTTTAGAAGATACTCAACATTATTCGCTTCATATGGGGTCTTGGTGTCTACAGCATGCAGACAAGGTCAAGAGGTTCAGTTACCGTTTGGCTAAGCATCAGAACAACTAAGACACCCGATCTGAGCGTGTCGTGACTGCTGGTGCCAGACGTGGGGGTTCCAGCATCTCAGAAACAACCACCTTCCTGGTATTTTCCACACACTACTGTGTCTGGAGCTTACAGAGAATGGTGTGATGAACAAAAAGGTCCTGTCAGCAGGGGTTCTGAGGGTGAAAAGACCTAGTAAATGAACGAGGTCAGAGGAGGATGGCCAGATTCGTTAAAGGTAACATGAAGTCCAAGAGTGTGAAAATGAAAGCCTGGTATAACCATGGCATATGGAAAGATATCCCTGAACACACAACGCATCTACACCTGAAGTTACACGGATGAGTAAAGTTGATCCTACTTGGTATTAGCTAGGTGTACCTAATAAAGCGGCCATTGAGAGCCCTGCTCGTCTCATAACATTACAGTTGTTTCTAATTCATTTCTTTGCTTTCGTCTGCAGCATCATTACAAACGAGGCCACACCATACATTCCTGCAAGACAAAGGGAGGCAAAAATCACATTGTCGTCTTGACGATAATATGACATGAAGATAAAATCGGTTAGCGTTAAAAATACACGCTAACGCATTGACGCGACGTGTTCTTTTCTTCGGTGGATGAAAATGACCGTCAGACAGATTTAATTAACTTTTATAAAGAGCGAGGCCATTCATTAGCCCTAGTCACGCTAAAATTGGGGAAGGGAAAGGACTTTGTAGGCATTCTCCCACATGTGTGAGGCCACATTCCTAAGACGGTCGCACTGGTGTAACTTAAACCTGCTGGGCTACATGCTAATGACTTTAATCCTTGTCATAATAATTGGGGGGAAATAGATAGGGGGGATTAATTCATAGCAGGGAAAAGACAAAGAATAAAAGCCCAGATTAGTGTGACAAAGTTTTCTGGAAGTAATTATCCATTTTCAGGTCCTTTGCTTCATTCCCCGAAGATCTGTCGTGGTACCTCCGTGCAGATTCTCCGTCAGGGTAACTTTAAGCTTTGCTGGGCTGAAAGCCAAACTGAATCGAATCGAGAATTCAATTACAATCAAGGGGCTATTCGGCTGATAAAAATGGAAGGTGCAGAGACAAAGACCCACTGGGGCAAAACTCACCGGACCCCAGTGACTAAACTGAACTTGTTTATAAAGCCCAGGACTAGAGTTGCGTATTAAAGAAGCACATCTTGGTTTTTCATTAAACTGGCTTATCCCATTAAGGAACAGTAGGGGGCGCTATTCTCAAACTTCAAGAAACATTTCTCAAGTATAGTGGTCCCACTACAAAATGCTATAAAGATCAATAATACTGTGCACATGTAATTTTGACGTTTATCAAATGCCTTGATAATGGGTGATAACACATTCCACTATAACAACGAAATGAAGAGTTTGTGTTTCAGTCTTTTTTTCACCTTCATAGCAAGTTAAAACACGCTGCTCTCTCTGCGTAGGACTGAGTGCCCCATCAGTGACTCATGACCCATCATGCTTCACCGTGTCCAACGGAAAGAAATATATGCAAATGACCATACACTTCTGATCAATATGTCCTTCTAGATATTATATTTTGTATAATCTTCATAAGAATATAAATAAAATGATTAACTCGTGAAGAATGATATCATTCAGAGAAGCACAGTACGCCCATTAGCGGCTAACAGATAAGCCCAGCAGAGCCATCAGCTGCCATATTTGGATTATGGCATCAGACTCTTTCTGGTTCTTGACACCGATATGGAGAAACTATAGAGCCTCTAGACAGACAGACAGACAGACAGACAGACAGGGAGACAGACAGACAGGGAGACAGACAGACAGGGAGACAGACAGACAGACAGGGAGACAGACAGAGAGGTAGACAGACAGACAGACAGACAGACAGGGAGACAGACAGAGAGGGAGACAGGGAGACAGACAGGGAGACAGACAGAGAGGTAGACAGACAGACAGACAGACAGACAGGGAGACAGACAGAGAGGGAGACAGGGAGACAGACAGACAGACAGACAGGGAGACATACAGACAGACAGGGAGACAGACAGATAGATAGATAGATAGATAGATAGATAGATAGATAGATAGATAGATAGATAGGTGGATGGATGTATAGATAGATAGATAGGTGGATGGATGGATGGATGGATGGATGGATGGATGTATAGATAGATAGATAGATAGATAGATAGATAGATAGATAGATAGATAGATAGATAGATAGATGGATAGATGGATGGATGGATGGATGGATGGATGGATGGATGGATGGATGTGATACCCTGGGTGTTTATTACTATGCATACTTTACTGTTCTTGTATTGTCACGTACCCGTTTGACATCATCATTCATTGCTGAAATACAGTTCCAATACTTAAGAAAAGAAGTATGAAGGATGGCAAAACTCCTGGATGTCATTCTTGCCCCACATCAAATATTGAGGATGCATCAGTCACATCCTTGCCAACAAGAACAATCCCATGATTCACTGCATCCCAAGTTCTGTGTTTGGAGGTAAGCTGGCAAAGCCTTTCTTGCCAGGAACACAAGTATGTTCTTTGCATTCTTAGTGTCTTGTGTTTGCACTGAGTATTTGTATCTGTTCTGCTTTTGTTCTTCTCCTGCTGTACCAAAGGTGTCTGCCATTTAAGGTGCTGAGCCATAAACTCAGATCAAGTGCAAAGTGACTCGATGATGAAGCAGTGTGTCACCATGCCGGGCGAGAGACAAACTGTGAGTGGGTGGGCGGGAGCGAGGCGACGCTCGCGTGTGCCCAGGGGGAGCGATCCCGGCGGGGGCTGATCGCGCGGGAGGAACAGGACGCAGAGATAATGAGCATGCGGGAGGACTGGCGTCGGCACCCGTACCCACAGCCCCCACGGAGAATCAGGCCGCTTTTAACGACCCCGTACGCAGAAGCGCAAAGCCGTTGCCCTAACCCGACTCTCTCACCCAACACCTGCCATGCACACGCAGGTCAATGGGATCGCGTAATTAGTACTGGGACGGCCAACCGCCATCAATTCCATGGAAACAGAAAGGCTGCGGCCGAAGGTCAATGCTGAACCGCATGATGAACCAACAGTACCGTTAGCAAGATTCCAAGGGCAGCCATTTGGATGTGCTGGGTGGGCACCACACCCCCCCCACCCGCACCACCCACGCCCCTGCGGTACATCATAATGATATTCACAGAATCACCCTCAATGAAAGGATAGGGGCAGTTCGGTTTGGTTCCCAGCACCCGGTAAGGCACCTGCTACGCGCCGTGTGCTTTCATGAGCCATTACCGGGCCGGCAGCCGCAGGCGTGCAGGTGTGCCTGGCGAACATCAAACGGCGATGCTAAAACTCGACTTCTCTCCCAATAAAGCGTGCTTTGAAATGCAGCTGAAGGACACTTTGTTCTCAGCATCATACCTGTAGGCACGCCTGGACGCCGGCGCAAGCTAAGGTCTCGCCCCCTTGTCTGTGTTCTAGTCAGCCAAACAAATTGCGAGGTTGACACTTTGGCTGTAGTTATTTTGGCTGCTATTCTGCCCCACAAAGGCAAAACACAGTAACTACGCTGGCACTGAAACTGAGGAAAAGGCCTCTTTTGACTATCCACCTGTTTGTGGAGTAGACAGGGAAATGATAGTCTACTTATTCAAAACTGAGCATGGTGGAACTGAGATGTTTTCTCACAAGAACAAATGGAGCCTAAGAGACTCAGTTTTGGTCACAGCTCAATTTTGATAAATTATGAAGTTCTTTTGCACCATGGTGAATAATGATGGACATTTTGATCAATTTTTACCGTGGACTTGGTATTTAAAAACGCCTATACAGTTTTTTCGCCACCGACACGGTTTGTTCGTGTACGGACCCGCTGATGACTCTTGGCGATTCGACTTCGCATGGCGCCATTGTGGAGCGGTATTCTGGAGCAGCGATTCGGAAAAGAGCGACAAGGAACCCTTTGGGAGAAACTAATAATGCAAAAAGCAGGCGCATAGCTCGTAAAAATGAAGGCTGGCGGGGTGACCTCGCTCTTCAAACATTTGAGATGCGTGATGTCAACATGCATTTATTACACAGCGTTCTGAATGCATGCATCGTGACGATGAGGTTCAATGCACACAAAGCATGTTTACTTGCAGAAATGATTCTGCAGTGTATTCTGCCAAGTTCAGCCGCTGCTAGACATATGCTGACATATTTCAAACCATAACAATAATGATGGAACTGGAGCAGTAATACATATAAGTATTACTCATTGATGTGAGACCAGTAATCCTGTTTAACGCAGTATTAAGAGAAAAACGATGGCAGCACTTTACACTGCATGAAATGTGGAACCGATTACATATATACTAACACACTAATACACAGATGCTCACTAATGCACTCACTGATACACAAACTCACTAATGCACAATTACCCACACACATTCTATTACACACACTCTCTAATCCACACACAGACATGCACTCACACAAGCACATGCTAATACACACACCTGCTAAAACACACTAAAACACACACTTGCTAATACACACACGCACGCACACACGCAGAGCTGTGTTTGTGGGGCCCTCTCCCTCCTCTTGTATTCACCAGGTGTCGCCCATCAGCTCCAAGCACAAAAAACACTCACCAGATTCCCCAAAACTGTGGCTTGAAGAATGGCAGACAGACAGATGGGCAGAAAGACAGACAGACAGACAGACAGGCAAACAGACGGACAGACAGGCAGGCGAGCAAGCAGATGACCAGGCAAGCAGATAAGCAAACAGACAGGCAGGTAGGCAGGCAGACAGAAAAGCAGACAGATAGAGAGGCAGGCAGACAGACAGGCAGCCAAACAGGCAGGCAGACAGACAGAGAGGCAGGCAGGTTGGTAGACAGACAGGCAGCCAAACAGGCAGGCAGACAGACAGAGGGGCAGGCAGGTAGGTAGATAGACAAGCAGACAGAATGGCAGGCAGGCAGACACACAAACAGACAGGCAGACAAGCAGACACACATGCAGATGGATAGACAGACAGGCAGACAGACAGGCAGATAGGCAGGCAGAAGACAGACAAGCAGACAAAGAGACAGGTAAGCAAACAGCCAAACAAGCAAACAGGCTGACAGACAGGCAGGCAAACAAACAGACAGACAAACGGGCAGACAGGCAGCTTTCCACAGAGAGCCCTGTCCTGCCCTAATCAGCCTTGTAGCGAGACCATTAGGCACTCAGACGCTGGCCTGGCCCTAGCGTAGGGAATGGGGGGGGGGGGGCACCGGAGATCCCACATCTGCGATGCCCGTTTGACTGACAAAAAAAAAAAACCCACACGCTGCATTGTGAGGTGAGTGCATGTCTGTCTGGAGGCTTTTAGCATTCAGCGTGAACAATGGAGTCTTGAGCGTCGGCGACTGTCACACGGGCAGCCCGAGCCGGCGGCCGCGGAGCGTGGGCGGGGAAGTCCGCTGCCATCGCCATCACACACGCATCACACAGACAACGGCAAATATTTTGGCTGCATGACATCCTGCCTCAGTACCAATGCCCCCTCCCCTCCCCCCACCTGTACGCATGAAAAACTCCCCGGCCCTGATTTTGGATGGGTTTCCCAGGGAGATGCTTGGCACAGCAAGGTCCACCCCCCCGCCCCAGCCTCCGCCCACCTCCAGCCCACTCACAAAGCAAATGATTGGTTAATTAGCTTAACAGCAATGAATAAAACATCAATGTGTCATCAGAGGCAGAGTTTGAAGGGAGCTACTGGTGAGCTAATTTAGGCACCGAGCTCCTCGATCTCCACCAGGTTCCACTTGGAAAAGCACCACGCTGCTGAATTTCACTGGATACCACACCCTTGGGGGGGGGGGGGGGTAGACTCAATCATCTATCATCTGCCATTATGTTGGAAGTGAAACACGCAAACGATGTTACTACGGTCAGACAGTCCGGCGTGCACATTTTCTCACCAGATCAGCAGTACTTCTTAGTTTGTTGGTGACTTCAGACTCCTCCGGATAAAAATGCACGTGCCGCCGACTGCTGCTGCTTTATATAAAATCAAAGTCGCACGATTAAAAAGAAAAATCCAGCTGCGTTAGGCGCCTCGGCACACATAAAACATTCATTAAGTAAATGCAGCGCCCCCTAGCTTCAGCCGCCGCTCGTGGTACAGACCGAAAGATTCTAAATCGGTGCACATCAGTAAATTTCAGCTCCATTGTGTTTATAAAGACCTCTGAGTGCAAAGAAAAATCCATGATATTACGCGCACTAAATTGATAAAAATTGAAAATAATCCCTAGAATGGTTGTGCTATGCTGTATTGAGGCTGACAATATATGAATGCCCATTATGAAGGCGTAATGGATGGATCTCGCTCCTACATCCAGGCCGGGGCCTCGGCTCGCTGGAAGTACTAATGGTCACCGAAATCAAAGCGGCCGAATCCTTTCAGACGTCACCATCGATCCGTACCATTCGTTTAACGAGTGGAAGGCCACCTGCTTGAACCACAGCCAAAGATTAATGAGGCTGCCTGTTTTTGTTTCCACAGAAAAATGTTTTATATTTTCACAAAACCTTTTTCTGAGTGACCATACCAGGAGGATGCGTGCAGGGCCCTTCACAAATACCCTGCCGGAGCCCAGCGATGTATCCAAACAATAATGTGGTTAATTCACCTGAATCTACTGTCCAGTCACCTCTACTTCCTGTCCAAATACTAGTCTAACTAGGGTTACCTCATCTGGATCTACTGTCCAGTCACCTCTACTTCCTGTCCAAATACTAGTCTAGCTACGGTTACCTCATCTGGATATAGTGTCTAGTCCCCTCAAATTCCTATCCAGCTGAACATCTAACTATGGTGCAGGAGGCCAGTTCCTTGGCATCACAAATCTCTCAAAGGGCCCAATGGACTGTTCTCATATCACATTTTGCATTTTCTCACACTGCAAGAACAATTAGATCATTTCCTAAGATTGACCGAGCGAAAGGGACAAAATTAAACTTTGCCAACTGGACACTGCCACTATTGTGGTCGCATGTAATGCATCGTGGCAAAGCAGCATTGCTATGAATATAATACTGCATTGCTGCTGAAGAGCAGAGGGCCGATGTGAGAAAAGTTTCCTCGCTTCTCTCAGTAAGGGAAAACGGCATCATGGGCCAATATCTTGGAGACGGCTGTAAATTGCATATTGATTCAGTGCAGGGAAGACATGCAGGCCTCTGTGGACCTGTGAGGCTGCAAATGTCTTTATCATGAATATTCCGAATGTGCCTGCACTGCAGTGGATTGGATGAGGTCAAACGCAGTATTTGACACATAATCCGTGAGACTTGTTGGTGTTCTGGATAAATCTGGAACCCCTCACTAGCAAACACCGGTAACAGTCCGCATGCAAGAAGGAGGACCTTTGATCTTACCCCCAGGCAATTGATCGGAAGAATCGCATGAAACAGATGACGGAGTCAGTGTGCATGGCTCTGCAAACCGTAGTGCAAGGGAGAGGTTAGTGAGATAAGTGTAAATTCAACACGTCCACAAACAAACGAAACATGGTTCAACTATGGACTATGAACTTCTAGATATCCAAAAAAAAATCCAAGATGTCATGTGTGAGCTGGGCATTTTGTGTGCGATGCCAACCTAACCTTCAACATCTGTTTGACGGCCAAGTTCATCCACCTGCACGCAAAAGCAGCTGGCCCCTGTCACCTAGATGGTGTCTCCAATCTTGGATCCCATGAATATTAAAAACGCCCATCACCTCCCGCCCTGAGCTCGTACGCCTCACAAATGGCTGCACTGTCCCCGGCTTGGTTCGTCTCTGTGTGCCGTCTTCCTCCCTCACCGATGACACGGAGCTCGCCACACCATAATACATTCCAGGCATGAGTGTCAACAAGCATCGCCGCGGATAAACTTGCTTCTTGCCGTGGACGATAATACGCACATTGTTATGTAGATCTGCGGGGCAAGTGACTCCGGCCGCGTATCCTTTGTGAAGGTAATCCAATACAAAGGGAGACACGGCTCCTCGTAGAGCCCCCCAGAAATGTGGATATGACTCTAATTAATGTTGGCCTTGTGTCTGACTCCAGCAGTCGGAGCTCATTCGGGATGACGCCTGCTCCTGCCTGATAATCACGGACCCCTGTCCTGGCCTCAATTTTATTGGGGTTTTTTCTCCGATTCCATTTCCCCGGTGGGAGAGAGTGATGCCGAGGACAGGTACCACCCAGGGAGGTCTGAAACCCCCCCCCACACACACACATACACATTACCAGGTCAGGTGGCTGTTCGCTTAGCATGCTGCGTAGGTGGGGGAGGCAATGTGCTCCCACCCAGGCATTCAGCAAAAATTTTATTCTACACAAATACCATTGTGCCAAAAAGAGTCACTGGGAATTGCCCCCCCCCCCCCCACAACACCGTATAATACTTCCTGCTAATGCACTCATACTCAGTTCTGCTGTAAACGGACCGTGTTTTAAGTCAGTGCCTATGTACCTAGCCAAGTAAAACCATAAATACATTAATTAGCACAACCCATCCATCCATCAACATCCATTTCGTGTACTGTCTGTATTCTCCTTGCTCTTGTGTTTTATGAGTTGTTGCAGCACCAGAATGTAGATCAATAAAATCACACTTAACAACTCAACAATTAGCAATTACTATTATTTTTGCTATAATTTCTGCTAATACCAACTACCATCATTCTGCCAATCTCTGTGCAATTATGCAAACCCAGTGAATAAGATAATGTCTATAGCACTGATCTAGCGAAATCAAGAGATTACAGTCACTGGAGCCACACTTGTTTAAACAGAAGCCTTGCATATCTGTCTGTGTATTCAGACTGAACATAGTCCTTCACCCCCAGCTTAACATTAAACACGTCATTAAAATAACTTTGGGAGTTTGACGTTAATTCTGTCACCATGTGACAAGCTGCACGCAACCCAATCACTTACCTCCTAAACAGACCCCCCCTCCCCAAACCCTCTTCTGCCATTTTAAACTTTTTTTTTTGCAGAATTCATTCTGCATTTTGTAATTCTGCCAATTATGACTGTAGGGAACTTTCGTTTACATGGAGAGCGGCACTGTTGAAAATATCCATATTTGAGTGACTAGGCCCCTAGCCAGACGTCGCTGTGATCTTTCCAGTGTTTGAGAGAAAAGGCTTATTCAAATATTCTCCGGATTCAGGCACTTTCATAATAACATATTACAACAGCCCTCTTAAAGCTAATTTCTATTCAACTCTGTTGTGTAATTAACAAGTAATCAACCAGACCTGTCGCTCATCATCCTCACAGCCCCAAACTGTTATGATTTTGTACATTTTTTAATCAACAAAATTGTTAGGGTTACACACAAGATTATTCAATCAGCACATACTAAAGCACTTTTTCACATTCAGCTCCCTGTCGAGCAGATCCTCCGCCTCCCCCCCCAAAAAAAAAAAAAAAGTTCCTGAACGAGATACCTCGCAGTACAATGATACTTACGGGAAGCAAAATACTCTCGTGACTCATTGAGAATTACTTTTAATGATCCGTCGTTAAGAGGACACGTCTAAATGTTCACTATTCCGACAACTATAGAACAATCTCAGGCTGCAATTTTTCTCCAAAATTCAAAAGAAAGTTTATGAACAACGCCCCCCCCCCTCCCAAAACAGATAAAATTCACAGACCCATTGTACCATATACCCCATTATCTTTCACATCCCGAGAACTGACCTTCCCTGGCTCTACACCTCCTCCTGTCATATATTGAAATGCCCATCAGCTCACCTCCACTCCTCTCCTCTTCATCCCGGCCCATTGCCAGGGGAGCGCGGGGAGGAAGGGCGGAAAAGCCGCCGTTTTGCCGGCTCCCTCCCGCTGCGCGTCAGCTCGGCACCCGGCGGCTCTCCGTGTCAATCAGCACCCCATTAAAGCGCCCACATTATACCCATGCATCGCCTGTCACCCGTATCTGGGTGTACTGAACCCATCCGTATGCGGGCCGTTTGCACGGACTGCGCGAGCGCGGCTCCTCCTATGTATTCCAGACTGATGTTTGCGGTTATTATAACTGTTACTGCACGACTGACCTTGAAGGGTTTAGGATTAAACATTCACACCATACTGCACACGGTGGCCAGGGTTGCGGACCCCGCAAGCACCATATGCGGATTTCCCAGCAATAAACATCGGTGGACGCCGAGCGGTTCTTCCCGTTTGACAGACGAATATATATTCATCGTATATTTACAAGCTTGCTTAACGTAAATAACGATAGTCGGCGGATGGATTACGATTCAAACGGTGCGATGATAAGGTTCAGGTCCAAGACCTGTTCTTCTCTGTTTGCATGGATAATCTTATCTGAGGTATCGGTGGACATTTCCATTATGCTGGTAATACAGATTAGCGGTCAACACGGGCCAGTAATGAGTAATGGGTGAAGATTTCATCATTATTTCCTAGTAAATAATCAAAAATTATGACGGAAGTAGGTAGTACGCAAGAGGGGAGGGGGACTTCGTAAAAACTATACCTTTCTGTTGATTGCATGTTAAAATTAGAAATCTGTGCATGGCTGTGCAGAGTTATAATGTGATGCATCAAATAACTTTTCAAATAACGTTGAGTATTTCATATATTAAATGTATTTCCCGTGTCACCTTACCAAACGAAGTTGAGGAAGTGGGTCAGCTTCTTTCTGCCACCAAGGACGCAATACTGATTCCCAACACGGCAATCCCATTTTACAACACCCACCCTCAGTGGAGAGATGCATCTTTCCTTCTGGGGTAAGGAGACACTCTAAGGAGTTCCGCCACGTCCCATGGGTGTAGTGAGTGCGTAATATGCTGGTTTTGTATCACGATAAGTGCAAAAAAACAAATTTACAAAATGGGTCCCAGTGCAGCAGAATTTCAAATCCACCCACATAATGTGGTGAGGGCACTTGGGAATTTCTTTTAAGTTAACTTTGTGTCATTTGATCAGTTCTCTCCGCCCCTCCCCCCACCCCAGGAAAATATATATATATATTTAGTCAGCGGGGTAATATCTGTTCTACACTGCAACCTGATTGATATATTTCCCTTGATATTGCAATACTATCAGTCTGTATTGAAACTTTTTAGACCATCCCTAGGAGGCCAATCAATTACATCTCTATTTGCATATTTGTACTTCCTGTTTGTATATAATGCATCGGGAGGGAGTTACATACTGCACTCCCCTAACTTTTTGCACTGCCTCTAGTCTCCCCCCCTCCTTGGCTGTGCTGCCTGGAGACCCAGATATATCAAGAAATTCCCCCTACCCTGCTGCCGGCGACGCCCCTGCTGTCTGTGACGTCCTTCCGCGTCCTTCCGGCCTGCCCGCCCTTGTCCCTGTGATGTCTCCCTTTCCTTCCTTGCTGCTGTACCGCTGTTCATTCGGTCGTCAGAAGCAGCACCAGCAACTGCGTGCCATCGCATTGAGACTCAAATCTTAAAATTTGGACAGTGTGAATTTGCTCGTTTGACTCCCTCTGCCAGCCCCCGGAGGTTGGGCTCCCCTTTTGAGTTTGGTTCCTCGCAAGGTTTCTTCCTTCTAGGGAATTTTTCCTTGCTACTGTCCCCTCTGGCTTGCTCACTGGAGGTTTTGGGCAGGGATAATGTAAAGCACTTTGAGACAATGTAATATTGTGAAAATGTGCTATAAAAATAAGACTGAATTGAAATTGAATTGAGTTGAATGATCTCACTCAAGTATAAGACTTCCTTTAGTCTACAAGCCAAAGACAATTCACCAAGAATTACAGATCCAAAACAATTTTTGTACCAGATTAACAGTTACTTACTATCTCATCTGAAGTTTTCACTCAAAGCAACCCACTGAAAATGTTGCCTGACTAGTCAGCTGGTTAGTCTGAGTCCATGTGAGCCGGTTAGTCTGAGTCCATGTGAGCCGGTTAGTCTGAGTCCATGTGAGCCAGTTAGTCTGAGTCCATGTGAGCCGGCTGCATTGACTAGTACCTGTACTGTTGTACAACACGAGGAGAAGTTTCTCATCTCATTCCTCTGTGTGATACGTCTCGATGGCACCACCACAGTGCTAAACATCCACAAAACTCAGTGTTATTTTGCCTATAAAAAACTGACAAACTTTCACACATCATTTTGATTTTATAAGATGTTGAGTTTGATATTATTTAGAATGTTATTAGTTAACAGGGATGCCAAGTTTCACGCATCTGGGCCGACACTCAGACTTTCAGACTCTCACACTCATGCAAGAAATCTTATGGCAAATCTATATTATTCCATTATTAACCTAAAATTAGCTACATCAAAAGCATTGGGGGTAGTTTGCAAATCCTACAGATGGTTTACAAGGTAGTGAACCTGTTGCATACATATAAATGTGTGTGCAGACTTGTCTCAAATTGAAAATCTCATTCCAGCCAGTTGACCAAAGTTGGTGACCCTGTATAAGGTGCTAATTTTGATCCAAAATATTTACTTAAAAAAGAAAACTGACACATGGACCACTGAGCCTAAATAATCCTCAGAGGCATCTCAAGGAGTCAAGGGCAACATTCTCCAAAAACCAGAAGTACAGCCGAAGCAAAAAGCACTGCTGTTCTCTTAAAGATGATGAGAAATTGATATATTTATATCCCCATCAGATTAGACCACTGCCCTGGCTTACCAAGGGACCACTCAAATCGAGACTACCCCGGCCCCACGACCTTGCTTTTGTCACAGTACGATGATCCCATCCACCCTCTGCTCTTCAAACGACCACTGCCCCTCCAGCTCAGAGCAGATCTAGGTCGTGAGCGTCGCGCTGCCGTTCAGACTCGCGAGCGCTCGGCCGATTCCCTGGCGCTTCGTGTTCCTCTCCTGCCCTCAGCCGCTCCTTCCCCCATTCAGAGACTCTGCCGTACATGGCGTCTTATGGCGGATCCATTTGTTGAATTGTGACCGCACATTTGCTCTGTTATTATCTGCATTATAATTAGCTGGCATGCTCCTCTGTTTTACATGTGAGCCAGCAAGCAGAGAGCTGCGCTCCCGTTTCCTCATAATAACATGCAATTTTCCAGGAATCACTTCCTTCCTCAAAAAATGTCAAAGAATTTTTAAGGGCTTTATACCCCCCACCACTGACCTTTTTCTTTTAAATTGATTGATTCCCTCCAAAACAAATACACCCTGTAAACTCTTTTTGGACTTTGATAGGAATAAATTTCATAGATCGATGGCAGAGTTAATCAGACATTCCTCTCCGCCACTGGAGTATCATGCACAGGCCCTAATCCAGCCGTAAATTACACTTGGCGTGACTTAAAACATATTTGTCAACAGCTGTCCACTCAGTCGCAGATGTATCTTGCTAGTTCTTTGGCAGAAAGAGCAAAACGAAAAAAAAATAAAATAGCAAACATCACAGCAGAACCACCCACAGCCGTGCAATATGCTGTGATTTACACATGGGCCCGAGTTACCCTGGGTGACAGCTGCAGTGTTTTCCCTCTGCATGGGGCCCCCCGAAGTCTGGGGGGACACAATCAATCAGCACTCTAAATAGGAAGTAAACGTGTTCCTTATTTAGGAGACGCTGAAGCTGCATGCTATGCTAACCAGCTAGCTGGCTAGGATAATCTGACTCTACTCGTAAGCTATTTATTTGGGTTTTTTTTTTAAACATTTGAGAAGGGCCTCAAAAACAACTAAAATCACCCTGCTGGATGGTAACTATAAATATGGCCAGAGTCCTCAGCAGGAAAACTACAGCTCAATAGGAAGTCAAGGTCAGGTTGAAGGTCCCACCGCGTAAGACCCAGGCCTAGAAAAATCATTGGCAATGCAGTATAACAGAGAATACTGGTGCTGATCCGGTGAGGGCGACCCACTGAGAAACAAGGAAATACAAATGGAAAATAAACTGGCAGAATCATGGTTTGAGAGTTTGGCCTCAGTAAGTCTATGAGTAACGCTTCAGAAACCTAGCATTTAGCTACATGCGGTTCCCCGGCCCACAGCTTCCTGTAACCACCAATTTCAATCATTTCCTGATGTCGTGTGTTGTGTCCGAGTCAAGAAAACAGGGCGAGCCACATGAATTCAAAAGATTCCCGCTATTAAACGTGTTGCCCGCAGTCCAAAGATACCCGCAGGTCCAGAATTCTTAACCTTGCGAACAGCCACAGCTGTGATCACACAGGCCCGGTTTCTCAGCAATCTGCCCTCGAGGCTTGTTTACCTTTCTCACTCGATCCAACCTCCTCTACTTAGATAGTGCATGTTCACTTGGTACGGCGCATCAGACCAGCTGACTTTCAGCGACTAAATTTGCTGGTGGGAGTGCCTGGCGTGGACCAGTCATAACTAATAAGTGTTGTATAATCAACAATCACCATTTGTTTCGAGTTTAATACTAGAGGTTTCAGACAACAGCCACAACATTGACGTTCAACGTTTGACACCCCCACACCAAGCCGAGGCAAAGGGGGCCACATCAAGCTGTCCTACGAGATTCTTTTGCCAGAGCAAAAAGCGCTATAACACAATCGCATGGCCAACTTACCCTCTAACATTCCTCTTCAAATTGCCAGGACGAGTTCCAGTGGAGACCTCACACGTCTGTACCTACAGCAGAGCTGTAGATGGTCAGTTGTAAACCATGTCCAGGAACTGTGACCTTAAAATTGTGCCTTGGGACCTTGCAGGTTCCCTATTTGTGGTGTGCAGGGCAGCGTGGATTTAGACAAAGTTTCTTTAGACAGTGTCAACATTTACTGCCCTCAGGCGGGGCTAAAGGCAAAGACATCGCCTCAATTTATTCTATTACGGATTACTTTCACTAACAAGATGGACAGTGTAGGACAGAAAAACACAACAAATTTAAATAGAGTTTATCAAAACGTTCCGGTGACACACTGCCCAGAAACACAGGAAAATCACAGCAGCGGGACTGTCGGCAGATTCACAAAGTCATTGAGAATTCCATGTTTCCTTTGTTGACTTTCAGTTACAAATGCCTGTGTAAAAGGCCGCTGTTAAACGGCTAATCGCCATGGTAACAAACTGCTGCTCTGTGGGGGGCTTAATTAGCCAGGCAACAGGTGCTGGGGAAATGTGGGCCAATCGGAGGGTTAATTTGCATGCACCATGCATCGCCCCAACCACGATGTGTCTGGGATGGGGGCCCAGGAGTGATGTGACGTCAGGCGTTGGGTCACCTAGTTGATAAGGATGCTGACTGAAGGTCACAGGTTCACATCCCAGTGGGTCCCTTTATCCAGGCTGTTCCCGCTGTATGAACTGAATAATATTGTGGCGTCTTTGTAAAAAAGCCAGCTAAACTTAGAATTATTGTAGTGGCATGTTTAATATTTCATCAGTATGGAAGATACGCCACAATAGCGTAGCATTTATTTATTGTTTATGCTGACAAAAATGTCAGTGATTCCTCTCCAATGGAGACCCTCACAAGGACAAACAATGGGGAGATAACGAGGAATGATGGATGGAAGCTTCTACCTGACTTTTAGGTTAATTGGCAAACTGTTCAATCTCAATTTTAGCCTCATTAATAGCTTGTCTACTAATTTCAAGTCTTGCACTTGTTAAAGGATGGAGTCAGAGTTAAAGAGGAATACATTTTCTGGTTCACACAGGATCACCTTGGTCACTCGGGAAGAATATCATGGTCTCTCTCTCCATTGAGATCGTCGGTTTGGACTCGGTGTACAGATACGTGTACTGCACTTACGATCTCGTCACCTCCTCCTGCTCTTTACTTCCTGACAGAGACGTCTGTGTTCATGAGATGTAGCGATGCTGATTTGTTCATCCCGCCCACTTAGAAAATCATACTGTCGGGAATAAAAAAAACAAAAAAACGCATCTCACGCTGTTCTTATTGATTATGCGGTTCAGACTCGGGATGCAACAGCTATTCTATCTGTGTAACCATTTTAAAAAAAGAACTAGCCCACATAATTCCACTCCAGCACAATAGCCACTATTGAAAATCCAATACGATATATGTTATATGAAAAAGACACTTAAAAGTCATATGAATGGACGTCACAATGGTATTCATGCTGAATTAATCATCCTTTGATAAAAATGGGTTTCTTACATTACATGATTTTTTTTTAAGCTCAAATCATATCTGTTCTTACTAGCAAAAGCTTTTAGAACAAAAGTAAATGCTTTTCTGTGAGCATTAATATAAGATATATATTTCATTTAATATAATATTTAATATAACAGCAGGATCTATTTCTGCCAGCACACCAATGTTCATTGTCAAAATGTGCATAGCGCTGGGAAGACTGACAGAAATCCTTTATATGCTCTCCAAGAATCCATGTAGACTTGCCAGCACTTAATAATAAATAATAATAATAATGACAACAACACAAATACATTTAGGACTTGCTGTACGAGTACTTTTTTTCCAATTTGGAACTCGCTTCCAACAATTTCCAGGGTCACATCATTCGATACGAATTGTGATCCCACACCAGAATATTAATGCTGCCCAACGCAGACCCGCAAAGCATAAAAGGATCTATTTTTGGTGGAGTGTCCGTCATTACAGTCATTTTGAAGGAGTGGCTCGGACTCCCATTGAAATAGATGTCCCTCGCTTTCCCATTCGGCGCCGAGCGCGCCTCTCCCAGCCGCGAGAGCCCAAATATTAACCCAGCGAAAACCTTTTTGTCACTTTATACCCATGAATGTTTTGAATATTTTCAGTGGTGCCTTAGGGAGAATCACCCAGGAAAGGAAGCAGATATATCAGCTGTAATAAAAAATGTCTCTTTAAAAAACACCATTTCCATCCATCCAGGTTTGTTTTTTCTGGTGCCCAATTCAAAAAGTAATTTCAGGGCCCTCTGCATCCTTCCTTGTGTAGTGACTGTTTGTGGCCAACAGGGGGGGCCTTCAAACTTCAGAGGCCTTATGCAAATGTGTGGCTTTACTGCTCATCCAATACGAAATAAAGGTGAGCCTGGACAGGAAGAATTGAGGCTGGGGATCCGCTGGAGAGGATGTCGGTCCTTCAGTGGGAACACGCAAAATCACATATCAAGGGCACCTTAAAGATACCAGGTCACCTAACCACTGGCTTTTAGGCCGACAGACAAATGCCCCCTTGAACACGGGAAGAACACGGCAGCTCCACATGCATAGAGCGGCCACGCATCGCTCCCTTTCCAGCAGAGGCAATGAAAGATTGGTATTGAGTACTCTACGGTATGAAAAGTACGTCAACCACTTCTCCTCACTGATTAGGGGGCTGTGGAGCGTCGTCGTCCATTTGGCTTATTAGCCTGCACTGTTTCTTTTTCCACTTTTTAAAACGGTCAGCTATTCAGACGATCCTAGACGCGCAAACGCACAGAATCGCACACGCACACACATGCAGGGAGATTAGCACGGCGACAGCCTGAAAGAGCTCTAACAGGAGCAGCAGTTACCTTAGAGAAGCAGCAGAAAAAGCTGTAGTTTATTTAATCATCACTCCTGCAGCACCTTTCAATTGTTTAATTAAAGGGAAATTAATTAAGGGGCCCCCTTTTTTTCTTCAGATCCAGATTAACTCCGGAAATTACTCTGGAAAAACTAACACATTCATGTTTACCGTGCCACTAAACACTGCGTGGCTGAAACGTAACGAGAGTCTGTTTAATGCATGAATTGCGTGTTGTGAATAAACAGATGCGATGCTGCGATTGCCTGGCATGGTGTCCAAGGTGTGCCAGCCTCGTGCCCCTCGCTTTGCCAGGGACTCCATGCAGGATAAGTGGTTGGAGAATGGACGCATTAAACACAATGTATAGAAGATTTCAAATGCAAAAATTTAATTTCCACAACAAAGAAATAAATTGGTCGTAATCTGCCTGCAGTAAATGACTAAGCTGAAGGAGCCAATCCAGTTTACACAAATTGACGTATTTTGAATGGATGCAGTTAATTTAGCCTATTAGAAGGCCTTTTTTGTCCAAACAGGGGGTCACATGACATTTTTGTTTTGACATTTCAACATGATAGCTGTAACTAAAATAGCAGCCGCATTAGCCGGTTAGTGTGTGGTAACGGGAGAGCGGCACCTTAGCTTTTATTGCTTTGATTCTTTATGCCTGTGTTTTTTGGTGCGGCCAGACAGAACAGCCTCGTGTCGCTACAGTCGTGACATTCTGTGGGGGAGACGCCTTTTGTTCCCTGTTCCAAGCAGGTCTTGCGTCACGAAACGCAAAAAGAATCATGGTCCTCCTTTCACTGGGTCTCACCCCTCCCTCCCAGGTATTCATGCCAATCAAAGACTCTGCCATGTGATTGGACAGGAGGGTTCTGATAGGCGGGTCCTGAGGAGATATGCCACTCCCCCAAGTTGTGCATTAAAAAGTCTGGCGGGGAAGCCTGTACACGAGCTTGCGATAACCCCATAGCGGTGGCTGGAGTGAGCCCCAGGCCACAATCATCGCCCTGGCTGACGGTGGAGGCCATCGGTAACTCGGAAGCAGGCTGCAATAATCACAATCTAGGATGAGGATGAGAGCCTCCTGATGGGCAAGAAGTCTGCATATTTATAACCAAAACTGTTTAATCCCAAATTATTAACAAAATACACACACAAACATATATGCATGAGTATATACAACAAGTGGATCAACAGGTTTTGTTTTCATGCATATGTACTACTTCTGATAAGGGAACACAGGTGTTCCTTTTCACAAGGCTTTTGGGAACATTAATAAACTGTGGTATACATATTAGCCCCCCCCCCCAACCGCACACCCCCGCTCCACCTATGCATCAAATTTACTGGATGACCTTTACTCAAGCCAAATGGCTCTTGGAGAATGGCAGCCAGAGACAAGGGCCAGCTCTTTTGTAAGAGCAGTCCAATCTGACATTCACTAGCTTCAAAAGGAAGGACTCAGGATTTTGTTGCTCAGTCGGACCCATTAGAGGAACTGGCATATGCTTTGTAATTGACTTCATTGCCATATATATTCTCTTTTACTCAGTCTTTTAGTCTTGTTTTTCCCCTTTTCTCATGGATTATTATGAATAAACGTTTTATTTTAAAATAATTACAGTTGTATAATAGCGGAGTTAGCTGTTGCAGTCGTGAAAAGGAACTGTACACCAGAAAAACGTGGCTATGCGGACAGCGTTTTCTATTCAGTGTCTCCCGAAAAGCTCTGAATTGACGAATCTTATGACGCCAGAGTGACGTAAAATAGTCTGGCATATTAGCACAGTTTCACTGTATTATTAGGAAAATGTTAAAATAACCAGGAAAAGACCTATTTATAAATTCAACAACTTATAATCACGAATGTGATCTACGATGGAAATCTAAGATGTAAATATTACTTGTTCGTTATGTAAGTTATAACCTAGCCAACTTTAAGTTATTGTGCAGTCTACTTGAATACCTTATATAGACAGAAACAGCATCCCATTTTACATGCAAAATTTAAAGTTAAAGTTACGTTTTTCGTAATTCTGTTGCATTTATTTGCCTGTCACAAATGCACCTGTCGTCATGTAAAAGTACACATGAATCAGTTTTTATGAGAGAAAATAAACTGCACCCCGTCAGCCGCCACTTTTCCAGTCAAGCGGCTTATTTATCTCTGCGCGTTTTCCTGAAAAATCACGGTAAAAAAAATTGATTCAGAAACTAATACCTCAGAAAAACACCTGCAAGGGACAAGCAGATCATTTTATTAGTAAATTATTTACATGGTTTAATGTCAGTTGCACTCAACGAGGACGTTTTCCATCGATTCGGTTATGTTTATAAAGGGATAATCGTACTGTTTTTGGAAACACGCCTACAGTTTAGATAAGAAGAGTGAATTACCTTACTATTGTTAAAGTTTGGGCAAAATGAAACAGCCAAATAACATGACGATTAAACACACGTTCGATGTTAGTTTTCAGTTTGACATCTGAAATATTTTTATTTCATATAATAAAATGCACGAGGAATTACATTTTCGAGATATCTCTTGTACAATCCACTCTTTATATTAAATTATTGCATCTTTGAAATATTTTATCCCTCATTTAATCTTTTTCGTAAAATGACTTTACTGCGGTAGGCAACGAAATGGCCGGCATATCATATATATTCAAAAATCCAACAGATTTTACTTCAAACGAAACTGAAAAATCGAACCATCAGATCTAAGTTTTAATACATAGTCGCAGCAACGTGTATTTGATGTATGATACAAACTAAATATAAAGATATAGAAATGTAATCTTGCTCATTTCATATGGTACACTGGTTATTTTAACTGTGCATTTCTATAATTCGAACTGCACGATGAGACTACAGCAGTGTTAAATTTATGCAGATACACCAGTGTGCGGAAGATCATATCTGCACGGAATAATAGGAGCGGACCCTGTCAATCCCTTCGCACTTATCCTCTAGTTTCTGCTGGCGGCGCCGTGTACCGGGTTCCTTCGTGTAAACACGCAGCATAAATCGGAAAAGCGGCACATCACTTTCCCGGAGCGGAGTGAAATGTGAGAGTGTGAGATACGCGGGTCCTCAGCGTGTTCTGCTCCTCCGTCTGAGAGACACCAACCACCGGCTACTGCGGGGACTCACTAATCCTCAACTGGATTTCAATACATGGACTTTCAACTTTTTAAATATAGCCTAACAGAGTTTGGTTTTCTCTCTCACTCGGGGGATACCAGCAAAAGGCAGCGTGTTATTAAACCACAAAATAGTCACTTAACCTTGGCAAAGTGTAAATTACGATAAATACGGACTGGGCACATCTAGTTAACAAGTTTTTTTTTTTTTTTTTGCAACTATGCAACTCACGGGCAACTCACAGGTGCTACTAACTTGAGGGTATTTTATTAATTTATGCTTTATAGACGTAACTTACCAATCATTTAAATTGCACAGGTCTGCTAAGTATGTCCCAGTGTACAGTCTACCGCATGTGCCCGTCCACCGGAATGAAATATATAAAATAACAAATGTAGGGGAAAGGACTATACTTACAGCCATTGGGATGGAGTGAATGTACAGCCGACGAGAGCATGGGAGCCGAAATGAACGCCAGCATGGACGCGGCCAGCCGCGGTGGCGAAGCTGCCTTTCCGCAGCATGTCACAGTCATTTTAGCCGTTTTGATGGTTACACTGGTTATTGTTACGGTCCTTGGGAACGCGCTGGTCATTTATGCGTTCAAAGTCGACCGGAGTCTCAGAAGGCAAAGCAACTACTTCCTCTTAAACCTGGCGATATCTGATTTTCTTGTTGGTGAGTAGGCTGACGTTGCTTGACTTGCTCTTTTACAGATCAATACTACTCTAACTTTTACTATCAATGATGCAATAAATGTCAGTAATTTATGGCACTGTATTGAAGTACACCTTGAATGTGGACATTATAAAATAATAAATATTTAATAACGCTAGCGTGGTGTATTAATTGCTGCTGCCGTAATGATAAATCACAGTAGAAAGTAGGGTATCGGTATTAGTACCGAAAATAAATTAGATACATACAACATTGTCTGTACGTTTAAAAAGACAGCGCATTAGGCATTCAATACAGTCTAGCCATTAAGAGTTTAAATCAACAGTTTATTACCGGTAAGATTAATATGCTGAATTTATGATGCGTTTTTTTAAAAAGCCCTTTAAAAGGCACCTTTATTGCCCAGTTAATTACATGCAATCTGTAATCTTCTATAGAACAGTAATTCTGGATTCCCTGTTTTTTTGTACACTTGGGTTTTAAAATCGTGGCAGATAAGAGAGCCAAAATAAATACGGCGGGTCACTTGCGCCTGAAAATTGTGAAACTAAATGAGGGGAAATTGCACGGAGACTTTCTGCTCGCTTCCAAGCGGCCGCATGCGGTTCGCACCCTGACCGGAGCGCAGGCTTCAGGGCTCCGTAAGCCGGCGCTGTCACCTCACACGGCGACACTGAATCACGGCGGCTGCAGTTTAATGAGAAGAACGTGTTCAGACTGCACTCACCAAATCACTGGTAATTGCACGTGCTGCGGCTTAATATTTGCAAAAGTTGAAAGACTGGTATGAGATCTCACTTTAATTACCGCATGCGATTATGTTCACCGACGATTTCAGCTATAGCATCTCGAAGTACGTGATCCTTAATCCTTACCGTTTTTCCAGACACAAAACTTGATCAAAGCACATCGTCTGTTCTTACTTGCAGCCATATTTTCACATGTCAGTATCATTTTCCATTTGAAGAAAAGCTTTTCACAGTCAGCTCAGCTATATTACCTTTTAAAACCATATTGTGTGTTTTCTTGCAAAGAGTGCATTGTGACAGACAAATGATTATGGTCTGGGTTCTCAGTACAAAGGTATAAATCAGCACAGATGACAGCATTCTGAAGCCTGGGACAGCCTGTAGATTCACCTGCTATATGCAGCACCTGCGTACAGCAGAGTAGCAGATGAGATCACGGTGGTTTTGTGACCCTGTGCTTAGTACTTTTTCACTGGATTTGGCAGTTAAAACCTGACTACAGAAGCCTGGATTCTAGACTCAAAAGTGGTGTCAGACTGGTCATCTGATGGAACACTGGTTCTAAGACAAGAAGTCAAAAGCTATAGTTCTGTATTTTCGTAGGAGAGTAGACTGCATTTACACCCAATGTGCCCTAAATGTAGACCTGCATGGAATTACATCACAGAAAACCCTCTGGGATGTACCATCCGCATGTCGAGGTGGGGGAGGGGGGAGAAAAGTGGCAAGGGACACATTAGAAAATCTGTGTTTGCACAGTAGGACATGGGGGGGAAACGGGACGACTGCCGCTTACATCACGTATGTATCTGTGGTCAGTCTGAAGATCGGGGACAAAGGGAAGGGGGTCGTTTTCTACGTGGCGTTGACTGGGCCGGGGGGGGGGGGGGGGTGTCCGTTTGATGTGTGGGAAGAAGGAGACACCTCTACAAGGACAAGAGGGTTACGACGAGCGATCCCCCAAGAGATCATAAAGCGAGTGGGAGGGGGTTCTGATCAAAGGCAGACAAGCAGATGGTGCAGGGGGGGTGGGTATCGCCCTTCTAGAGGAGTCCACCTGCCCAGGTGGTCAGGAGAAGACGGTATGGGGGGTGGAGGGGGGTTGCCGGTCAACGATTCCGTCATCTTCGATAGTCGGGGAGGGCGAGAAGCTGCCACAAACAGGCAGGGGGCGCCTCGACTTTTTCAGGGGCCGTAGGTAAAGCTTCACTTGGGAGGCCCCCTGCCTAGAGAACCTATGATTGTCTCATTTCCTCTGCAATGCAGGTAATTCAGGTGCCCTGGGCGACCGCCTATTCTGCAGATAGCTAGAGCCGGCCATCGAAATTGGATAGTCATCAAATACAAGAAAGGCCGATAAGAATGGGCGTAACTCTGATGTTGATATGGGGAGGGCCCTTTAGCGCCGTGTCAAACGCACTCGCATGTCTGCCCCCTCCCCTCCAGGTGCCTTTTGCATTCCTTTCTACATCCCCTACATCCTGACTGGCAGGTGGATGCTGGGAAGGGGTCTCTGTAAACTCTGGCTGGTGATGGACTACCTGCTGTGCACTGCCTCCGTCTTCAACATCGTCCTCATCAGCTACGACCGCTTCATGTCCGTGACCCGGGCCGTGAGTATCACCTCCCGGCGTGTCGGCACCGTCTGGGACTTAAACCCATTAACCTCCAGGTGTGACTTTAATCCGCGGGGTCTTCACATAATTTGATGCTCCTGGAAGGATGTCGAACGTTTTTCTGATCATCCCCATCAAGGATTAGTATCTCGTTTTGCCATCTTGCGAAGCACGAGCCAAGAATTTGGCATTTGCATTTAATCAATCTGTACATGCGCTGATAAAAAAAATATTACTACAGATTAAGAAAAAGCGATACGTGCAAAACAGAGGAATAACTAGTAAAGTGGAAATTATGGATTGTCATCCATCCATCTTCTACGTAATGTAGGGGTGGTGCATAGCTCAGGGGGTTAAGTCGCCTTGCCTGTGATCGGAAGGTTGTCAGTTTGAGCCTCGGCAGAACAGTCACATGTCTGTGGGCCTTCGAGCAAGGCCCTTAACCCCCAGCTCTAGGGGTGCTGCATGTTAGATGTCCCTGCACTGTGATAAGCTATGGAAAGCAAGATGGGGCAGGCAAAGAGAAGAATTCTAATGTATCTGTATTTGTGCAAATGGCAAATAAAGAATTATTATTCTAACCACATAACTAGGGCATAAAGTTAGGGGACCCATCAAACTGGATGGAAACCCAGATGGTATGAGAAGGTGAGGTTCGAACCCCAAACACCGTGCGAGTGTGAGCCACCATGCTAGCTGAATTGTCGTAACAAACTGAATTAGTTTGATGGGGCTAAGATGATTAGCATGCAAGTTAACTTTCTGAGTGTATCATCTGATGAAATCAGGGATGTGCAGAGACTTCTTGAGGGAGGGGGCAGCTGCTCAAAAAAGGCACTTCCAATCATTTGGACAAATGGGGCTGGTGCTCATACCCCCCCCACACACACACACACACACACATATCCCTGCTACAAATATACAAAGGCAAGAATTCACACTTTCAGCCGTTCCAGTGTGATATCCTTCAGGTACCCTTAGCTAACGGTCATCTCATTCCCGCCCTTCACACATCTTCCAAAAACGATGTAAACGGTCATCAGCCCAAAGTGTTACTGGCCCTTAACATTTAGAGAATGCTTCAGCTACTTTTGTGTTATATCTACTGAAATGTCATTACGTCAACACAACGTCCCGACGACGCTGATTAATCTACCCGAAAAATGCCTTTTCGAGATTCTGAGTGCCGTCTCTGAAGGGTTCAAGCTTCAAAGTGCGGGGCGTAGGTTAGCGTTTAGCGAGGTGCTTGCTGTAATCACACAGGCCGTTGTCATCCGCGCAAGAAGAATGGCTACCGGCCTGTGTGTGGGTAATGATACCTCTGTTCAGACACTTAATATGTCAACACATCATCGCGGGCCATCTTGTATAGATCCGGATTATTCACAGAATTGAACTTCCAATCGTACACAGTCTAATTTTTTCAGTTTCACGTTATTCACAGAATTGATTGGCTGAAGGCAGTATTACAATTGTATGTTTTTTACTAGAACAACTTTTTTTTTTTTGCATTACTGTTTAAATAGGTTTCTACATATTTTGTACAGGCATATGCTGGTATTGTCAGCCTGCTCAGGAAGATGTTTGTTTGTCTGCATTAATAGCAGGGTTGGGTCCTTACAGATGAAATTGCGCGGGAGAGCTGGTCGACGAAGCATCACAGAGGCACCGTCTCTCACGCTGGTGTGAATGTTTGCCCTCAAGGTGTCTCGTATCTGCATCTGACTGTAGACAGAATGGCTGAGTTTTACCTTTATGTACCTTTGCGATTAAAACATGAGAATAACAGCAAAAGTTTGAGGGGAAAAATAAAAACATATAGGTGCGAGACGCAATAATTGCTCAATGAACATCGAATCACACTGTAACTATGAGTTGCATATCACAAACAAATGATTAACATCTACATAAAGGTTGCAATTAAGACTGGCACAATGTATTTGGCAAACTGTACCAACAAAAACAAATAAAACCGTTTAGCACAGCCCCTGATAGCTAGAACCACAGGTATCCGATTATTGAAAAAATCAAATAAAAAAAAAAAAAATTTGCAAACACTGCTGCTTGACATCACATGAGCACAAGGTGCAGAGGCCGATCCAAACAGTTTTTGAAGCGTTTTTCCCCCCATTTTTTTCTATCCATAACTACGAATATAAACATCAGTCAACGTTAACATTCAGAAGATAGTTTGCTGATAGTCAGCCGGGTGTCTGGAAATGTATCCGCAGGGAACTACCTAAATAACGCATTTGCAAATTGTAATAAACAGTCCTGGAAGATGCACGCTGAGCAGAAACCTGTCGGGTTGCTGAGAAATTATTTCCTGTTATCATTTGTTGACTCTGTCGTTGGAAACCCAAGAAAGACAGGGAGTCAATTATGATAATCGCAGCACAGCTCGAAAGGCAGTGTCCTTTGAAGTTATGAGAACAGAAAGTAATACTTTAATGGTGCTTAGATTTAATTCGGTCTGTCTGTCAGTCATCATGCACGGAGAAAGTCGGATCAGTTTCTTATGTTGAGATTTAAAACCTCAAATGTGTAATCTTACTAGTTTTGTTATCGTTCCCTTCTTTTTTTGACTGTGGAAATCAGTCACGCATCCAAATCCATTTGCTCCCTAATCTGCTTCTCCAGCTGAAAACACTGAGTTGGGTGCCCTTGCCTTTGTGAGCACGGCTTGCCCTACGTCACTGTGTCACGCACCGATACGTCCCCTGCCATGGATCTTTCTTACCGTTACACTTCCAAATCAGCATCAAATACCAGAATGATGTTTAATATGAAACTAGCGGAAAGAAATGGTGCTTGTATATGTATTCTTCTATAGAATAAGCATAAAACAAGCAAGCGCGGAATTAATACAGCATTTTCCGTAGCAGTTCCGCAAGGACATGGAGGGGGGGGTGGTTGTTTGTGCCTCGGTCCATCAGTCGACAGCTCAGATCCATATCAATCAAATGCTGACAGTGGGATAGCGGGGGTCCTTATGGCCGTTGGTCCCGGTCACAATTCGGAGCACAGTAATGAATGAAAATATTATAATTGCCGTCTCCTTTAATCTCTGCAGACCTGTCTTTAATCTTTCACGTTCTCTGAACCATCCTCGATGATATAAATCACTCCGTCAAAGGGAAACTCTGGGTGAAGCGGGGGAATCAGCGTGGCATTTGTGTGAAAGCCTCACCCGCCCCCAGAGCCAAGGCGAGCAGACAACAATGACAACAAAGTAAGTCTGTGTGCGGAGCGTGTCGTCAAGTGTGCGCGCAGAGGAGCGAGTGGCGGAGCTCGGCACGGGCCTCGCTGACTGAAGGGGGCGCCCTGGAGACCGTCTCCTCCTAGCCTTTGTGGAAGTTATTGCTTAAAGCAAAGCATCCAGATACTCGTGGGCGGCGTAACTTCAAGCGTGGTCCTGGGGCGGCGAGATTAAACCGCGGCCTGCTGACGCGGTAGATTGTATAGGGCAGAATTCTGGGTGACGGGACCTTTGAAGGATCGCGTCTCCGGAGCTGTGCAGAGATAAAGAGTTTAACGGGAAAATCCCTGTTAATGCCTCCTTTGAAGGGCCATCAAAGGAACTTCAGGTGCAGATGCTGTGTTCTTAGGAGATGAGAAGACTTATTAGAAGGTTAGAGAGGCGCTGCGGCAATGACGTGAAAACGAAGGCAAATGCTGTAATTATGCTGTTTTCTGCCAAAATGAAACATGGCTTAACTGTGGTTAGTAATGATAATTACTAAAAAAAAAAAGTGTTTAGCATATTTTTACTGGATAAAGATCATGCCTACTCACTATATCGTGCATCAAGGGCACAGCTAAAAAGTCTGGCCCTTTGAAAAAATGGCAGATTGGGCTCGGGTCGCCACTTTCAATCGATAGAAATCAGGCTTGGGCGCTACGTACATTTTCATACCATCATACCTTCTAGACATTTCAACCCGGAATATGATGGCTCAAAAAAAAAAAAAAAAAAAAAAAAAACGTAAATCATGTAGACTCTGAATCAGAGGTAGTCTAAACGGGCTCATTAGTGTGGAAGCAGAGTGCTAGGGAAATGAGGAGACAACTCCTTGCTGAAGAGTTAAAGAGATCACCCTTCGTGATCTAGGTTTCAATTACGCTCCAACTATGCTTACAGCGCATTCACTGCGCATTTTAATAACATTAATCTATGCATGCGCATTATTCTTTGACTTGCCCCAGATGATCCAATCATCGCTAACTACATCGCCTCAGTACATCTCTACACCGGTGTCATAGAAAGAGGAGCGCCTGTATTTTTTTTAAGGGTATTTTAAGGTATTGTTTTTAACAATATTATTTATTTCATGATAATTTCACATAATTCAGAGGCCTTGGGCAAACTGGCTACTCTGCCTACAGCTAGATCTGGCCTGCACTTAAAACACTATACATACTAATACTAAGATTATTTTAATTGTTTGTAAATACTCATTCATAAATCATATCTACCTGTACAAGTTTTTGAGACTGTCAGGGGCCCCTTGTTTGCCTGAATTTGGCCCCTAGTGTTTCCCAAGGGTATAAATGATTATTTTTCATATTCACGGGCCCCTAAAAAGAGGTGGCCCCCTTGATCTGCTAGGGTATCCATGCCCCTCCGACGCCCCTGCTGTGTGTGACACGAGGCCCCTGTGTTCGCAGGTGTCCTACAGGGCCCGGCAGGGCATGACGAACTCAGCCATGGTGAAGATGGCGGCGGTGTGGGTGCTGGCCTTCCTGCTGTACGGCCCCGCCATCCTCTTCTGGGAGTGGGTCGTGGGCCGGAGCAACGTGCCGAGCGGCGAGTGCTTTGCCGAGTTCTACTACACCTGGTACTTCCTGCTGAGCGCTTCCACGCTGGAGTTCTTCTCGCCCTTCATCTCGGTGACCTTCTTCAACCTGAGCATCTACCTGAGCATCCGCCGGCGGAACCGCGAGCGCGCGCAGCGGGCCCCGGGGCCGAGGAGCCCGCCCCGCCAGCAGGTTGCCGTGGGCGTCCCCTCCTCCCTACTCTGCAGGTCCACCCCCGTGCCGGAGAGGGACGCCATCTCAGCAGACACAAAGTCCGCACTGGCCCAGACCGCTGCTCCTGAGGGGAGCCCAGTTAGGAGCTCCCAGAATCTGCGACTCTCCCGGGACAAAAAGATCGCCAAGTCTCTGGCCATTATTGTGTGCGTCTTCGGCGTCTGCTGGGCACCGTACACCCTCCTGATGATCATTCGGGCGGCCTGTAGTGGGCGCTGTGTAGAGCGTCACTGGTACGAGGTCACTTTCTGGCTCCTGTGGCTCAATTCGGCCATTAACCCCTTCCTGTACCCTCTCTGTCACAGCAGCTTCCGAAGGGCCTTCGCCAAGATACTGTGCCCCAAGCGGGTGGCCGTGCAAGACCTCGGGGATGCCCACTGCTGCCACTGACACCGGGTGGCGCTCTCCAAAGACATCAGGGTAACTTCACAGGCAGAGCCGGTTCATTCCCGAGAAACAAACATTCTGCCGCCTGGAAATGTGCATCTTTAGACGTGGCTGTTATCGATGTAGAACATCACAGTAAATCTGTACCCCTGTAAACCACATCCCCCGTTCCTCTGTAATGGTGCTCCCAAAACCCGTGTCCGAAGAGTTCCTGTCGACGTCCTAAACCCTAAGCTTCTGGTGGATGAGGCACCTGTGACGTCGAGTCATGCACTTCGCATTTTGAGCGGACGTGGGGGCAGTTAGGCAGAGAGACCCAGGATCAGCGGTGGGGGGGCTGGTCTGACTCACTTCCCAATGGGTTACAGCGGGCAGTGAGTGACATGGTTCCGGAATCCCACCAATCCTGGGTTTTTCATCCCTTTTCTCCCATTATTGGTTTTGGGACCTAAAACACTGTGCAATTCAATGAAATCAAGGCGACTTCCTCATGTGAATTTTACTAAGGCTTTCGGCAAGAAGAGTCAGTGCACTTTTACATATAATTATATGGCGTGTGATATTTTCACCGAAGCGACTAACATGCGGCGAAATAAAGATCGTAAACACATCGGCACATAATCAGTAGGTTCACAAACTGCATACTGTGTGACGTACGGTATTAGTCCGAAATACGCAGAAATAACAAATACAACGCACACTACAAAGGATAGATGTTAAAGACACATAGAAATTACGGCTAAATAAAGCCAAGGACATCAGTTAAAGACGTGTCCGTGGGTGGGGGCTGAATTCCAGGCGGGATATTAGTGACATTAGTAGACTAAAATGTATAAATAAATGCAGCGATTAGCAGCGAATCCCATAACGCAGCGCCGTTAGTGTTTCGCACGAAATTCATCAGGATCCGGTGAGGAGTCCGGGGCTCAAGTGCCAGTTAAGGAGGCAAGCCTGTGCCCTTTCCCGTCAAGCGGAAGGGAGACCACATGGGGCTCGGAAGGATGTGCAGGGGCCACATAAATAAACAGCTGTCTTAATCATCAGCAGTCAATAGGGCCCTCCTCAAAAAGATTATGAGGGTCAGCGTGCGAAAACCTACGCCGATGGCCACAGCGGGCTGCGGGTTTCCAGCCTACCGGAGCACATAAGCATGCGACCGAACCGGTTATTACGCTAATTAAGTCAATTTAGCCTCATTGCCGAGGCTGTTAGCGACTTAAGAGGCACCGGGAAAACGGTCATTGGAAACCGGCACTGCGAGTGGGACTGAGCAGCACAGCTCATATATGCAGGTGAATCTATGTTCGCTTTTTCTGAGATCTGCAGCTACATGCGAGTGCGTTTTGTGTTTTTCTAAAAACGATTTCTGGATCTTTTGTACGCAGGCATGTTGGGGTACTGCTTTGTCTCAGTGTTTGGCCGCTCGTTCACATCATTACAATATGTCGTCTAATCTACCATCATTTTCTCTGGGCTGCTAGTCATGTCCCTAGTGCCGTTGGACTGGAGACCTGACGAATGTCAGTTTTAAAATCAATGAAAGGAATATAAAACAGATTTTAAGTAACGTCATAGATAAAAAAAAATGTAAATTAGTCCATTTATATTTGCGAAACACATTGCAAAATGCATGAAGTTATGAGCAGTTTATTTTTTAGTAACTGGTTTCATGATGTGCAGAAGGTACTAGAACTACCCGTTTTATGCCTTGTCCACACATAAACAGATATTTTTTAAAACGGTGTTTTTCCCCGTCCCCGTCCACACGAACATTGTCTTCTAAAAAATTTCCGTCCACATGAAACCGCTAAAATGCGCTGTCAAAAGCATGCCAAACCAACAGGCGGCATTATAACTTTAACCGTACTGCCCTGTTAGCCAATCAGAAGCCTAACTGCCAGTCCTGTTAAGTTGAAAACCGTGGCGCACATTCCGACACCTGTGTTGATCAATATAATGCGAGACCGACTCAACATTTATCTGTACACATGTAAGAAGTCCTGTCAGCAAGGTTAGCACAAGCACTACTTCGGCTAAGTCCGCCATTGCTCAAACTCGCCTAATGTATACAGCAAACAGCGCACGCTCTGACGTTATACAAAGTGGACAACGGCGCACAATCTGACGTTTCAAGCCAAAAATTCCCTGTCTACATGTCGACGCTGAAAACTGTGTTTCTGAAAAATCTTCACCCTAGGTGGAGTTTTGCAAAATCTCCGTTTTCAGTGACCTGAGACGCCATTTACGTGTGGACAAAAGCCCAAGACGTACAGAAAAAGGTACGTTTTAAAATATAGCAGTGTACGTGTGGCAAGGCATCAGTCTGCTCTAGGTGGTGGAGTTCTTTCAGCAGGAACTATTGCTTCACCTACTTGGAAAGGCTGGTCCCATACAGGTACAAAGAAGCAGAATTCAGAAGCTACGGCTGGCAAGGACATTTTGCCAGATATAATTTGTCTGTCCATAAGGGGGCAGCACTGGAAAGCAGATCCAGTAGAACTAGCTGTGCCATCTCTGTTTGGATGCCTTGATGCTCCAGTTGCGGAGAGAGCGTGGTGATGTCATGCCATTGACTAACTCGATTAATGGCCATATAACGTGAACTGACACCAGAGAGCAACTCCTGTACTTCCGAAGTGAACGGGCACTAATAAAACTGTAATGGCCATTGAATATGGTATACTGGTATTATGGGCTTCCGTGATCAAATGTGTATGAGAGAGATATAGATTAACCGAACTGAAGATTTGCATAAACAGGCACCATGTCACCATCGTCGCATGGGAGCTGAAATGAAGGGGCTTCATTTAATTTCTTCAGATTTTTGCAATAATCAGTGATATTTACGAAACCTGTTTACATAGTTACTGTCCTATTTTGTAGGCTAAATTCCCAAAATGTGTGTGCATTCAATATATATCTTATGTTAGATAATTTAATGCAAGATATATTCCATTGCTTTTTATGATGATTTCGCACAATTATACAGTAACTAGTTTTAAATAATAAATTGTCAATGTACCAGAGAATTAATACTGCTTTTTGTAAGTGCTTTCAAATAAGTGTAGTCATATTTCTTGACGTTAAGATGCCTTTATGGGGGGGAAGAAAAAAAAATCAGAGGTTCATCCATCCAATCAATCACTTAAATGTCTATCCTGTTCAAGATGGTGAAATAGCTTACGCAGGGTGAAAAATTCTCAGGAACTTGAACCTTTGGGTGTTAATTTCACTACCGCCAGCAGATGTCACTGTGGATCTATAAAATCACATTTAAGCAAAGGGCGAGAACATACTCAATGACAAAACGATATCCATCCATCCTCCACTCACTAAATGCACACAGGATTGAAAGGGGGCCCTGGATTTGATCCCAGGCAGCAAAGGGCATAGCCTAGACGGCATGCCAGGATAAAACAATATGGTGAAACATTTATGCTATATAAGATAATCTGAAATTAACATATAATGCAAATATCATTATTTGTGATACACTTTGCGATACTCCCCAGTATGTTTCTTGTGTACCAATGCAGAATAAGGGGAGTACTGGAACATCTATATTTTTCCCTTTATAAGTACTGGTAATATGAAATATAAAATATATTACATCCACATGAAAGTATATCATATGGGCCCCCCAAACCAGACCAATCCAATTATGTTCCACATTTTTAGGGCCCCTGTCACTCGGCGGCCCATGGAATCGTCCTGACTTTCCCCCTCTCGACTCCATAGCTGCACCATAACCAGCTAGCATTGACTTCTGCACACTGACTGGGATGTAAACTGATGCTGTACCGGCCTTAACCCAGTATTGAAGAATCAGCACAGCGGGACTGAGGAACATCAGCAGGCCACGCTGCTGAATCTTTAGCATTTTCGCCACAACAGCAGTGAACGTTTCACTATTAACAGTTCACTCTCACCGTCAGCAGTCTCTCCTGCTCGGAGGCAAATCGGGCCTGTAGAATGTTGTCCGGGTCTCCGGCAAGATGGTGACGTGCAAAGGAGCGAGCCGTAATGTAAATCGCGAGCGTGGCGCACCCTGAAGGGACCGACTGTGTAAATTTCAGGTAGTGTCTTCCAGGCACAGCGGACATTTGCCTCTGGTTCCTCGTGCCTCTGGCCTGTGCTGCGGACACAGACCCCGTAAGCGACGAATCGATAATTACCCGAGACAAGGCGCACGTACATCTCCATACTGCCCCTGGATGTCTCTGTAAGAGAAGCCAGATAAATCAATCATGAAAGCATGCTTTGGTTTATACATGTCACGCATTAACTGGAAACCTTAAACACTAAAACCAGCCAAGCAGGTCTTGGGGACATTCTACTCTTCTACAACACTCGAATTAGCAAATGAAGAAGCAGTAAAACTCAGAAATCTGAACAAAAGTGAACAGGGTGGGCAGCCTGTTTACGGGGCAGTGGAGAGAGCGCCCCCTGTGGCTCAGGTGCTTCATGAATGACGAATAATACCTGCTTACCTTTATGTTTTTTTTTTAAATACAAAAACGTAACAGATTTTTTCCTGCCGTTCTGCTTGTATTTTTCATCTTTACCTTTTGAGACGAAAGTTTAAATAATTCCACTTCAGTCCTCACAGGGTGGGTCTCAGTACTTTGCTAGCAATTACGCACTTAAATTTAATCAGCAAGGGCCACTCAGAGGACCATCCCCATCTCAGATGCTGATTAAAAGGAATTCATCAGCAGCTCCTGGACCAGTCCTGGATCCTGGGGCCTGAATGTCCTGGACATGAACTTCTGGGGGCTCATGCAGGGTCTATCAGAGAACGGGCTGTGAGCGCCCCCACGTGATACTGGGCGGCCAAATTCACCCATAAAACAAAGAAATAAACCACGAATCGGTACAAGCAGCCCATGTAAACAGGATTTTCGTGTCAAGTTCTTCAGTCTGCTTTTGCAGGCTGATAAAATAGAGCAATAGAATCAAAGGCAGCGTGCGATTATGAGGACCAAACACGGACATTATTCGCAACGCTCTTCCCTTTTTCCATGAAAGATTAAAAAGAAAAATGAAAAGATTAACAGATCGCACAAACAGCTCCGTTTTCCTGCTGAATTTTTCATGAAAGGCTTGACTCGCATTTTAGGCTCGCGGCCTACAGGGAGCTCGCGCGGGACTCATTAGATACGTTAACCTACTTAACTAGTATTTTTTGTAGTTTTTCATATCTAGCACTTTTTTTTTTTTTTTTTAAATAAGATCGTTGATCCTTTCAAATGCTGAAAAACCTCATGTGGCTGTAAAGCAGGGTTGCTTAAGTTTCTTTGCCTTTAGTTGGTTGACGTTCCCTCGGTGATATCAATCTCTTGGGCGGAACAGTGGACTGAAAGTGATAATTACCTTAAGCACACACAAGACAATAATAGAACATGTTTGCATAATTTTATTCACGTCTGATTCCGATCCCGTGTTCAGGTTGAATGGCTAAAAGATGCCGTAACTATTTGGGGTGGGGGGCATTTTCAGAGGAAATTTAAGGGGGTTTGTAGACCCTCAATCGGGGAAAAAACCTAGTATCCAGGCCACGTGCGCTTCAGCCGGCTACACCGTAACGGTAATAATATTACCACTGAATAAAACTGAACGCAAAATTAAAATAAGAGATTTCAAAGGGAAAATAGCTGGTACAGACATTTCACTTTAAGTAATTGTTTTTGCAGCTACGAAAATTAGACTTGCAGCGTATGACTGAACAAATGCATTGGAAATTGCCTGATTCTCCGGACGGAAAACATCACCGAGCGGCGTTTTCCTGGGCTGTGGAAATGAAGCCTGGAAGGATTGACCGGCATGTGAGCATGCTGTTACCGGAGCAAAGGAAACCATTGATTAACCGGGGCCATTTTGTTTGAGGGCACGGGGCACAGTCATTAAGAGCCGATCACCTACTTTTCTCTGCCGAGAGGAGCGCCGGTGTCCGCAGGTCTTCAATAAGCCTAATGCCTGCTTAGGAACACATACTGTGGATTGACGTCAGTTCGGTCAAATTACCAAATCACTGGATTTTGCAGTTTAATAAGGAAGTTAGAGGTTAGGCCAGTGCATAAATGCTTTATACACTAGTCTTATTATCAAGGGTAGTGCATTAATCAATAACGGTCACGACAACACAGCTAACAGATTCTGTCATATAAAATAGCGACTGAATAGTCACACGAAGAACGTACCGGACCATTTCCGGATAAACTGGTTCCGTGCTTTAAATTACAGGTGTGTTTAATTTCAGTTAAATCTTTTAACTTAAAGTGTTTACATTTCATTAATGTTTTATCAGTCGTTCATTAATGTTTATCTACGTGAATTTACATGAAAAAGGAGACAGCAAGCAATGCGCAAATCAGCTGAACGATCAAAGTACCAAATAATATTCTCAGTAATCAACACTGTGCATTTGTTAATTAGTGTAACGCTCAGATGATTAAAAAAATTAAGTGCAAACTGTTTAATTCTGCAGGCTGAGATTCGGTTTTGATGAGGTGAGCTCTCAGCTTGTGGGGAAAAAAGAGAATCCGTATTTTTAGTGTTGCACCACGAGGGGGCAGTGGTATTTAATGACCGTAGTTCAGTGCAGGATCAGTGAACGGGTGGATTGATGTGCGAATTTCTGGGGAGGGCGGGAACCAGACTGCCACCACCATACTCCTAAACTGTAATGCATCTTGATCAAACATTTGATTTCCTAATGATGATTTAATTCTTTGAATCATCGTCGGTTGTGGCTGTTAGAAGTTTTAGGGAGATGGGAGGGTTCTTAGAATAGCTGGGAGGTATTTCACGAAGCATGATATCTCGCTTAGCTGGATAACTTGTCAGATTTAAGGTAGTGTGAACTACATCTAAGTGGACGAAGATATAGTCCACTTAGCCCAGACTGTCTTAAATCTAACAAGTTATCCGGCTAAGCAAGAAATCCTGCTTAGTGAAATACCCCGCTGGTGAAATCACTGGGAGTTTGTGGTCTTGCTCTCACGAGCATAGAGTTAAGGCCTTTTGTAAACACATGAAATGTCAACTTAAAAAGGAAAACTTCGCTGATGGAAATCTAACATTAATGCGGCGATTCATTACGTACCCATGTTGCTGGTTCTCGTTGAAAGGTTAAACTCATTGTTTCCCAGAAATCACCCCGTTTACAGATCGCTAACTTTAGCTACATTGTAGTTCACGTTTTCTGGCATTTGTCACTGTCTATTGATATTGACTGAAGTATTATTTACTTACTAATCATGAAGACACAACTACAGAAAATAAAGATCTAAGCAATTATTATTTCAGCAACATTATCTGGTCCCAAACTCCTGGTGTCCATTGCTAATTCTGAGATCTGAGATATATTATGTGACCTCCACATCCTTTCATATTGTGAACTGGGCTCAATCCAACTGCTGTCCCTTAATTCCACCGAGAAACACAATTGTAGAAATTTATTGATTCCAGCACTAATTGATTTGGGGTTTCAACACGGGAGCCAAGATGGGATTATCCTGTCGCTGCATTCTCGTGTTTTCCTGGTGGGATTATCCTGTCGTTTCCTCCTCCTCCTTGTTTTCCTGGCGGGATTATCCTGTCATTTCTTCCCCTTGTTTTCCTGATGGGATTATCATGGGCATTAGAACTGCAACATCCACCATTTTCATGCCTTTCTCTGAAGATTATTTGCTTGGTTTCCTGGAAAAAGGAAACAGGACACAGAACACAAGAATTACATACGATCTGGATATTTTCGGGAATCTCATGACCCAATTTAACTTTGCTATATACATATATATATATATATATATATATATATATATATATATATATGTGTGTGTGTGTGTGTGTGTGTGTGTGTGTGTTTGTCAATAACTCAAACTCTGGCAGGGATGAATTTGCAGCACAGGTATTATTTACACATGCTCAAAGCAACTCACAGACTGATATGACACACAAGACTCGTGAATCCTACATGTTTCATGCATGTTTATGCAAATTTCATGCATGCATGTCCTTAGTGTTGATGAAGCCTTGCTCTTAAGAGACAAACAAAGTTTATAAGATAATTAAATTGGGGGAACTCTTCAATTTTAATGGTGCTATTGGCCCAGTGGGTAAAGCTACACTTATTACTTACAATACAGTTGTTTGCTATTTTCATTAAACTATTCCCCTCTGATGTGATAATAAATGTATCACTTTCTATGGGCTGGTCCTTTGATAATCTGCCCCTGAAAGACGTCGAACACCAACCGAGCGGCTAATCCCGTTAGCGAACAGGAACCGCCGCAGACTGTTGTCCGTGAGAGGCGCGACTGGCCTGGAGAGGAGCATGTCCAGACCAGGCTGAATGAGCAATGACTCCCTCAGAGTGCTGGGCCCCATCGTCTTCCAAGGGCCACATTACCTGAGTGTGACAAAAAAAAACAAGCACGGCACTTCAATTGGCCACTGAGGACCAGATGCAAAGAACTGTATTGGGCACATGGTCTTAATATCTTCAGAGAACAACTGGTGAAAGTGCCTTCCTGTAACAGGTTATTGTATTATTACCATCCATCTGTCTTCCATAACTGCTTGCAGTGAGCCTGAAGCCTATCCCAGTCGGCAAAGGGCAGGAGCCAGGGGGCGCTCCAAACGAGATACCAGTCCATCACAGTGCACACACATGCAATGGTGCACCCTGGGAAATTTAGAGACACCAGCTCACATAAGTGCATGTTTTTGCAATGTGGGAAGAAACCGGAATACCTGGAGGGAACTCACGCAAACACGTTTGTTTTTTTTTGCAGCAGCAGCAGCAGGAGGGAAGGCAGCATTTGATCTGTAAGCAAAGTGCTCCGATTGGGGAATTTATTCAGCGACACATGTCCTGTAGGAACGCTCGCAGTAGAAGTGGATTCTGGGTAAATGTCTAGGTCATCGGGAGGCTTTTAAAGTCACAGTTTGATGGCTGGAAAATCCGAGGCTGGAAAGAGCACCCGATTGTCAGGCCCAGCTTAATGGTCCTGGGAAAAGAAGAGTGGGAATGGGCGGCCGGTATCTCAGATGAGGAGGGCTTTGCTTTGGACTGCATGGCCCCACCTGAAATGAGAATGTCGACGTCTGTCATCCAGCAGTATCTTCCAGCAGCGGGCGTCTCTGAAACGCGCCGAGCTTCCATCTCAGCAGCTTCGTGAAACCCAAACGAAACCACGGAGAGGCAAATGGTACGGATTCAAATCCCAGGGCCAGCAGAGTGATTTTACTGTTGGGCCCCTGAGCGAGGCCCTTAACTCCAGTGGCCCCTGGGACTGTCTGACCCTGCCTTCCCTTAAAAATGCACATCGCTTTGGATAAAAGCACCTGCCAAATAAGTAAATAAGAATGCAGCCAGTGTTCAGAGGAGCAGTGTGGCGTACATAATGAACGGGGCTGGTCTCCTGCCTTGCATCAGTTCATCTTAGCATATCACAGGCAAATACAAATCTCAGGCCCCCGTAGTCTCTGATCTCGGGATGTTCCGGAAAGGGGCAGCCTGTTTTGGTGTAAAATACGGTCCAAAATAACTAAAGATTATGTCCAGTTTATTGAAGCGTTTTTACACCACAACAAATTAGTTGAATATTTCAGGTCAGGCTCAGTGGAGAGTGACTGGTCCGCAAGCTTTGAACCAGAAACCTACCGGTTTGAATCATGCACCGCCATTCGCTGTCAAGGTCACAGGGGAGAGTGCCAGCAACTACACGGCCAGAGCCATGATACCACGCGCAGTGAGCCCTGTATAATCAGGCACGCTAGGCTGCGTGGGGTTATAACACTGCCGAGAGCCAATTCGGGAAAGACATCTCTGCACATCCATGGCCCGTCAGAGACGCTACGAGCGTGCGTATAATTACAACGGTTTTAAAAGGGTCCCAGAAGGCCCCTTTGCCAAATTCTGACAAATTCTCTTCTCGGGCCGGATAAACGATGCTTTGTACGCACAGAGCTGGCACCGGAAAAATCACAGGTCCAACATTTGCACGTTCCAGGCAAGCTTAATTAAATCACCGGTACGAGCCGTGGTAACCACCTCATTTAAAGTAATGGATGATGCAGAGGGGTCCAGCCCTGGCAGCCTCGAGCTGGGGCCCATTTCAAACGCCCTTGAAGCTCGTTAAAGCCGCCCGACTCGACAAATACTTATCTGGTCGTTCCTGGCGCTCCAAGCCGGCATTCCGTTAAGCGTTTGGAACGACGGAAAATGGATGGAAAAGTAGCAGTAAACGGAGCCGCTCGCCAGCATAGCTACCTCGACTTCCTTCAATCTCCGAGGGAGTTCTGCTTCAAGACCTCCAAAGGAGTCTATACTGTCTCACACACGTCCTAATATGGACAAACCCGGAGTACTGTCACTCACTATTTAAGCCATCGTGCTGCAGCCCACGAACAGGAACAAACGTTAAGGGATTTAGTGGTTTTCTGGAAAACCTGCTCTGAATATACACAGATTCCAAGAGAGGCAGCATAGAGAGCTCAGTGTTTCCCAATCCGGTCCTCAGGGACCCAGTCGGTCCATGTTTTTGCTTCCTCCAAGCTCCCTGCCAGACAGTCCACATTTTTGCTCCTATTGGGAACTGGGAGGGAGCAAAAACGTGGACTGTCTGTGGGTCACCAAGGACCGGATTAGGAAACACCACTGTATGCGATCAGGAACCAGGGCTGGACCATGACAACATTAACTCCATGGTTCTCCTGCAGACCAGACCAACATACATTTTAACCAAAGAAATCCGATGCCTCCAATTCTGTATGTGAATATATATTTCCCATCTCAGTGGGCCAGGGTTAGAGCTCTCTAATTGGGCTTGTGGGCCCAGACATGAGAGGTGCAGTTATACTCATCATATGTAAAATACACACTGGGTCAATCTTGATGAAAAGACATTATAGTTTTCAAAGAACAATAATGTGATTATTTGCATTCAGGGATGCCGTTGGGGGGAGGGGGGAGGCTTATCAGGATGATGTTGAGGGTCCCTGAGTGACAAGGGCTCTAAAAAATGTGACATAATGGGATTGGCCAGGCTTGGGGGCCCAAAACCACTAGCGGCACACGTTTGCATTAACACCAGTTCTGATGTGCAACTGCTTGCAGGTGTTTAAGGTGACTTGTGCAAGAAAATCCAAAAAAAAACCATATAAAATGCGTATAAGATGTGTCACTGTGGGAGTGTGAGCCACACATCGCAAGGACTTTGGGGGCATTTATCCTGGGGAGGGTCAGGCCCCCACTGCCACCAATCCACAATCGCTAACAGACCTGGAGTGAGGGCCAATCAGAGAAATCTGCATGGGGTGCTGGGTAATGACATCATTAATAACATAAGCCTCCCCCCAGGTCAGAAGCTCATCAGTGGGGGGGGGGAACACAGCGAAATATAGCACATGGTTTATTAAAAAAAAACAAAAAAACAAAATTGGTGGAACCGCACAGAGGATGGCAGACGGGTTTAGCATGGGACACAACATGGTGAAGAGTGATGATTCAGTGTGTTTTACACAGCATGAACATAGTGTTAACTCATATACGGATACACGCAACTCTTGACTTGTGTAAAACTATCCTGCGTAATCTGGACTTATAAAAACGATATCCGAGATACACGTAACGAGTTCACGCTAATTCGAAAAGCCGACATTTTCATTCATGAAATATGTGCTCTTTATTCTATATCACTAGTATGTATTTGGCTTATGCATTTGTTGCCGTACGGTGTCTTGAAAGGCATGGAAAGGTAAATCCGATTTAGGTAGAATTTGACTTTCGTAAGGGTTTGTGGGCTGGATTACTTGCGTCATGAGATCTGCCTGTAAACACACACACACACACACACACACAAACGTGTGTAGGAGGACACAGTAAACAGACCTTCACAGAGGTCAGCACTGCAGCCATCCCTGCTGCTCTGACAAACGGGACTTGGACTTGAAGGTCCGCCCTGCCAGGCACACGGTCCCCTTCAGGGTGAGATGCGGCACAAACCAGGCGGCCGTTTCCACCTACCGCCTTCCCATGGACACGGATGCTGCCTCAGGCTCCCTCTGCTGGGCAGCACTGTCACTGCGGTTGGCTAACAGAGAACGCCTTCAAACAATTTCACTTCAATGGACTCACCATGATGCACACGTCGCTTTATGTAAGGCACAAAAAAATAACCAGTTTGTGACAATAACTTATGACAAATCCAGGATGATTTTAAAAGCCTTTTTTCCCCAAACCATTTAATGTACAGGATGGTGTAACAAGGTGGTGTCAGATTCAATCGGATTACATTTTTCATATCAGACTTGTTTCTGAATCAAATTTTATGTAAACTCTGATTTGAAAACACTGCAGAAAAAAAAATCATCTTGACTCAGAGTCATAATCATTATAGCAATACCCCATAATACCACCAATCATTCAGGAAACAAGTGAACTGATTTTTAATAAACAAACAAACAAAAAAAACCCCAAAAGAAAACGTCAGAATCTGGGAGAAGAGGGGAAAACAAGACAGACACAGGCCAGATGCTGAAGTTAAACTGGATTTATTTCCCATTGCAAAAAACAATTCCATTATCTCCAGACCATGGTTAGATAACAAACATCGATAATAGTAGCATACAGGTTGGCTGGACCGAGTGGAGATTTGCACATACAGGACTTATCAAAGGAGACTCACTCTCCAGTGAGGAGATCTGACCATAACGGCGGCGTAAGACCAGCAGTCTATCTGCATGGTGAACAGGGACAGACCAGGCGAAACCATTGGCTTTTCGGATCTGGTCGCCTGTATCGGCAATGATGGGACTGATGCATGGAGGGCAATACAGGTGGTGGGTGGATTGGGGGGGGGGGGGGGGAGAGATGGGTCACTGATGATCCTACAATCTTCCGGCAAGCGCTGACGAAGAAACAGCAAAGCCAGGAGATCTCCTCCATCTCTCTGAGGGGTAAACCCACCCCTGGCTTTTCCTGGATCCAGGTTGGGGGGGGGGGGGGAATGTAAAACACGTCCACGGCTTTATAAAATAATAAAAGTACTGTATTTACATCACGTCAGCTTGTTCATTGAAATTCTGACTTTTTTTTTTTTTTTTTTTGCGTATTTTGCTCTGCATACCATTGTTTATTTTTTTTAGCCATAGTTTTTACACAGTTTGCCCACAACTGCAAGAAATTCTTCTCAAGAAATAAGAAATGACGATCTCATAGTAGGACCATTTTTTTCCCCCTCCTTTTATTCCTTCCTTTTCCGTCTCTTCCTCACCGCACTCCGTCTGCCAGCCCATTCGTCCTGTCAGCTGCTATGCTGACTCGATGTGTGGTTCTGCGTGGACACAAAACAAGGACAATGACTGTTAATTTCGAAGGAGGGGTCACATGCAACCGTGATGAGGTTTAAGGTGGATGCCCCCGCCCCGTTTGGTGATATGGGGTGGGGGGTGTCAGGAGGGTTAGTGGAAGCAGCCTTCCCCAATCAAAATAGCTATGTTTGTTATCATGTGGTAAGCAATCAGGAGTTTATTTAAAATCAAAGGACCTGAACACATTGGTCAAGTGAATGGTCTAGTAACGGCAATGGACTGGGGACCCGGCAAATGCAGACGTAAGGTCAGACCATCAGTGATGTCATTTCTAGCCTAATTCCTGTAGTTTGTGTTTCTCCAGTTCGCTCACGGGAAGACTGGTGAGAAGAAATGGACGGTGGAGAGAGGAGAGACAAACAGGAAAAATGTCACGCATGCAGCATGGAGCTGAAGATCAGGTCAACAGGGGCGGAGTTCATTAGCAACACACACACACACACTCACACACACACACACACGCCGCCCGGCTGGGCTCAGCCCTTGACAGCGAGGTGTGAACGGCAGCCTGGTGTCCCGGGGGTCCGAATCCAGGTCATTTCTCGCGGCTGCTGGCTAATCCCGGCAGCTCTGTAACCCAGGTGCCCCGCTGGGCCGAAGGCGCCCTCTGGGGGATTTAACCAGGGCAGATGTCAGGCACCTGTCAGGGGCGTTATCAAACACCCCCTTCGCCACCCTCCTCCCCCAGAGGGCCAGGGGTCAGGAGACGCAGAGCAGAGCCCTGTCTGCACAAACGGGGGCCCAGTAACACACCGAGATGGCCATGCATCCATTTTCACACCTCCTGTCCTGCCAAGGGTATAGGGCATGTTATTATTGTTGTGAATATAATTAATATAACTATTTATTATAGTGGAGCCTTTTAGCTGAAGATCTAAATATAACATGCAACATAAAACACATTAATTTGAGACCTTTTCTAGTTATAGACATTTAGCTTTCTAAGGAACTCTAAGGAAAGTACAACAGCAGATTCCTGTTCTTTTTGGTCACTGTGAAGACCCAGCCACATAAACATAACATGTGTGTGTGTGTGTGTGTGTGTGTGTGCGCGAGCGGGTTTACCTATCCTTATGGGGACATAATGTCCCCATAACGTGATAAATATCCGTTTTTTTCCCCTTATGGGAACCGGTTTCCTGGTCCCCATAAGGGAAAACTCTATTTTATAAAAATCGGTGACTGCTATGAAAAAACTAAAAATGCAAAAACTCTTGTATTTTGTTAGGTTACTTATGGTTATGGTTAGGGCAGGGTAGGGGTTAAGGTTGTCATAGTTAGCGTTAGCTTTTTCCCATTGAAATGAATCAGTGGTCCCCATAAGGATATGTTTACCCTACATGTGCGAGTGGGTGTGTGTGTGTGTGTGTGTCCCCAATCGGCACATAGTGGGGGCCTGCCCACTCGGGTCACCCTTGGGGCCGCCCTCCACTGGCCATCCCCTCCCCCCACCTCACCGGGCTCCCTTTCAGCCTCGGGCTCCTTTCTGACAGGCGGCAGTGACACGTCTCCGTCCCCAAAACCCCCTCCGGCATGGCCGATTCTGGCACCCTGGCCGGGCAGAGCCGCGGGACAGAAGCCGGAGCCTTATTAACAAACGGGGCGGCCATTTTGGCTCCCGGACTGCAGTGCAGAAGGTGACTTCAAATGGCAGAGCGCTGTCACCCCCCTGGGGATGTGGCTCCATGGATATAATACGGGCTGGTTACAGCTATTAGAGCGGAAGATAAGCCCCCGTGGGAGCCGGCGGACACGGCCTGCCCTCCACCCCTTCTGGAAGCTTCTCAGCGGGGACAGCTTTTCAAGGACAGCGCTAAAAGGCCCTCGAGGCGGAGCGGGTGGCCCGGCCGACGTAACTGCGCCGACCGGCGACATCTGTGCCACCGAGTTTCCTCTCCCGCTGCCGTGTCCTCGCACCTATAGCCTCACATCTGTCTGCCAACATGCGGAGCCACCCCCCAACCCGACATCACCTCCCAGGCGCCACCTTGAGGCCAGGTCAGGTCGCGCTGCTTTGCTTACAGCCGCTCACTGAATCCGTCCAACATTCAGACGAGCAGCCCCGCTATACGCTTTTATTAAACCGATACCTTATTTACATTTACAAACCCTCGTTTATTTATTCAATAACATGTAATTACAAGTAGGGTGAATATTGATTATATGTAAAACAAAGGATAAGCTGCGGCACAAATGTTTGACACCTTTATGTCTCTGCGGTGTATTAAGTGGATTTCTTGAGCTTTCAATAACTTTAATTTTTAATATTTGTAATTAGGATGACAATTCTAAAGTGAGAAAGTTACATTTTAAAAATCGTCCCAGTTGACCGATATCCACCCTATGTACTCGCACGTAAAGCACCGGAATGAGTGATGAAAGACTTTTTCCTGGATGGTGGGGGCCACTTATAGGGGCTGAGGAAGCAGGCGTGGCTCCCCGGCGGCGCCCCTTAACAGGCCTTACAGGTGAGCACGCTGATGTCCGCGGGCCGCCATGTCGCGGGTCTCTCTCAGCCCGTCCGCGGACTGGCCAGCCGCCCACCTCCCCATGTCAGACCAGCCCGGCTGTTGCCTTTGCTTTCATCTGATTACATCATATTGCAGCATCCACCCCCCTCAACCCAACCCCCCCCCCCCTCCCGGCCATCTACCACCCCCCCGGGGAACCCTGCGGAAGCCACGCCGATGAAAACAGGTGCGACTCGTTAATGCGTCTCCGAGCCGGCGAGTGGGGGGGGGGGGGGGATTTAGCGACACTGCTTGGGCGGCGTTCCGGCCTCCCGGCGGGGAGGTAACGCGCGAGGGCCGCGGCTCTCCGGGACCCATGCCGCGCGCTTGCATCACTCCGGGTCCCGGGCCAGCTGGAAGTGGCGCGCGGGGAATAGCGTCCCGCTTGTGATCTGTGGCCAGCCCCTCCGCTGAGACCGGGGCGGCGGCCGGATGGGGGCGGTCCCAGAAGTTCGGGGCGGGGGCTGGACGCTATGGAAGGAAGCAGAGCCGCTGACCAGAGGGACTGAATTTCTCACGGGATGGATGGATTGTTTACACAAAAACATATCCAGTCATTTCCTGGATTTCCAGACTGGTTCATACATACATACAGGTGAGAATGGTGCTCAAAGCATGAACGAGTGCATAAAGAGGGAGATGAGCACTTCCAGAGGTACAAGACAAGGCAGACAGGTTACAGACCTGCTGTCCTTACCCCGACCGCCCTTCCCGCCCACCCACCGGCCGGACTGGAGGCTGGCATGAGCACTGAGGTCAGCTTGCAGCTGTTTTCCACGCCGCGGGATGCTGGCTTGGCACCGGCCTGCCCCTCCCCAGGACGGACATGACTCATCTCCACAAGCCACCGTCCGGACCCGCCAAGACTCACAAGCAGGGACGCCCCCCCTCCTGAGGCAGGCGACCTTGGCGCGACCCCGGGCCTCCCCCTGAATCTCCCGTTACCTAAAAAAAAACTCACTGTACAATAAATTTAGCGATAACATGCCGGTCAGTTACACAGGCAATAAAACAAACTACACTGAATAGTCAGTTGGGGGGGTTTTATATTGAGACAAAAAAAATTTGCTTCATATTTTGGCGAAAAAACAAAAAAACTTTTATATTAACCAAAGCTCACAGTACAGTAAAGTCACAGTACAGTAAAGTCACAGTACAGGACCTAGATGAGACTCATTCCTCCATCCCCCGAATCTTGTCCTCCTTGCCACCTCCCTCTTCCCCCTCGTGTCAGTTTCTCCATCCACTCTTTTATTTTAGGGGGGTGGGGGCATGGCAGGGAGGAGTCTATTCGTTAGCATTCACCAGGGGCTGCTTTGAATTCTGTGTGCATAAACGTGGGCCATAGAGACTTGGGGGCGGGGGGGGGGGGGGGGGGAGGCGGCTCGTTCGGAGTCATCAGTCAGGATTTTAATTAAGGTGTCGGGGCACAATGCCGAGGAGGAGGGAGCTTGACGGATTTCTGATGACAAACGACAGACACGTGTCCTACCGCACCTTGTCAAGGCCGTCGCCGGCTGCCCGGTGCCAGCAGTAGGACGTATCACACCCCCCCCCCCCCCCCCCCCCCCCGCCTGCTGCTCTGCCTCCTGTCATGGCGGGAGATTTCCCACAGTCCTGGCTGGGTCTCCCAGGGCTGGACAGTTTTTATCGTTCCGCCCACCTCTTCAGGAGCTTTCGGAGAGATCCGCCCCACCTGAGCCTCTCTCTGGGCTCCGCACTGTGAACCACCCTCTGAGAAACGGCGCCCCCTATCAAGCTTTTGTATGGGACTGTCGCAGGCAACGCAGGGAAGCATTTCGTGCAGCCAATGAGGGTGGTGTAACTGCCCCCCCCCCCTCCAACCCACTGTCCAAGACAAGAAAAAATGCATAGGGATCAAGTTTCTGCACATCTTATGAAGGATCTTCAAACGTCTGGGGATAAAAGGAGTGTCTTCGGACTGAAGTACTGTCCCGTTTTTAAGTAGAAACCCAAACGCAATTCTGAAATGAGCGTGCCAATCTGAACGAGAGCAGTTTAAAGTTTATGGCCGAGACGCTGGTGGTAGTGGGGGAACGGGGTGGGGGATGTAATTCCTTCCTGATCCGAAACATCGCCAGGGGAACCGCTGTCCAGTTAAGTTCAAGGAAATTAAAAAAAAAACACAGCTGGCATCCTGCATCGTCAACACTTACTAAGCCTCGGGGGTCCAGCTGCCGCAGCCTCAGTTTCACCACGGCTCGCTGTGTCTCCTTGGAAACTGACCATCGCCTTTGATGTGGGGACCTCCAGGGACCCATGGAGGTAAAAGCGGGGGGAGGATGGGGTGGGGGATTTCCCTACAGGCGCTCTGCCCTGGACGCACAGAGGGAGACTGGAACAACAGGCTGGGATCGAGTTCGGAGCCAAGCCAAGGAATTTGGCCGCGTTACTGTTTTCACCATGTTTTCCTTTCCTAATGCAGGAGGATCCGCAGACTGGAAACGGACCGGACCAGACATACGAGGATTTCTAAACGTGCTGAAGGACACGTGAAAGATTCATAGCGTATTAAAATCTATTAAAAGAAAAAACACAGGCTAAGGCCTGAACCTTCAGATGATCCAATGCAAAATGCTTTAAGTTGCAGTTATTTACTTTATTGTTTCTCTCTCTGCACCCTCCCTGTACCTCACTAAGAACATTAGAGGCCCTCATTTGAGTATGAATCGAGGTGTTGCCGGGGGGATTTAGGACCTTGGGTGCTGCAGCTGAAACGGGGCGTTTCGGCAACATTCCTGTAACGCGCTCGCTGCCAGACACCCGGTGAGAGCGCTCGATGCCCGCGGACCGGTCACACGTCCTTCACTGCCGCAAAGGCCGCCACTGCGAGAGATGATTGAGTTTCCAGGCCTCGCCGAACGTGCTGTTATTGACCGCCCCCAGCCTGCTGCATGACCTCGCTTGCTCTCCATCTCCTTCCCTCTCTCCCTCCCTCCCTCCCTCCCTCTCTCTCGTTAAACCTTTTATATGCATGCCTACAGGCACAAGTTTAATCAGAAAATGACACGTGGAAAGGCACTCGGTGGATCCTACAGTATCCTATTCCTGTCTCATGCTTCCATTGGACATTTATGAAGTAAACACCATCCAGATTGTGCGGAATTGGGGGGGGGGGGGGGTGCATGCTTCATAAACAATATTAATCATTATAGAGTAAGTGGAACCAGCTACTAATGGGTGTTGATGAGGAAAACCAATATTAAAAGGGAACTTGCTGTTCAAAACAGCTTGTCAGGGATTTTTGTTAAAAAGGGGCCCGGTTTATAACCCTTAACTTCAACATCAGCCCTAATTTATTTCAATGTCAACAAGCCGCGGTACGTGTAACATCCTCAGGCTTTCCTTGAGGGCCACCCGCAGAGACACAGCAGACTGGGCAGCCGCAGCCCTACCCACTGCCCCTGCTTCACAAGGCCTACTCCTAGACGTGGGCCGCCTTTCCCTTTAGCCGGCATGATGGCCCCCAGGAGCCCTTCAAAGGCACCACTCTCATCGCACACCACCCCTCCCCCCCAAGCCCTCCCAGCCTTCGATTTACCCACCAACTCTCTTCAAGCGGGCTCGATCCCTCCAACCGCCCTATTAACAAGGGTTGTTGTGTGCCTCTAAATGAGACTCATTACCTTGCCTAAGCAGACGAGCGAAGGTAGGCCCGCAAACATATAACTGGCGTGGCGGCGGTCCCGCTGTTCGGCGCCACGAAATCAACTTCTCCCGTGTTATCAGAGGGCTCATTAAGGGAGACTGATGGAGTAGGAAATGAGGAAATTACCACCCGAAAAAAACCACCTGCTCAATTATGGGCTGACGTCATTAGCCGACGTCCCGAGCTCCAGACAAAGACCAAAACAAAACACACAATCAATCATGTTCCCAGTGAGCTACCTTATGGGGGGGATGCTGGGATTAAGGCACTAGGATTCCGGAGGGATTTCAGACGGGGCTGGGATGTTAACGGACTGGGGTCCTGGCAGCTGCACTTCATCGGGTTCCGCAGCTCCACAAAACCTCAAAATCCTGTTTGATGATTGAATAAAAACAGTCCCGACCTGCACCTGTATCACACCTGCGAACCGCAAACAGATTAATCTGCTTGGTTTTCTTTTGTTAATCTCATCACTGCTGATGGAATACCTCTTTATAATAACAAAGATAATATGGATCCACGGTACGGGGGAAAAAACCCATTAAAGAAATGTTTTGACTGCTCTCCACCTCCAGGGGGCAGACAGAGACGGTGCTGGGCGGCGACTTAAAGGGGAAGTATTCTCAGAAGCCTGTTGCTAGATTTCCCTGCAGGTATCACAGCGCCTTTCAGATCCAGTCCTTGAGAGACAAAGCGGAGCAGATTCCCAAACAAAGGCGTCCCCGAGTCCCAGCCCTGTCATGCCGTCTAGCTCCTTCTGAAGCTGGGGACGTCACTCCAGGCTGGCATCCGTATTTATCTCAATCGCTCCGTCATCCTGTCTGGGTCCCTTTAAAGAGTATGGAGGGAATGTTTACGTCCTGGCATTATTGTAAATGAACTATCATTCAAAGTATCCTCTCGGCTGTACTCTAACGTTCAATTCGGAGTTAGCAAACCCTTCTGGGTCGTCGAGACAGTCCAGGGCGGTCCTCACATAAACAAAGCAAGTCTCTTTTAGGTGGGACCACTCCTCCTTTGTGATTTGGGGAGTTCACTGTCTGATGCTGTTAAACTGAAACAAACGGGGTTTAGACACATCATCTGGTCCAGACGATGTACAAGTCTAAGGAACAGTGTCACATGGGAGACGAAATTCTAGCGTAAAACATCAGTTTTGAATTATTTTAACAAGTCAGACTGAAAAACCCACTTATCTATGATAAATAGCTTCTCAGGAATGAACTAATTTGTTATTATTCTTTTTAACAGCAAAGCAGTCTCCAGTGAATAGCAGCACGCCACACTCACCCAGCCCCAAAAAAACAACGTCTGAGAGATGAGAGCATTTAGACTCATATAAATGTAGTAACACTCAGAGGAAAGGAGCGGTGGGGGGGGGGGGGGGGGGCGGAGACTGGAAGGGAAAATTTGAGCCCCCAACACCTCTGGAAGTTCAGGAGGAGGGTTTGTGTGCATCGTATCCCAAACACGGACCAGCTGCTGAAATATTAAGTGCCCTTTCCTGACAGCTTCTCATGAAATATCCACACCACTACCTGTCGAAACGCACTGGGTAAATCTGGGGGGGGGGGGGGCATCTAACAGGGGTGTGAGTGGAGAGATATCCAGGCCCCCTCTATCAAGTGACACGGGGAAGAGGCCTGAGACTGATCAGCATGGCTGAGGGCCGGGGGCGGGAGGTGGGGTCCTCGGTGGGTTGATTAGACAGCATCTCCTGTCGCGGGCCTTGCCCAGCTTCCGGATCCACAACCTCGGAGGCAAATTAATAAAATATGCTGCTGGTTTTTCTTCCACTAGGCTTGGCAAGTTACTTCAAGGAGGCCAAGCCACCACCCCCCCCCTCATAAAAAAGCCAAACAGCAAACAGGGCAGCAAGGGGGAGTAGCACTGGCACCAGTGATCCACTTCTATCTCGCACACAGGGTGTTGTGTCAGAAAATGTCAGATGCGAAGAAAAGGACAAAAGAAATGGGAACCAATCAGAACTTAGGACATTAAAATAAAAGATGACACCTGGACGCACAATGCTGGTTTGTAAAATACACGTGCGATATTATGCAAGTGCAATTTAAAAATTCATCAAGCATAACCATTCAATATTAACCAGAGCTGACACACAGACACAGTCATGTACATTTAGGCTTAAAATCCAGTGGGGGGGGGGTCACAAATCAATCAATAGAAATGTGTAAACATGCCAAAGATGAGGGCATCTTCTTCACCAATTGTGTAATAACCTTGGCTGCCAGAAGGGCTTAATGCCTGAACCGCTGGCATTTGTATCCGTGTGCCTGTGCACGCCCATGTGTGCACGTGCCCGTGTGCCTGTGCACGCCCATGTGTGCACGTGCCCGTGTGCCTGTGCACGCCCATGTGTGCACGTGCCCGTGTGCCTGTGCACGCCCATGTGTGCACGTGCCCGTGTGCGTGCATGTTGACAGTGCGACTCAGCCTCACGTTCTGGCGCCTAGAGACTGATTCCTGCTTTGAAAGGAGCATAATTACGGCAAGGGGCTCCTCCTGTCAGCCGCCGGTGATTAATGCCGTTAATCTCGGCGTCTTACCGCCGTCCTCCGCGTGCATGTGTCACCGTATCCTCCAGCAGATCCCGAGGCCGGCCGTTCGCATTTATGAATTATTCTAATGAACCAGTAGCTCCTGAGGTGACTGTCATCACATATTCCCAGATTTATCTCCCTCCCTGCCCCCCCCCACCACCAGCGCCCCCTCCGAGGTGAAAACGCTGGGCGTCGCGGAGCACCGGCTGTCGCGGCTGTGCTGCTTTTCCAGCGCTCCCTACAGGCTGCCTGGAGTGAGGATCGGGGAGACTGTGGCACCGCGCCTCTCACGCCGAGCAGGTTACAGGTACAGTCATGCATCACTGGAAGTGATGTTACCTTTTGCAGGGTTTGCTCTGCCAAACAGGCCCCAGAAGTTACGCTTCCCTTCGATAGGGGAGGAAAGATAAAGGTTCCCCTCTTCACAGGAGGCATTTGATCTCCCTGTCAGATCATTCTGGTCATAATTTTGGTCACCGTTTGCTATGAAATGTCTGTGACGACGTGGGAGTCGGGCCACCCATTCTGGTACCAGTTAACGGTCGAGGGTTTGGACGTGCTGGAAGAGGTGCGAACTACTGGTAGACTCTGCAAGCTATTTTTGAAAGATAAACATATGACTCATTACCTTACTCCCACCATTCCAGGATGAGTACCCAGATGCCTCCTAAAAAACGACAGGCCCCCAAATCCCCAAAGCAAAAAAAAAATAAATAAAAAAATGTACATACCTGTAGCTCTGTCTGGAAGAAGAACTTCTGGGGGCAATGGGAGCAGTCGTAGATCTTGTCCTCCTGCCCATGGGCCGAGAAGATGTGCTGCTGCAGCTTGCTGGCCTGGACAAAGACTGTGAAGGAGAAGAAGCATGTTAGGGAGCCCATCCGGCTAACTTGCGGGATTCGCTCAGGGCTCCGAAATTACTCAGCGAGCTCCGCGGTCAGGAAGGTGCCACGCGCCAACCGGCAATCTGCTGGTGGATGGTGGAGTCGGCAATCTGAGCTGAACACCGAATCAGACTTTCCGCGTGGATTTCCTTCACAGGACGCCAATCATGGCAGCGTATAGAGCGCACATCAGGAAATGATACACATACATACACATGCCACAGAATCATAACGTCAGATGTATGCCATTAGTCTTTGACTGTGAATTAATGCGATCATTTAGCAGAGCAGCTAGTAAAATGCAAAAGGTGAGAGAAAGATAGTCGCACGAGGGGAACAGCAACCTTGGCCTCAGATTAGTCTGAAGTTTTGTCCCTTTATGTGTTTAGGCTGCATGAATATTCATGTGGACTTGCAATTAATCTACGCCGACCAAGAGAAAGACGACGACAGCGAACATAAATACGACTGGCTGACAGGGTGAAAAACACAGAACACACACAGGCTTGATTAAGCAACATTCCACACTGAAATAAAACCCGATGAAACCCATGCTGTCTCTCGGAGGGAACCTTTGGTTCATTATCCCGATCCTGTAAACCCCCGCATGGCACGGCCCTCCTGCAGGAAGCCCTCGAACCTCTGCGCGCTTGGGGCTTTTCGGGAGACGTCGGTATTTTGCACCTTGAATTCATCATTGGCCCATATCCTCAGTGCCACACCAATGCCACGCTACGTTCGGAAAAAAAAAACGAGGCAGGAACGAAAAGCGGGAACCTCTGCGGGCGCCTTCAACTCAGGGAGGGTGCAAGTGGCTTCAATAATATAAACAAGCTCAAATTTTAATGACTACAAAACAAGGCCCGCAGACTGCCAGAGTTCACCTGAGAGAGTGCGTATTAATAATTAAGCTGTATAAATGCCACAGGCAGAGTCAGGCTTGGCAGCAAGGCCGCCCGATAGGAGTCGGCTGAATGACGACCTTTTGAAACAAAGGGAGACAAAAAAAAAACAGAGTGGCATTGCAGTCTACAGGATTAGTCTACACGGCGAAACATGACTGTAGAACCTCCACTGCCGTCCATATCAATAGGGCAGGGTCAGCTCTCCTTGGATTGTGTACATCTACCACCAGAGGATCAAAAGCATCCTTCCCACTAACAGCAGGACCGTTCACACGCCACCCCGCAGCACCCTCTCAGCAGAGCGCTAGCCTCACAATAAGTCACTGATGAAACCACAGCTATTCTGGCCTCTCGTTACCAGAATATTACTTGCATCCCTAATATCTGTAGTTCATACAGCAACAATCCAATCAGCCAGTCACTACCGCTTTGCTGTCTGACCGCTAATAACAATGTCGGATTTATGAGTAGGTTGTGTAATAAAGCAGTTGGGTAGTAATTATAATTATTCAGAGGAAAAAACAGGATACAGTGATAATAAATATTGTGTTCAACATACAACAAACCCACATTTAAGTTATTCCTGTTGCCGTCCTATGTGTTTGATACTCATGAAATGGCCGTTTTAATGACCCAGAGCCAGACACCCCACATGTGACTCATTTAAAGTCTCTCAGTAACCCCCCCCCATCACCACCACCACACAGAGCCCTTGGGTGTCTGTTCTTCCATCTCTCCCTCTCTTTCCCAGAGGTCAGTCTGTCCCAGTAAAACACCCCCCATGGAGCACTCCTGGATTCTGTGCTCTTGATACGAGCTGGCCAAGTCTAAGGGTGTGGCGGGTGGTGGGGGTTTACAAACCCAGCCTGATCGATGTAGGTGAGGGGGGGGGGCTGGGGGAGGTACGTCTGTCGGATCCAACCAGGGGAAAAAATGCCCCCCCGCCCCCCCCCCCAAAAAAAATGAGCCACACTTTGAACATTAAGCTGCTTTGGCAAGCAGTGGTCTGAGGAATGGCTAACAGCGGCCAAACGCCAAATGGGAGCCAGCGCCTGAGAAAAGAGCGGGGGGAGAGGGAGGGAGGTAAGGAGCGGAGCGAGAGGGGGAGAGAGAGAGAGGGAGAGGGGAGCTTTGGATTTATCATTAAAGGAACGCTGCACTTGTCAGGCACTGCCAGGAAAATAAATTGCGGTCCATGAAGTCACCGGTGACCCGCTGTCAGGCTGCGGCCGCAGCTGGACGCATGATGCCTGCGCTCTCAGAGCTGCTCGCAACACACCGGTGTGCACCATGCGCTGCATTAGAGAGCAGGGGCGGCCTGCTCCCCAGTGCAGAGAGCTGTAACACACCGGTGTGCACCATGCACTGCATTAGAGAGCAGGGGCGGCCTGCTCCCCAGTGCAGAGGGCTGGAACACGCCGGTGTGCACCATGCACTGCATTAGAGAGCAGGGGCGGCCTGCTCCCCAGTGCAGAGGGCTGGAACACGCCGGTGTGCACCATGCGCTGCATTAGAGAGCAGGGGCGGCCTGCTCCCCAGTGCAGAGGGCTGGAACACGCCGGTGTGCACCATGCCCTGCATTAGAGAGCAGGGGCGGCCTGCTCCCCAGTGCAGAGGGCTGTAACACGCCGGTGTGTCCTCTCCCCCCAGGGTAGATAAAACCGAACACGCTCTGAATCCTGCAAGGCCTTCGGCCTGTACCACTAAGAAAGGGGGAGTGGGGGAAGCAGCAGAAGAGAAAGGGGCTGCTGAGGTCTTCATCTCTTCATCCTAGATATTTTTTTTTTTTTAAAAAGGTGACCCCTGGGACTGTACCATTAATGGGGGGGCAGAGCGGTGAACTTCAGCTGATCAGTGAGGTATGAGGCCTGTTTATTCCCCATCGCACAGCATTTCTTCACACCGCAGATTCCGACCTCCTTCCTAGGAACACCGCGGCCCCAGACCCTTGGGCAGTCCGTAATCCCGTTTTAGCTCGTCAGGCCGGCACAAACCTCTTTTCGTTATACGTTACTGTGGCGGCGGGACCCTCCAAAGACGGCAATGTGTGAGTGGGTGAGTGGGCCCCCACCTTCCTGTTGCTGGCTTGGCAACCCCCCACCCCGGAGCTCCTGAGAGCTGGCCCCTCCCCCGGCGCCCCCTGCAAGCGTGCTCAGAGCACCTGCAGCTGCTCCGCTCAGGTGACCAGATGGATGTGGCAGGGCCCAAACACCGGGGGGCAGAACGGGACACACGGGTGTAATATTTTTGACTGATTACAGTCTGCTGATAGAAACGACATATTTATTTTATTACAAGACGCTAAGTCTATACCGATGGAAATGATTCTCTGGCAAATGCTATATAACAATCAGCGATATCGCCAGATTTTAAGTGTTACATTAAATTCATGCCCGCAGATTCACTGCAGGTCTCTTTGTGAACTACAACATCACTTCCTCCAGTGTAGCAGACCTTTACAGAACAGGAACTGCGTGGCTTTATAACTAACAGGGCAAAGCATTACGATCTGGGTGTCGCTGGCATCTGCGTTGCTATTAAAGTGGAAATTCCCCAGAGAAAGTAAATGGTCACATGATCAAGGGTGAAAGTGAGGTCACATGGTGTCTGGTGATACATGTAGCACGTAACTTCGTGTTAACACTCTGGAGGCACTGAGGCGTGTTCTACTGTGCGTTTTTACTACTTTGAGGGGCACCACGTCCAAATCTGTCTAACACAAAGTTTAAAGCATTTCAATGTGTGAAAAAACACAAATACATTAACCCAGCAACAGTGGTGGCGGCCAAGTGTGAACGAAACCCAGTGTGACTCCAGACCCAGTTCACGGAAACCGGTTCCTAAGACTCTTCCGTGTGATTCCATCCCTAACTTCTGCCAAGGTAGACGGCTGGAACGCAGCCCTAAACCAAGGAAGCGAAAAAAAAAGAAAAGAAAATCACACCGATTTCCAGCGCCTGCCATTTTAACCCTGCTCAGAAAGTGTGCGGAACTAGCTGACGACTTCACAGATTTCATTACACAGACAATTAACCCCGCTGACCCCGACGGCGGAAAGCGATTCTCACCGGAGGGGGTCCTCTCCCGCCGCCGAGACACGCGGCAAGAGGAAACATTACCTGGGCTGACATTGACAATTAACACATCTTTCTCTGCTGATTACGTTAATTTATTTCTGATTTGGAGGCAATTTCAGAAGCCCGCGCGCAGCAGAAAGCTCAGACGGTATGTCATCGGATGCCCTGCCCCTTTTACCCTCGTTTTGAAATAATTATCCACTCCAGACAACAGTAATTGCATGTACCTGTGTCCTGCTCGTGAAGCTACATAATCCTCTGATTGTAGAACAGCCTCAGTAGCCCGCCACAGATGTTTCCATAATCTATTTGCTTAGCAGCCATTTCTAAGCAAGACTAAATCTTTGAATATCTATGTCACATTTCTATGCCTATAACCACCTATAATTTCTATGTCAAGTTTGTCGGTTCTTCCCACAGGGCAGGTGACGACATGGTTGTCTATAGGCCTTAGACATGCACTAATCCAGTGGAAGGTGTCACGGGTCCTTGCACACGACCCATAAAGCCACACCCAGCAAAGGAGCTAAGACTTTTGTACTCTTAGCTATTATTAAAATGTTTTTTGAAGACACCCGCTAATGGAGATGCTTTAGTGCGAGAACCCTGACAGGCTTTAATTACAGTGGGAGCACCATCCTAAAGACACTTTGTCAATTGTTGAGTCCTAAAAAAAAAAAAAGCTTTGGATAAAAAAATTTATGTTAATAAAAAAGGCTATAAATTGGCTTATGCATCTGCAGTCCATTTCAAGGTCTCTTCCATTCCAGAGCATTTAGAAGGAAATAATCATACAGCAAACACCCCCCCACCCAGTTCCAAACCCCGCTCCCAGAACCAGACCACACCACCAGCCCCACCTCCCCAAAAGCAGACACGTACCTGTGAAGCAGACGGGACACTTGAAAGTGCCACCCATGCCCTCAAAGCTGTGCTCGATCAGGTGACACTGCAGTTTGGCGGGTGAGTCGAACGACTGGCTGCACAGCTTGCACTCGTGGTTCAGTCCTTCCTCTAAAGTGGGTGAAGAAACAAACAGGGATCTCAGTGCTGTTCGGACAGAAAGCAGCCGAGGGCAAGATTCAGGCCAGATTTCACTAGACTTCCTGACTCCAGGCATGTTTCCAGGGACTACTGATTGGCATGTTACCTTCTACAACTGGTACCCTCCGTACTAGCATTTTCAGGATGGAGTGCAGAGTCTGGGGTAGGAAGAGGATGGGGCATGAGAAGAGAGGAGTGAAGAGTCTGATGTAGGAAGAGAACGGGGTAAAAGAAGAGAGGAGTGCAGAGTCTGGGGTAGGAAGAGGATGGGGCATGAGAAGAGAGGAGTGAAGAGTCTGATGTAGGAAGAGAACGGGGCATGAGAAGAGAGGAGTGAAGAGTCTGATGTAGGAAGAGAACGGGGTAAAAGAAGAGAGGAGTGTAGAGTCTGGGGTAGGAAGAGGATGGGGCATGAGAAGAGAGGAGTGAAGAGTCTGATGTAGGAAGAGAACGGGGCATGAGAAGAGAGGAGTGCAGAGTCTGGGGTAGGAAGAGGATGGGGCATGAGAAGAGAGGAGTGAAGAGTCTGATGTAGGAAGAGAACGGGGCATGAGAAGAGAGGAGTGCAGAGTCTGGGGTAGGAAGAGGATGGGGCATGAGAAGAGAGGAGTGAAGAGTCTGATGTAGGAAGAGAACGGGGCATGAGAAGAGAGGAGTGAAGAGTCTGATGTAGGAAGAGAACGGGGTAAAAGAAGAGAGGAGTGTAGAGTCTGGGGTAGGAAGAGGATGGGGCACGAGAAGACAGGAGTGTAGAGTCTGGGGTAGGAAGAGGATGGGGCACGAGAAGACAGGAGTGTAGAGTCTGGGGCACCAGAAGAGAGGAGTGAAGAGTCTGAGGTAGGAAGAGGATGGGGCACGAGAAGACAGGAGTGTAGAGTCTGGGGTAGGAAGAGGATGGGGCACGAGAAGACAGGAGTGTAGAGTCTGGGGTAGGAAGAGGATGGGGCACGAGAAGACAGGAGTGTAGAGTCTGGGGTAGGAAGAGGATGGGGCACGAGAAGAGAGGAGTGTAGAGTCTGGGGTAGGAAGAGGATGGGGCACGAGAAGACAGGAGTGTAGAGTCTGGGGTAGGAAGAGGATGGGGCACGAGAAGACAGGAGTGTAGAGTCTGGGGTAGGAAGAGGATGGGGCACCAGAAGAGAGGAGTGTAGAGTCTGTGGTAGGAACCATAGGCAATCAGAAGTAACATCTGCAGCCAGAAACCATGAGAAATGAGTAGAAAATACCATAAAAAGCCCTCAAACTTGTGTTGGATGGCACTGCTTTAATTGGACTTCCTCATGCATTGTTATCCACACGGATCCTCTTAAGCAGGAATGCCGAGATCACAAAGCCATTGGTCACTCCAGCTTAATAAGCGCCCATGAGTGTCATTGTCTCACACCTGAGTGTAAGGAAATTCCCCACGATGCCATGTCACAAACGAAAGTCAAACCTAACAGGCATTCAGAGGAAATAAATCTTGGGTTTTATCAAAAAAATTGTGCAAATTTTAGCTTTAAGTATCATGAAAGACTCACAGACACCTGTACATTCACGTACACAAGTTATCTCCCTGTTGCATCAAATTCGTAGATGGTTATTTTGGTAAGTTTGCCCCGCAGTAAAGAATCTAGCTCCATCATCACAAATAAACACCGTCAGTTACCGGAATGATCTGTATGACCGACCCTTCAGAAGGCCACAATGGGCTCTACGGGAAGGCAGATCCTCACCACCTTTCGGGTCAGGGGACCAGGGCTGACACGGAAGCTTCAGAGAGGCTTGGCCATAGGGTGGGGTTAGTGAGGAGGGTCATGAAGGCCAAGGTCACAGGGGGTCAAGAAGGCGATGATTCTCCCTTAATTGCCGACTTCTGCCATGCGGTGAGATATCTGCACAACTACAGAGTGCTTTGACTGCGATGCCTCCGGCAGGCTTCATCTTTAGTTCCAAGCAAGAAAGTCCGCTGAGCAAATTAATAATAAAATAAGAGCAAAAATGCCCCTTTGTATGGAATCGCACAAACAACAAGCATCCACAGCGGTCTGCTACCAGAGGGGCAAAATGGATATATGTCTTATTCATCTACAAGAGTAAGACACAGGCAGGGTTTTCGGTACTCTAAGGTGACCTTCGGCCAGCCGACTATGAGGAGGAAATATGTAGCGAATTGGAGCTGTTTACACTTCCTGAGTCACTAGCACAGCACTGATACTCATCAAAAAAGGTCTTCATCCCTTTTCTTTTAATTAAGATCAGCTTAGGTTAATGTTTGGTCACGTTTAGAAAGCAAGGTGATATTTGAGCGACGCTCTCATTGGCTGAGGAGATGATTGACAGCAGATGGAGGTCCTGTGCTACAGCAGGATGCGGTCATGGTTCCCAAACCTAGAAATGCACAGGGTTCCTGAAAACAGGAATAACTACAGCTTCAAGGCAGAGATACATAGACTTTTTAAAAATTTCCATATTTATACACACTTAAAATACGTGAACATCACACCCGTTCCCAGTCACACTGTGGAGTTCCAGACATATCACGTTCCTCGCAGTCTTGATCCAGTTCCTGTGAGGATATGGAATTACACATATCCTGTACTCTGGACCGAGCTGTTCTTCTAAACCCCAGACCCAGAGGGGGAAAAACATCAGGACTGTGTGACACATCTTAAGGTTTGGCTGGCAAACAGCAGACACTATGGACATTAACACCACAAATCAGTCACCATAAACCATACCACAAACGCTAACAACTGCACACAGTGAAAGAAATGTATATAATGGTCGACCGAACAAGAACCAGCCCTCTGTGGAACGACAGCACCAGCAACCTCAAATGACCAGCAAGAAAAAAAAAAGATACTGGCCGAGAGCACAAGCAGGGAAGGAAATGGTGACCTCGAGCTTTGTGAAAGTTCGCCAGTCCACCACAGGACGCCAGGACAGAAAGCCCCAGATCCCAGGGGGGTCAACAGTGGCACTGTCACGCTTCATAATCCCGTGGTACGGACAGCCGAAGGACACCGCTTGGTATGCGGCACTGTCCCAGATTCCAAGATCCGCTCCATGGACTTGGACACGGAACCCGCTGAGACCCGGGGGGCTCTGTGAAGAAACCACTCACGATGCTACAAGTGGGAAAGACACAGGCACAGGCCCAACCCACCAGAACCACTGTCACCGAAACCACACAAATGGACCAGATACTCCAGGCACTCATTTCAGTTGTCAGATTCCAAGGGTGATAATATAATTTGCCTCCCTCTGATTCACTAACAGGCACATGATGCAGTAATAATATTAATGACATCATAGGGTGGGTGGAGCCAAATATCATGATGGGTGGAGCTATATGTGACAATTGTTGCAAGGCAATTGTTCCACATTAATCTTTCCAAGGCAATTTAAAAAAGCAGCCATTTTCTAGAACCAAAATAAACATACGATATTAAGACTTTTCTCCTTAAAGAATAAGATATTTTTCCTCCAATCAGAGGTTCAAATATAATATAAAATATAAATTTTACCAAGCTTCTGAAATGACATGTGAATATGACCATTTTTAATTCTACTGGGTCCAACTGTATTCACATGATAAAGGTTTAAAATTGCACTCTATTTCAGCATTTTACCATACATTTTTCTTGTGAGCAGATATTTCTAAACATTCCTTCCCTTAAGATGAATTGTGTTCATTGTTCATATGTAGTACCTCAATACATAACATATAAACAACAACCCCATTTATAAACGAGTTACACAGTCAGTAGATGCTGGATATACTGGACGGATATACTGGTTTTCAGGTTAACATGACCTCGGGAAACATGTTCTGTTACATTAACTGAACAGTGCAACACATTCAATTAAAATTTCAACTAAGCAATTAATTATGAGCCCGGCCGGACTCATAACCAGCAAAAAGGGTTAGGAGACCTAATTTGAATCTTCCCAGTTTATCCCATAAGAACAGGAAACCGCCAAATCGCTAGCCTGATGTCCTGGGACAATCAAGTTTTCCTGTCGGGCTACCAAAACATAACACCCTGCCCAATGGGCTACCAGAAATTATCCGCTGAGTAAAATAAAATTCCCTGCTTTATTTGCCTTTTCTGCTCTTTTCACATGTTATTTGGTGGAAAAACTTTGACCACTGAATGAACAAGCTTTTGCTCATGGTCTCCTAGGAAGTGTACCCTTAAAGCCTGATTTATAGGAGGGCTGAAATTTATTGTGCAATCGCCTCGTGTCGCGATCTTGAATCATTGTCATTCATGGTAATAGAGTACTCTGAGCACTTTAAAGCAAGCAAGTAAATTCAAGTGCGGCTTTATTATCATACCAGTCATATTCGGTACACTGCACATAGTAACATGAAATAACGTTATATAAGAGCGAATTACAAAGAGAAAACTGACATGACTGGATGGGGCCCAGACAAAATGTTTGTGAGCCGTTCACTTTCATTTCTGAGAATATCGTTAATTGGTCTGGATTTCCAAACATCGTTGGTAGCAAAGAAGCAACTGTAGCAAAAGAAAGCGAGTAAAAGTGTGGAGGTTTAATTTATTTCTGGTAGAAAAACTGCAGGAAAACACATGGATGAAATACTTCAGTGTATTCACAGGTAGGTATAAGTATAAATCTCACACTTATTGTTCATTTTTTATATCATCGTTATATTATTATGTTTTAATGTATTATATGTTATGTTATGGTAGCGTTAAGCAGTTACGTCGGTCTGTGCTGTCATGCTAGCATTACAGTGCTGTGCCTGTTGTTACAACAATTCTGGTTTGAATATGTTTAAAAATGAATGTTTTAAAGGCAAATTCTTGGTCAATTTATCTTATCACTGCATGTGCGGCTGCTTTCCCCTCTCGATGTCTGTGATGTTGATAGACTGCTGCGTCCCAAGTTCACTGCTGGTGCCTAGTTGCCTAGTTAATGTTGCCTCTGACCTATATAATGGCGATTACTTAAAAACGATAAGAATGGCCTTTACAATATGTCTCCATGTTGAATTTGTTTCTGCTTTCAGGCAAAAAAAAATATGAAGAATGCCTGACCGAAGGGCTAGCAGGGATTTAGAAATTTTGCAAGTCCTGCACCCCCACTCCTCCAGGGGGCAGTGCATGCAGTCACCCTGGCGGAGATTCGTGTGTCCAAAGCTATGCCCACATGCTGCCTTCCCGTAGAGCACGCAAATCTGATCCTGCACAGCAGATCTGGCCGCCTCTGCTCGGCACGGGTACGAGAGAAGGCTGATCTGTTATAATAGGGGTGGGGACTGCCCCCCCAGGAAATCCAATGCCGTCACCGGCGAGTTCACTTCCGGATCCAGCCGGACTGTCCAATCAGCTGGTCTCTGGAGCACAGGCCTATGATGCCTTAGTTCCTGTCCAGTTACAGGCCCCCTGGGAATATCGCCCCCTAGCCCCTGTCATCCCCCTGAAGAGAGCATGTCATTTCCTCCCTCCCAGCCCCACTGTCCTTTCAGCTAACCGTTTCCCAGCTACAGACACTTAAACAAGCCCCGTCTGAGAAAAATCCAAGACATTGCCTTATTTTTCCATTTGCTGACAGAGGTGCAGTTTCGGGGAAGGTGACGCACACAGTAAAGGCTGCTCCGGGACGCGCAGCTTCACCAGAGTATCAGGCAGCAGGATGTTTCTGTCACCTTGTAAAGACGTCAGCGATACTCACAGCACGAGCGCGTTCGTACACACTGAGAATCCCAGAGAGTATGATACTCAAGTATGATATTATATTCATAGACTGTTATATAATAAACCGGGACAGAGATCAGACCACAGGGCACCACCACTCTGTTTGGCTCTGCTGCGGTCACATCAGTCCAAACCCTAGCGAACTACAGCAAAGGGTATAGAGGAACACAGTTTTACAACCAGGGATTCTGATTTTTTGGCTCCCTGGGAAGTGGGTGTGGATAACACAGGCAAGAACAGCTCGACATGACAGGGCTACCTCTGTGCAAAGTAAACGTCTCTAAGGAAAGTGCAGTTTACAGCTTAGGGGAGCCAAATCCCACAGAATTAAACCTGCAAAAACTCTGGAAAACACTGGAAAGTGAGCAGTAACCAACCAAAGAAACACGTGCTAAATAATAATTGTAGATTTACTACTATTATGTTGGTTGAATTTTAATATTACAGCTTTAGACAGCTCAAATGCACCACGATAAAATTATGCATTATTAATAGTTAACATTCATATGGTTCCATGTTTGTATTAGTTTAAGCTTTACCTACAGGTACTAAATGTACCTAATTCTAGTGCAGTGAATCCAGCCAAAAAGATACCCAGGAGATTCGGTTTGGGGATTAAACACAGCAGAGGGAACTCTGGATTTTATTTAACCACTCTCCTGGCATAATTATCAAGTATAACAGGTAATGGGGAAAATTAAAGTCAGTACCTAATGGGAGTTAAAAAACCCCCGTTGACCTGCATGTACTCCCCACAGCAACAGCAGCACTGTGTTCATTCCAGAGATTATTCGCTCGCAAGGAACCACATGCCAGCACTGAAATTTACCATTAGCTGTTGGGAAGGCCTTAAGATAATTAGGATGTTCATAAGCAAAGGAGTTGCCAAAGGACCACTGTGGATGAGATGCCACCTACTCTTAATCTGCTCTCTTTGGACAGATTTTGTATCACCCAGAACAGTTCCTTATAAGGTCAGGGTGTAGTGTCTGGATAGACTGTTATATATTCCCCCACAGATGAGAGATCCTCTGTATGCAAGGGTCACCACTTTGGAATTATCAGCAAATGTGAAACTCCACGTCAAGAATAAAGAGGATCAAAGCCCATTTCTCCACCTTCATTTAAACGTGGATATGCAAAGATGATTGAGTAATGTTCACCATATTGATAAAAAAAAAACACATGATCTTATGTCCTATTAATACCTTAGCTATTTCCTTACCAGCAGAAAGAATGACCAGACTGGCCATGGCAAAGCTAACCTGCTAACAAAACCCTAGTGCCACATAGCACAGTATCTGTCCAAGGTCCCCAGGAGGACAAAAGCTGTTATGGGCAGATGTATCGATCTGTAGAACAGCCTGATCCAGACCTTCAGGGCTTGATGGAGCTCCAACAGAGTCCTCCTGTACACCACCAGACAGGCTACAAGGCAGCTAACCAATGAATTTACCCGGATGACACACCACAGTGGAGCAATTTCAAACCTATTTAAAATAATTATGTTCTGGAAAAGCACAAGTGTGGTTTTACAGAGTGTAGAAGAAGATGCTTGTGATCTTGATACTCTGGTCCACAGAGTAATCAAGAAGAGAAAGTCCCCCAAACAAAGGCAGCTGACGCTGTTAGCCGTTGATAACACATATTGAAAATCAAAATTACATCACAATTACATGCCCTGTTCTGCGGTTAATTTCACGGTCTGTTCTCTAGCAGAAAGGAAACGACACTGCTATGGTTCCTATTGTTGTTTGGTGGTGCGTAGAAAGAGGCAGGCAGAGAGTGAGTTATGTGAGACGCTGGGAGGCTCAGACTGGGGTCACATGGTTGTCTGCTGGGGAGGGGGGGGGCGCAGCTCAGAGTAGTCACAAGCCTGATTTTATGACAGAAGACAGGTCAGGGGAATACACACACATGCACACTAGGCCTGGCATGACTTTTGTTGCACGATACACTGTCCTAGAAATAATTCCAGTAAATTATTTTTTTGTCATTTTAAGACGATTTAATGCCACTGATGCAAACAGGATGAGTACACCCCTTCATAGAACACTGAACTTTTTTAATTTATTGGAATTTGAATGTCAAAAAAAGTAAATATCCTAAACTGAAATAAAATCACACAACCAAAAACTGCACATATCTGATACAGGGCTGTGAACTTGTCATTTGTTAGGTCCTCTGTTAACAAAAAATGCAAAGCAACAACATACAGTATTGGCTGTAAGTTAGATATGAGTAACAATTTACCTTTAAAACACATTCACTTCTGTGTAGTCATACCAGATTTGCTGTCATAAAAATGACAAGTGGCACAGCACTGTAATGCTAACACAACCCAGATCAACATAATTGCTTAACTTTACTGTGACATAATGAAAAAAATAATGACAAACAATATAATAGGATGATTAAAAAGAATGAGATTATACTTGTGTACCTATAAATACACTGAAATATTTCATCCACACTTTACTTCTGCAGTTCTTGTACCCAGTCAAAAATAAAATAAAGAAATTAAGCCTCCAGACATTTAGTTATTTTCATTTGCTTCAGTGTTACCCACGACATTTGAAAAACCAGACAATTACCAATATCCTCGTAATGGGCAGCAGGAAGCTACCAGCCATGTGGCTTTTAATGTGTATGCGTCACATCCAGTAACATTTGTTTTCGCTTTATATTGTCTGCTTTTATTTAGTTTTATTTACATTGTTTTTATATAATATTATTTTGTGTCACAGTGTGAAGTGTACTGAAAATGATTGGTCTCACTAAGTAATAGACCAGCTTCCAATTATGGGCTTGCAGTGACTGACGATGCACCAAGATGGCAATGCAATGCAATTGTGCAACACTATTACAACCATCCCAGTGCACCCCTAGTGGTCCAGAGCCCCTAGCAAATGCCAGGTTAGCCTGGGCAACATGTCCAGTCCTGCCCCTGTGTGTGAAGGAGCATTCTGTGACACAGAGCAGACAAGAGGGAAGAAGCAACATGACTAGCATTCATTCTTATATAAACAAATATGTATGTAAACACAATTTGTCAATATTGAGGTCAGAGAAAATGATCATGGTCATGTCCATATATTGTGCCTTAAGTCATTGAGTATTGTGACAAGCCTAATGCACACACACACACACACCCACACAGAATGCAAAATGAGTCATCAAACATCAAGCCTGATTTTTATTTTAGTTCCCCTATTGACATGGAGGAGGCTGGGTTGGGTTGGGGTGCTTACAGCAAGGGAAGGAGGTATGTAGTGGGGATGTGGAGTGATGAGGAGGTGCTGGGGGAGGCAGTGAACAAGCTAGTCGGGGAGACCGGGACTAGCCTTCTAATAGAAGCTAACAGTGGCTCCAACGTGCAGGGGCGCCACAGAGGTCCTAATCAAAAATGCAGGGCCGGCAGAAGCACGTCTGGAGTTCCACACCGAGGGCAGCCCTAATCCCGGGGGCCCTGGGGCTAAAAGCAGGCATGACGCTGCACCACAGAAATGACAAACACAACGCAGACAGACATATCGTCCCGGCTAGGCTGCAGGAGCATTACACAGCTCCTGTGACCTCAAAACCCCGCATCAAATTGTGTAAGAGCTCCAAAACACAAAGTTCCCAACTAAAAAATAGTGCCATGAATATTTATAATAGAACATTGTAACATGTGTTATAGTTAACAACAGCTCCACAAAGAAGTGTTATGTAGTATAAGACCACCCAAAAGGAGACATCCTCCCCAAAGCTGACTCATAGTGAAACCTCAGGTCCAACCTTGAACCCGGCCCCACCTTACACCCCTGCATGACTCTGAATGGCCAAAATATATGGTCCTGTGAGGGCAATTTAAACTGTGATGGAATCTTCGTTGTTCAAAAAAATTCTACATAAGACTGATATCGCACAGCACCTCATGTCCTAGTGGATGTGACCGGGAATGTGGGACATGAGCCAGGTCCCCACTTAGCGACGGCTCCGTGAGGCGGATTTATCTGGAAACCCTACAGAAAGTCACTCTGATCGATAAGCCAGTCCTAAAGGCTGCAGCAGTGTTTCATAATTACTGCATGCCAGGACGTTACCATACAAGTTTACTCAGTAACTATACAACCACGGCACTGTTACAGAATTCTCTTTTGTATCATTTTAGACATATTATAAGGAGCAATTCATTTCGTAAAGGAATCTACGGCAAAACAGGCAAACACTTTAAGATTAAGGGAGGATGCATGTTTAACTGAAAAGCAGAAGAAACCCAGAGTAAGGCTTTGCACTCGCCCCCAGCGTGTTAAATGACGTGCACAGGCGAATAGGCACGCGGGCACGCTGCACATATGGGTGGCCGACGGGGACGTGCGACGCCACTCAGTAGGGCAGATCAAAGTGGGCCACCGGCGCCTTAGCTGCCTCGCCTGCGGCGACCCATTACAGACACGGCCGTCGTACCACTCTTCCCCAGCGCCCCGCCAGCGCCCGCGGGGACCCGCTAAACCCATCACGAGAGAGAGTGAAAATGGAGAAACGATCTTCTATGCGTACTGAATTAGCAGCGAGACGACAGAACAGCGCCGTCGAGCAAATGGAAGGACGTCACAATGCGACTGGTAGCTTCAGCTGTGTAACTGCACTTTGGTCCCGCCCCTTCATCAGCAGTCTGCAGCCAGCCTCAGTCCCAAGCCAGGCTCGTACCCACAGCCATTCTCATTAATTGATTACCATGCCTGACGCGGGCAGACTCACCTAAGCCCCTGCCCCCCCGACGTGTCACACGGCTCTCTGGGTTCATTTCAGGAGCGCTCCAGCCTGCCGATGAAAGAAGAACATTTGGCGGGGGAGAATTCATCATCAGGTATCTGGAGGTTTTCTTAATAGAAAAGGAGACTCCCGCCGTGCAGGCCGACTCCGTCGGCAGGGGCGCGCGGGGCCGGCAGCCGCGGGGGGGTGGGGGGCATGCGTCGTTAGCGTAATTGCACTTGGCGCAGGCCATGCAACGCGTCGCATATATCCGCGTGAACAACGAGGCGACCTTTTGCGTCGTGGCACTGCGCGTCTCGCGTACATGTGCCCGTGAGAGGCACCATTTCATTACTGCCCCCCTTGCCACTCCAAGCCGCCGCTCACGCCGGGGGAGGGGACTTCATTACCTCGGCTACATCAGAATTAGCTCCTCCGTTCGGATAGGGGACCTCATTACAGAAACCGCACTCATCCAGGAGGGATGTGTGAGGCGGCACCGTGAGCCACGTATGGGGTGGGGGGGGGCTCATTTTCCTGAAACAATCACCGTTGGCCGGCCGAAACCATAAGGCACGTCTTTCTTAGTTCCGCATGTTATGAAGGATACCGTATTCTGCATAAATGTGTCATCATATAACTATAAATCCCCATTTCTGTTCATTAAGCTTCAACATTAAGCCGCCAGTTACCACCTGCCTTATTCCAATGGTAGCTTTAACCCAACTGGAGTTAGCTGAGCCATCAATGAGTGACAGCGCAGGATAGCCCCGCCCACTGCAAGTCTGGAAGCATCTCCCGTCACTCAACAAAAACGGCGGATGGGTGGGTGGGACATGTCTGCTGCAGTATCTAGGAACCAGGCATCCTGCCTGGTTCTGGGGAACTCTGCAAGGAGCCCAATGGTCCCTCACTTTTTTCTTTGTTCTGGATATAGGAATCTCAGCAAAGCCAAAAGGGGATCCTATCAGCCGAGAGCCTCCATTCCACAATAGCAGCCGGGAGGGGGCACTAAGGCGGTCCGGAGTTACTGCGGGGAAGCAAGGGGCTTTCCGTGGGAGTCGGGCCAGGAAAGACGGATACCGAAACGGAACCCCCTGTGACCCAGATTGCAGCGCCCACGCATGACCACAGCCTACAGAACTAACTGCTGAAACCCAGGTTGTCGTCTGCTAGCCACATCCTTGAGTCTATTATTTTGGTGTTATATATCACATTACGGAAGCAAAACTGTACAGAACACTACCCCTTAGGCACACACACACAAAGTCCTGATCCTGTTAGGGTCAATGGACCCCGATGTCAAATTGCAGTACTTGTAATGCACCTTGATCCCAAGGAAAATCTTAAAATTTGATGCATCTGGATGGACATCACGTAAGAGGGATTAAATCCGCAAACTTCAAGGAAATGGCGTCCTGCACATGGCCCTGGTGTGACCCTGTTATAAACACACTAGGCATTTGGATGTATACACTCACCTAAAGGATTATTAGGAACACCTGTTCAATTTCTCATTAATGCAATTATCTAATCAACCAATCACATGGCAGTTGCTTCAATGCATTTAGGGGTGTGGTCCTGGTCAAGACAATCTCCTGAACTCCAAACTGAATGTCAGAATGGGAAAGAAAGGTGATTTAAGCAAGTTTGAGCGTGGCATGGTTGTTGGTGCCAGACGGGCCGGTCTGAGTATTTCACAATCTGCTCAGTTACTGGGATTTTCACACACATCCATTTCTAGGGTTTACAAAGAATGGTGTGCAAAGGGAAAAACATCCAGTATGCGGCAGTCCTGTGGGCGAAAATGCCTTGTTGATGCTAGAGGTCAGAGGAGAATGGGCCGACTGATTCAAGCTGATAGAAGAGCAACTTTGACTGAAATAAACACTCGTTACAACCGAGGTATGCAGCAAAGCATTTGTGAAGCCACAACACGCACAACCTTGAGGCGGATGGGCTACAACAGAAGAAGACCCCACCGGGTACCACTCATCTCCACTACAAATAGGAAAAAGAGGCTACAATTTGCATGAGCTCACCAAAATTGGACAGTTGAAGACTGGAAAAATGTTGCCTGGTCTGATGAGTCTCGATTTCTGTTGAGACATTCAAATGGTAGAGTCAGAATTTGGCGTAAACAGAATGAGAACATAGATCCATCATGTGTTGTTACCACTGTGCAGGCTGGTGGTGGTGGTGTAATGGTGTGGGGGATATTTTCTTGGCACACTTTAGGCCCCTTAGTGCCAATTGGGCATCGTTTAAATGCCACGGCCTACCTGAGCATTGTTTCTGACCATGTCCATCCCTTTATGATCACCATGTACCCATCCTCTGATGGCTACTTCCAGCAGGATAATGCACCATGTCACAAAGCTCGAATCATTTCAAATTGGTTTCTTGAACATGACAATGAGTTCACTGTACTAAAATGGCCCCACAGTCACCAGATCTCAACCCAATAGAGCATCTTTGGGATGTGGTGGAACGGGAGCTTCGTGCCCTGGATGTGCATCCCACAAATCTCCATCAACTGCAAGAGGCTATCCTATCAATATGGGCCAACTTTTCTAAAGAATGCTTTCAGCACCTTGTTGAATCAATGCCACGTAGAATTAAGGCAGTTCTGAAGGCGAAAGGGGGTCAAACACCGTATTAGTATGGTGTTCCTAATAATCCTTTAGGTGAGTGTATACAGCAGGAGAGGGTTACACATTAGAGTATCACACCACACTTTGGTGTGAGGAAAACGGGACAAGTCCAGCAAGAAACGTTAGCGAGGACCCAACAAGTGATTGTCTGATCATCTGACAGGGACCCTCTCCCCCCCAATGGTGCTAGCAAGGGGGCCACTCTCGTAATTCAAAGCCTCATCGACGACATCTCAGAAACAAGCCAGATGTTGACGGATCCATCAGAGCAAAACGACGACTCCACAGACTGTACAGACCAAAACATGAAATGTGAAATAGAAACAAAAGCCCACAAGAGAAGGGCAGATGAAAACAAACAGCAAACGCACACAATTCAGTACCCACTCTCCAAAGCACAGCATGTGCTGATTAAACCATTCTTTCATTTACCTGTGACTTATATGTGACATGTGACGGTCAGGCTTCAAAAACATCTCCTCGAGTACACCACTCTCATCTGTCGCCCTGTGAACAGCTCTGCCATCAGCTGGTTTGTAGGTGAATGAAAAGACAAGCGAAATGATGCGGGTAAGGAGGCAAAAGACAGCGTGTCTCAAACGATGTTGGACCATGTACAGTTCTGGTCGCCCATAGCCCTGACTCAATTGCCGTCTTCACCTACTAGCACAGAGGCGGTGGAAGTCAAGTCTTTCAGCTCTCCCAGGAAGCCAGGAGAGTGCTGGGGCAAGGTAATGCCCTCCCAGCGGAGCTAGAAGTGCTGACGAATGAGCCAGCCCTGCGGGTCCCTCCCTGGGGGGGGGGGGGGCTGTCAGTGGCTCAGCCTCCAGGGACAGCTGCCCCTGTCTCCCCATACCACTCTGAAGCACCATAGTGATAAACCAGGTTCAAAACAAGCACTTAGCCTGGGCGGTGCCTCTTGCACCAGAGAGACACTGCGTCAGGTCAGATTGGCGTTATCAGAGCAGCAGGGTAAATGAATCGGAGCCTATGGGCTTAAGGCAGGGAATAACCCAGGATGGGGCACCAAGCCATCACAGGGCACACTCGCCATTCAGACACACATTCACACCTATGCACAATTTGGGATAGCATGTTTTTGGACTATGAGGGGAAACCGGAATACCTGGAGGAAACCCCACGACGACACGGGGAGGACATGCAAACTCCACACATGGAGCCATGAAGGAGACTCAAACCCTGGACCTAGAGATTTGAGGAATCGGTGCCAACCACTGTGTCACCGGGCCACCCCGTGTACAGACCGTACCTGGGAATGTCATTCGGCATCTCAAGCTGAGCCGCCACCCTCCAAAAGGGGGATCAGTGTGCTCGAGTAACTGGGATCCATGAAGCATGCGGAGACGGCCACGCCGAACACTGACGCATGCAATGACGTCACATTGTCCTGCCGCAGGATCAGGAAAACCCTCTGGAACCTCTAGTGGCTGAAAGCTCACAAAATAAGAATGGAGATCAGAGTCAGACTCGGTGCCACTGATGCCCCCCCCATTAACCTTGAGGATTTGACCCTCCCTCAGCAAGGCAGGGAGACTGGACACACCCTGCTGTTTGTGGTTCCACTCCCCCAATCTGCGCCCATCACAACACCTCCTTCCAGCCATTAATCCTAATGATCTATGAAGCACCTTGAAGGGCAGTGGGGGGGGGGGAGAGTGGCCCCTTTACCACGCCAGCGATGTCACCATGAAAAGCTATGTAACACGACGCAAATCAGCCACTCGATAAACTGGAAAGGGACAGGGGAGCCTTCATTTAACCTTAAAGCACGCCTGCCCTAAACGTCCAAATATTTTGCCAGCAGCCAGGGAAATGGCAGGCACACAAATGGGAAGTCTGACCCGCTCCCCCAGAAGGCACCAAAGCCGGAACACAATGACGGGCTGACGTGCAGAGAGCCGTGGGGGGGGGATGAGACTCTGCTCAGAACGTGACATTTTTATCAGCCAGGGAGAGCATATCCTCACTGATAATCAAAGAGGACAGGGAAGGTACTTAAAGTAGGGCTGGAAACAAACACTGCCGTCAGACCGGGGATGTTACATCTGAGCAGTATCACGGGGGGGGGGGGGGGGGGAAAGACTGCAGAAAGATGATAACGTACACGGAGCATTCCAAGGATTTCCAGTGCTTCCTGATGAAGGTTGTGGACTAAGGGCTGGTGGCACACAGTCCAGTTTTTTTTCCCCCCAGGAACAGAAACGAGCTCCAGGGCTCCGGCAGTCTGAGCCGGTCTCTCTGCAGCTCCATTTCCTCTCCCCAGGCTTCCTGCGTTAACCCAGTGATTAAGTGCCCTGCTTTAAGAGCAATTCACCTGCCTGCACGCGTCCCAGCGGCCCCGCTCCCCCGGGAAACGAGGCGGAGGATAGAAGAGTTCCACATATGGCGGAGCGGAGCCGTCTCCGGCGTTGAGCGTCTGCTCTGGGGACCGCCGGATCCCGAAAGCCCCAGCTGGTGCTCAGGCGGCCGTCTGCTTTACGGCACCTCGGCGCCTGCTCCCTCACGGGCCGCCATTTCAGAGCCCCGCTCCCCGTGTCACTGCCGCGCGTGTGCGTGTGTGTGCGCTCGCGTGTGTCCCGCCGAACATTTGGTAGCAGGCTGCCCGGTTAATCAAATCTCTCCATCTGGTGCCTCCCCCGCGGGACGGGAAAGGTGCGCTCCGTGCCCGGGTCCGCAGCCCATATTTGGGACGGCGGGGCTGCCTCCCGGTCGCATGCGAGCCCAACCCGGCAGGGGCACAGGGCGGTCAGATGCATTTCGTTTTTCCCTTTAATCGTTCCGGAGGCGGCGAGACAAGGTGAGCCAGCTGCAATACAGCAGCCGGACGGTGGCTGGGAGGACGCTGGAAAGGCGGGAGGCCCCGCCCACGCAGAAACCGGGACGCTGGCTCGCGTCTCCAGATCGTGGGGCTTAGGGAAACCGAGGATTGGCTCTTAGGCATCGTCGCCGCAGGATTGACGAGATGCTCGAACCCCAACCATGGACCACGGATCTGACAAAACATGGCACGAGATGCCGTCACCTAAGCTCAGACCTGCATAGACACTTTGTTAAAGAGCCATTTCCCTCACTACATCTGAGATGGCCCCCACTTGCAAAACAAAACAGCCCGTTTTAGGTTTGATGGCATTATGGCTGCTTAGTCTGTAATAAATGACACATAAAGCTAGACAGAACCTGACAATTCTCATATTAAGCACCTTCTGAACATCATAAGGGTGCCACCACCACTGCCCCACCCCCAGGGTACTGAACACACGATCTTCTGGTCTAGTTTTCAGTTCTAAAACTAAGCCTTACTTAACATCTTATTTAACAGTCTGTTAAAACATGCCTTCCCTGGGCTCAGTCTTACAGTGACGTCACATGGGTCTAGAGGGATTTCATCTCCCTGAAAGTGTCTCTCTCTCTCTCTCTCGCTCCCTCTCTCATCTCTCTAAAGGCTCCAAAGTGCAGCATCGTGTTCCAGTAATTTGGCCAAAGTAACAAGAGAGAAGGAGGGAAAGAAAAAAAAAATCAATGTTTCTTTTACGGACCCTCTATGAATTGATGAGATGTTTCTTCTGGGAATTGTAAACACTCTAAGAAGCGTTCTGGCCTCAGATGACATGAATGAGAGAGATGACATTGTGCTTAAGGTCATCCTGAGTTGGGTTTAGTTTTCAAAGAGTTTTAAAGAAAAAAGAAGCCTGCACAAAAAAGGAAATATATTTCATATTTGTAATCTACTGATATTTTGATAATGAAGGGGGGGGGATTATTACAAGGTGTCAAGAAGTCCTACATAAGATCTATCATCTACCTGGTTTTTCCACGACTGGAACCATTAGTGCTGAGATAATGGGTTTGTTAGGGATCAGGAACGAGATTTTACCTGTGACATAGTGACAAGCATCACTCCCATGAAAGGGCTGCAGGCCAGGGCCAAGCTTGGGGATGGACAAATTTAAAGAGACCACACCGCACCGAAACGCAGTCGACTAACGTGACTAATCACCCGCTGGTTTTCTGGAAAATACCCACACGAGCAAACAAATCCCAAAGAAATCATAAAGAGGATTACTCTAGTGCCATCAGGCCATCTGGTGTCATAAACACGGACCATGTAAGGTAAACATGCCATGTAATCCCGACTCTCCAGGACGGACACATAGCTTCCGGGCTCTAGTCGGGCCACTGTCACCCCCGGAGCCGAGCCGAAAGACAGCAGGAGAATTCCAGGCAGAAGCCTGCCAGTAATCCTGGGTCATGACACAGGAAGTGATTTCAGCATCGCCTGCGAAGGATGACGGCGAGAAGCGGCATGTCCCAACCTGAGGGAGACTGAGTATCAGAAACGCTCCACCTGCTACTAGTGTGGACCCGCCATGGCACACACCCCTATCCAGGGGGGCTTCGGAGACACGGGGGCCACAGAAAGCCGGTTTGGCATAGGCCTAAATGAGAATAGAGGGGCACAGGCGACGGGGGGGGGAAAAAAAAGCATAGAAATCAGAAAAATCTCCCCCCACCCCTGGAGATCTCCTGTGATGCGGTGCATTCATCATCCAGCCCGCGATATCAGAGGTACCTCCTCCGCTTGGAGCCCAACTCGTTCCTGCTTTAATTACTCTCATGGCTGGAATGCTGATGAAGGCGGCGGGGGGGTTCATACCGCAGCCTCCACTAGGAGCTGCCTGAAAGACACACAGGGAGGGGTGGGGGGGCACTGAAAAACCATGCAGCCGTGCACCCACCCACCCAGCCGGCCGTCCTCCTATAGGGACCGACCAGTAGCGAACCTCCATGCGCGTTACGGGGAAACACCCATGTGAGCCCATGTGTGCGTTTGCTTATTTGCTCGCTGTTTATTTGTGTATCAGAGGACAGGCACAGGGAAACTTCCGGAGCGTGGCTCCCTGAGTCCCCCGACAAGCTGCACAGGCCCAGTCACCCCCCCCCCCCAGCCCCCGCCTCCCCACATCTGTTCCCCAGCTGAGGACCCCCCCTGTGAACTTCCCGGGCCAACCCACCCACCCATGCCCCCCCTGCCTGCACGCCACCCCCACACGCTCCCGTGCTGTTCAGTGCGAACGGCACTCGCCCTCCAAACCAACAGAGGCCAAAAAAAAAAAAAGAGGGAAAGAGGCTTTCTGGAAGATTTTCTCAATCCAAAGTAAAATAAACTGAGTAAGACAGAAGGAATGCGATGACATAACACCAGTAAAGAGGAATGTGAAAAACAGCAAGGATCTGAGCTCCCCTGCCACGTCACATCGCACGAGAACGATGAACAAACACTCACGAGGCACAGATTGAGACTTTTAAGCTGCTCCTCCCTGAGATTAATATCTTAAAACACACTTTAATTTGTTAATAATTAACACTGGCATGTGCCATCTGCATGGAAAGTGAACCAGGCCGCTCACTGATCTGAAAAGCTTACATGGCCGACTGCAAATCAGTGCAGTTTACACGCAGCTGTGAAACGTGGCGCCGGGGGACTTTTCCGGAAAGTGCCGACCGACACGCCGCCGGTCACAGGTCATGGACATGCTGTCCGGGTGCCGAGGAAGTTGAGGCCGTCGGACAAACGCCGGCCCAGAGGAAACTGTGACTTCCCTGCGATAGCTTACAGACCCAACAGCCCGACACACACATTGCAGCAGTATTATCACACACAATATAGTAATAAGAAACTCTGTAGCATCAACAATATTCACTGATGCACCTTTCCTTTATAAGAGGTAATCCAATGGCCCAATTTTATGAAGGATTATTTGAGAATGTGCAATAAAAATTAAGTTAGATCAGAAAATAATTACAAAAAAAAAGAAGTGTTACCCAATTTTAATATGTGAAATTTCACCTTGTTATAAGCTTAAGATGCTTTTAACAATATTTTAATTACAAAATTACCAGTATATTACAAATATAATACAAATCCATAATGTAAATTCATAAGAATGCTTATAAATTAATATTTTTAAAAATATCCTGAAGCATTCCCACATGTGTATACACTGACAGGCCTGTGTACGTGCGCACAGACATAGACACACAAACGCACACACACAGACACACAGGCATACATAGCCACCCCCCTTGGCCCCGTGTCAGTGCCACAGGTTCTGTGATTCCAGAAGGCAGCAGCCTCCTGCCAGCAGGGGGCTGGGGAGGAGGGCAGCCATTGCAGGAGTGCCCGGTGTGGAGGCGGGGCACCAGCAGGAGTGACCCTGGCTTGGCCCTGCGAGGACCCACAGGCAGCAGGAGACTGCCCGGCCAGAAGCCCGTTTGGCACGACCCTTGCCTGACTGATGAGCCACAACTTGGGCCGTAATGAGCTTTTAGGTTGGAAATGCTGGACACATTAATATTTCTTGATGATAATCATTATGGTTTAAGCACCTTTCCCAAAGTAGATGGGCTAGGGGGAATAGCAGACATGTTCAACTGAAGAAAACATCATTTGTGGATTACCTGGCCAAAAAGCGAAAACATGATGGAATTTAAAAACATTTCAGCATATTTAAGTTTGTTTGTTTTGCTGTAGAAAATGTCAAATTGTTTTACTGTTTTTCCTTTAAGAAGTCCCTCCCCAACACCATCACTTGTGGCTCAAATTCAGTCACTTTTGCACATCATATATTGTGATTCTTTGGTCCTTTTCTCATTATTGAAGTCGATCGGATTAACATCACGGCACACAGCTGGAGGACGACTGAAAGGCCTTATCATCTCATTTCAGCTGAAGACCAGGGGGGATCTGAAGGCCAGTCTCACTCTGGCACACATAGTCAAGGCGTGAGAGATCACGTTTTTCAGGCAAAAGATCGTCATTTCACAAGATTTTTTTTTACACAATTTTTACTGCCAACACTCCATTTCCACAGCAGTGAAATGCAGAAATACACTCAGATGTTTCCACATAAATACAATTAAGCAATTAGGACTTTAATCAAGAATTTGCATAGATCAGCTCTAATTACATAAGTAGAAAGACTTTTATTGCCTCGCAAGCCAGACATTAAAAAAGGTCCACCCCTCCCCCAACACTTCCATTAATATTACTTAAGAGAAAACCATTTTCATCCAGATGAATAAAACATTTATTCACAAACTCCCAGGGAGATTAATGTTTGCCGAAGTGACACGGTCTCGTCTCATCCCACATGCTGGGACTTTAAAATATAAAAGCCTGGAGGCTAAACACCTTCGGATCAACTGAAATGGCTGCAACACGCACTTCTTGTATGCGTCTTGCTTAGAAGTGCTAGTCAGATCACCACAGTGTCCCTGGCACTCCGTTATTGAGTTTCAATCCCAAATACACTCTGTCAAAGCAGCCAAAACAGGAGACTCACCCACCCCACACCTGTAACCGATTAGAGGTCCGGAACATTCCATCACTGATCAAGCAAGAGACATCGTAAAATGGTTGACAGAGAAGCCACCCCTAGCAGAGGGGGGTGAGGTGAGGGTTCTACCAAGAAACGACTTCATGACAAAAAAAGTAAATCAGCAATTTTTTCTCCTGCAGTGATTACACTAATTATGTTATTGCACAAGCAATCACATATTGTTCTTCTTAAGTTTTATTATTATTATTTATTATTAACCTGTAAACATTTCTTTGAGTCCACTTTCTGGACTGCCATGGAATCTACTGACCCGAGTACAATAAAACAAAACAAGCAAAATCCTTGTAAGCAAGGTAGGCACACCTCACGTTTCCAAACTCTATTAAATCTATTTTTCTACATGCCACATCTGCATGCTACCATTACTGGTCTTCCTACTTGGACACCGCAGTTCTAGAGTTTTACTAGTGTCACGCATACACAGCTCAGAAGAAAAACATAATCCCGCAGTGGTCAATGGCAACAATTACACTTGCAAAAAAAAAAAAAAAAAAAAAACCCACGAGTTACCGCAGTGGCAGGAGGAGGGCCGTCAATCTGACCAATCGATTGGGCACCGCAGCAGCCCTGTGAGTGCACCTGACAGGGGGATGGGATACACCCCACCACATTTGTTACTTAGCTGCCTGACATCAACAAACAAAGACTAGGGAGGGAGGCATCACAGCTCCATACTTAAATACCATCTCCATCAAAACAATCCACAGCATCTGCTAAGTATGTCAATACTGAACACAATATTGTGGTCCAACAGTAAGTTTACTTAAATAAGATTACACTGTGCTGTTTGCTTTTTTGTATCAGCAGTGGAAATTAGAATGTGATTATAAATAAAATTAACAAATCATTATATTCAAAAACACACAAGCAAAGAATTCATTTTCTCTGCAGCATTTATACTCAGTCCATTAAAAAGGGGCAAATTAGATCATAATATTCTTATAATGTTATGGCAGGAATGGCTCAGTGCGCAGAAAGAACAGCTTAAAACGATGCCCCCCCAGCTCCATGGTACCTGCAGCGGATGCTGAACCATCCCAAAAAAATAAATCATCCTAAAAGGGCAAACAGCAAACTGGACAGATCCGATCGGCACATGAGCCCGGCAGGTACCGGGTCATGAGGCGGACAAACTAGGTCGACCTCAGAGAACCCAGGCACTGCACCGAGGCGGCTTCCACATGTCTGGCTGCTTAGCAACACAGCAGGTCACGTGATAAACCCCCCCCCGTCCCGATAACGCGTAGCGGCAGGACGATGTGGGGAGGGACTGGGGGCATGCCAGCCAAGCGTTATCATCCAGATTCAGGAGGGTCAATGGAACACGGGAAATGCGTGTGCCTGCAGAGGCATGAATAAAACATGGGAACGCACGGGGTGATCGGGGGGTGGCCTCCTCACCGTTTCCGGGGAGACGTGCAAACTCGTGAGAGATGCAGCACTCATCCAAAACAATGTCATCGTATTCGCTCACCGCCCACAAGTCATCTGAACATTTTCTTTAAAAAGACGGCATTCTATTGTTTTTCTGACAAGAAATATCCTCTGATTCACCGAAGAAGCCTTCCGCTCCTGTAGTGGACGGGTTATGTAAGAAACAAGCACATAATTAAGGCAGAAACATCACCAAACGCAAGAAAAAGCACAAACCAAAGTCTGGAGTTAAGTTAATTTCTTTCTGAGATTCAAGTGCCCCTTGGGTATATTAGAGAAATTGAGATATAATGAGCATTAAGGTCGAGCTAATTGCTAATGACCAATGACACGCACGGCTGGGCAGGAGGGGCTGTACTTTACTGGATATAAGCATCAGTAGGTGCAGAATGAGGGAAGAAACAATCACGGCCTCCTAAGCCAGACGGAAAGCCTCCTAAGGGTCCGTCACAGAGCTGCAGGGAGGCACAGGCGTCGGTGTAGGAGCTGGTTAGCAGTCGTTCGCTTTAATCCGGGTACCAGCTTCAGCCACTGCCACTGGTGGGTCTCTCTTTTGGGGTGTATGAGGGGGTTGCCACTTGTTTCGGAATCATTAGTCTGTCATACTTTAGCACGCCGTGCAGGCTCCCCCAGGGGACTTGCTGGGGACCTCTAGCCCAGGCGTCTCCAGTTAGCAATGGCAGCAGATTATATGCTGGTTGACTGGGTTTTTTTTTGTAATATGGATCGTGAGGCAGGAGGGAGGGAGGGAGGGAGGGAGGGAAGGGGAGAGAGAGAATACAAGAGGAAGGGGTGAGGCATGACACTTGCCCAGGTTCCAGCTCCAGTAGGGCCCACGCCGCTGCCCCCCCACGGTGCCACCAGCTGTACAGCGAATTTGCATCCCTCCGACCGAGGCCTAGCAGGCTGCGGGCTCCGTCCTGCGACACGGAGGGAACCTCGCAGGGTTGGCAGGCGACCGCGCTTGTCACCGGCCCAACTGGTAGAGGTGACTCGGACCAACTCACAGTCATCTCTGTGCTTGAGGGGAGGGGGACACACTTGTTTTTTTTTTTGTGGTTCGGAACCCCCCGGAACGAAACACTCAGCCAATTAAGTGAGAATGGGGGGATAGAAATACCTGCAGAATTTTCAACTTGAACCGGAGTTTATAAACTACTAAAGCTGAAAATCAGCTTTAAGGATGTCGTGGTTCTTGAGGGAGTAACACGTTTTTCGTGCTTCATGTGACATTATCTGTCAAGGAGCGTTTATTGGACTTAATATACAGACAATGCCCAGAAAATTTTGATTAGGAACATCTTTGTCTCAACTGGATTGAGCAAAAAAAACGATTGCACGAAAGCTATGTAAATATATCTAAATGAAATGGACGTTAGACTACGAATCGATGAGGCGAGGTGAGACGAAGGGACGCTAGTTTCACAACACTAGACCACGATAATAATAATAATAATAATAATTATTATTATTATTATTAAACAGCGATGTTTCCCAACACCACTGCTACCGATGTAATTATTCATTGAGGCTTTTCTGTCTCGTACATATACTAAGGGAAGCTGTAGGGCAGATCCCCGCAAGCTTTAAAACGCTTGTATAACGCTTTTTTAGGGAGGCTGCAAAGTATTCAAAACACCACCGAAAACACTGTAATGGAATAAACAAAAGACAGAACTAATAGCGACCAGGAAAGCTAATGGAAGCTAATGGCTTTAATGTCCCTGTGGCTAAAAGGGATAAATAAAAGGTTAGCCATAGCTATGCGCCCTGCCAGACACTCCAGACGAGAGCGACCAACTGTTAAAGTCTCCCTCGCTTAGCGCAGTATTGCGGGGTTTTTTCCCCGTATTAATGTCCCGCACTGAGATGCAGTTAAAATGCTCCGACAGCTGCTCACTCACGACACGCTGCCCGCATAGAGCATCCGTGAGCCCACGTCTCCGCCCTGAGCCCAGCGGAGCCCGGCGGCGCATCGCGTTCAATATGGCGGAAGCCCCGCACCTGAGTGGCATCTGCTTTGAATTCCAGCCTCACCCGGGCGTCTCGCTGGTGTATTAAACCGCCCTGGCAAGCAGGAGACTCCTGAGACTTGAAGCTTCGTATGTGACCGGCGCGGGGGGAGGGAGGTTTTCCGATAACAACTCTGGCCAAGACGAGAGAGGCGGCGAATCCTCCGCCACTTGTCCCCATTCGCCTTCTCGCGCGCGTTTTCCCGCCTGCACTACGGCATGCTGGGATAGCGGACGGCGATGCCCGCGAGGACACACAGGTACCGCTACCGAGGTTACAACCATGACAGCTGACGAGAGCTGACCTGGGCCCCCGTCTAATCTCTCCTGGACAGATGGCCATTATGGCGGAAAGCACCTCTTCCAGTGAAAAAAAGAGAAGTACTTAAAGCTTGTCCAAATGAGGATGGCTTCATCCAAATCCATTGTGCAGTAATAAGCCCTCTGTCCAGATTTAACCCATTGTCATCAAGGGAGCCTCTCGTGGGTCTGCCATCCGTTATTACACCATGTTCAGCTGCACTGATCAGCTCATTTTACACCCAGCGGGTTTTTTGCTCTTGCTGTTTAACTGGTATGAGAATTTTTATTATTTTTAATGAAAACTGGTTCTAATGCTCACTGCTTTCCTGACCTTTAAAGTCTGAAAAAATGGAGAAAGCAATACAAGTTTAAGTCTTGGATTTATTTTCAAGGAGTATTTATTGTCAACTCCCCCCTTGACCCAAATGGATTAATCTCACAGCCACAAACAAAAACCGGGAAGTGGTGCCCTTTGAAACCACTTTGGATGGTGGAGATATGGAACCACCAGTGCCTCACTCTCCACGGCTCACTCATGGTAGTACACAGTCAGCAATGTTTCTGGCTAATCACCTGGAAAGCTAAAATTGGTGTTTTTTATATAGTGATTTTAAGTGTCGTGTTTTTAAATATCCTATTTTCTAGGGTCCATTGACTTTCACAAATGTAAAATATTCCCCATTTGAGATATGGTGTTTTGTTCAGCATGTAAACATCATAACTTTATATCCATTAATGTGTCATTTTTCTGTTCTGCTTCTCCATTCGAGGTTGGCATGTTCTGTACATCTTTGTATATCTAAAAACTATCAATATTCTTCATACACTATATAATTTTGGACATAAGTAGAAAACATCATATTTTTCGGGGACCTGTACGTCTGATGATATTATTGAGTTTAGGAGGCATGTTTTTTGGGATAAAATCAAAAACAGCCAGCAAGGCTGAACAGTAAAATGTTGAGGGGAAATTCGTGAGAAACTCATAGCAAGAGCAATGAGGCATTAGACAGCCTTTCCCATTACAAAATGCTGAGATTTACTCGATAGAGGAAACCGCTTTGATTCCTGTTCTATGGTGCATCCCTCAGATCAACAAACTGCTTTAGCCACATTCTTAAATTTTGCCTTCAGTCTTTAGTTTGCACTTAAAAGCTAATTCAACAGCAAAATAACTTTCCCTGTCACCCTGCTGGGAAAACTCATTGCTTTGACATTCTGTTTTACTTATTATCTGAAAAACAATATAAAAATACTAGGAAACTGTGAGTACTAACGTGGAAACTGCTGTCCAGTGACAGCTGATAACCATCAATCGACCGCATATCCAGTTTGGAGATAAGAAAGAAAAGCCAGACCACACGCACACAGTAACAAGAACCAACTTTGGACCATGGGTGGCAAATCAGGGTAATCCTTCAGTATCCATGGCCCTTTAAGAAGCACCTTCATACCCAGGTTCGTTCTAACCCGCAGAACCTGCCCTGATATCGAAAAAAATCGACCGCAATGTGCCTTACAAAAAGTGAAATGTTGCTATATCTCATCTTCACCCCATGAGAATCAAAGTGCTTCATTTTCCATCAATCACATTTAGCCTGAACTTAGATCAGGGTCTGCTTTTGTACCTTTGAGCCAGGGAGCTGAGTGTAGTTTCCACAGTAAATAACCTTCTGTCTCACCAACATATTGGGGCAGGGGGTTCTGTATAGCTAGATAATTTCCTCAGCATAAAATATCTGGGAACAAGCACAGAATGGGCCGGAATTATAAATGTATGCACTTGTCTAACATACATAAACATGCACCCAACAGCCGGCATATGACTCTCCTTCATCCCATTAAGAGAAGCAAATCTGAGAACATGACCGCAAAGCAATCCAGGGTTACTCAACCCATTACTGAGCGTATAACAAGACCCGCGGCCCACTCTTACCGAGCATGTGGTTCGCGACGTGGACCTGGATGTCCCATTCGCTGTAGAAGACCATCTGACATTTTATGCACTGGTAAGTCTTCTTCTGCAGAGGAACAGAAGTTAAAGATGGAGAGATTGTACCATTTTTACAGAGGGCCAGAAGTGAATGATAATGCTACATAGACCTCATTTATGGAACAGCAATAGAAATTCAAATAATACTTATGTTGTTGTATTGGAAAACAAAAATTGACACAATGGTGATTACGACCATTAACGGTCTAAGTAGCCAAAGGTGGGATTACCTCTTCGACTTGGGAGGGGCTGGCCCTGGGCATGGGGGAAACCTGGGGTGTTCGAGTTGGGCCGCCGTGGTTGTCGCCCCCCACGTCCCTGTGGACAGACAGCATGTGGCCCTGAAGCTCCGTCTCCGACTCGAACTTGACGTTGCAGCTTGAGCACCTTGTCTTGACAGGGGTGGTCTTAGCCCTAGCCTCACCAGGGCTGAGCCTCTCTGCATAAGCCAGGGCGGTGGCTTCGTGCTGCTGCTGCTTCCTGCCATTCACAGCCGGGCTGGAGCTTTGACTCCCCACCCCTGTGCAGGCGGAGCACAACCCGTAAGGGAGGCCACTGGTGTCCAGCTTCACCAGATCCTGCTTGGAGCGGAACTCCTTGAGACACGAGGCGCACTTGTAGATCTTCTGCGAGAGCTGGAGGGCACGTCCGGCCGGCTGTACAGTCATGGCGGTGCCAGTCTTCTGCATGTGGAAGGTACCGTGGATCTTGAGCTCCAGGGTGGACGTCACCGTCTGCATGCAGACCACACAACGGAAGCCCGTCAGGGAGTTCCTCAGGTCCGGGTGCATCTGGCAGTGCTCCAGGAAGTCCTCCTCGCTCTGCAGGGGCATCTTGCATATCCGGCAGCTTCCCGTGTCCAGGCTCTTGCTGTGGGTGACCTTGTGCTCGGTGAGGGTGAGGAGGGATGGGAAGCGCTCGCCGCAGATGGGACACATGTAGTGCTTGACAGGGCCGAGGTGGGTCTGCGTATGTTCCCGGAGCCCCCCCTCAGAAAAGAAAGTCTTAGAGCAGACCGTGCACTTGTGGTTGCCCTTGATCATCTCGGCCTTCCTCTTGACCATGGCGCTCTCACCTGGGCGAATATTGTGGTCGCGCAGCTGGTGGTTGGCCAGCAGGGTGTCCATGGTGTAAGCAGCGCCACAGATGTCACAGCTATGCATGGGCTCAGAGGTGTCTATATCCTCCTCACTGCCGTTGTGGCTGTTGTGGGATTCATGGCTGTTGGCCACAATGCCCTGCAGTTCTGCATCATCCTTGGGGGTGGGCTCGGGTCCCACAGAGGCACCATTGGCCCCGCAGTTCTGTGGCTTCGAGTCAAAGATGCAGTGCTTCTCTCGGAGGTGCTTCTCCAGAGGGCCGATGGAGTGAAAAGCCTTGCTGCAGAACATGCAATTGTACTTCTTGCTGTGGGTGGTGATGTGGCACTGCAGTTCCACCTCAGTGCCGAAAGCCTCTCGACAGAAGATGCACTTGTGTACTTTGCCCTGGCTCTCCAGGTGGTTGTGCTTGACGTGCTGCTGCAGATCTGACTCGTGTCGGAAGTCCCAGCTGCAGGAGGTGCAGCGGTATACCTTCTTCTCATTGCTGTGCTTGACAGCCAGATGAAGCTGGACGGAGACCTTGGAGTCAAAAACCTCCTGGCAGAGCGTGCAGCGGAAGAACACAAAAGTGTGCATCTCGAGCAGGTGCTTCTGCAGGTCATCCACCGTGGTGAACTGCTTGTCACAGCTTTCACAGATGTAGTAAGTGGAGGTGATCATGAAATGGGTGGTCACATGTTTCAGCAGGGACTCCTGATTCGGGAACTCTTTGTTGCACTGTGGACAAGTCAGCTCTGGGAGACTAGTGTCCATGTGCATCTTCAGGTGAGTCTGAAACAAATCCAAACTAGAGTATTTCGCCCCACACTGATTGCAGATAAATTCACTGCTCAAGCGGGATGAGGACCCACTTTGTTTCAAGGAGGACTGGTCCACAGACATGGGGGACAGTGGACTGAGAGTCAAGTGGGACTTCCTGCCATTATTAATATAGTTAAGTGCTAGGGGGATGTTCTTGTGGTTCTCTTTGACATGCTTGTTCAGCTTCAGGACGGTGTTGAATATGGGTGAGTTGGTGCAATAGGAACATGAGTAGACCTCAACAATGGGATCCTTAGGGGTCCCAGCTAAGGGGGAGTCAAAACGCAGGCTTCCCCCGTCGCAGTGCGTTTGACGGATGTGCTCCTCCAGACTGGCCTCTGTGAGGAAGCCCATGAAGCACTGAGGACAGAAGAAGGCATTGCTCTCTTTCGCCACTGGGCTGGGGAAACCATGCAGGCACCGGATGTGTTCTTGCAGACCGTTGAGGTCGACGAGCACCTCGGGACAGAAGTTGCACTGGAGCGTGGCAGGAGAGAGCAGAGCGTTGGGGTCGTGGGTGCCATGAGCCTGCTTGAGATGCTCATTGAGGTTGTAGAGTGAGGGCAGCACCTCGAGGCAATACTGACAGGTGTGCGCTTGCTCGGGTTTGTCCATGTGCATAGTCTTCAGGTGAATTTGCAGCACGGCCAGGCTGGAAAACGACTGCTTGTTGCAGTGGACGCAGCTGTATGTGACCTTGGATTGCTTGGAGGACAGCCTGGCCATTCCGGCCGCATGCTGGGCGGCTCGTTTCCGCCGCCGGGTTTTGGGCAAGGGCGGTGCGGCATCCACCACGGTGGAGCTGTCGACCGAGAGGTTGGAGTCCGGAGTGGTGCTGGACACGGAGGTGTAGCCCGCCGTGAGCAGCGAGGGGCTGTTGCTGTGGTTACTTGACTCGGGCTGCTGGTGGACGTCCATGTGGCTGTAGAGGTCCTCGACCGTGCGGAAGCGCTCGGAGCAGACAGCACACGCATGGCTCTTCTTGTCACGTGTGTGGGCCTGCTCGATGTGGCCCAGGAGGGCACCCTCATCGGCGAAAAGCTCCTTGCAGTAGATGCAAGGCAGGGCGCTGCTGTCTTGACTTGGCGAGCACTCCGGGTGGCACTCTGAAATGTGCTTCTGCAGGTCCTCAGGGGCATTGAAGCCCTCCTCGCACTGGCTGCACTTCTGGGTCTCCCTCACTTTCCAGTCGTCCTCGGCGGACAGGCCCTGGCCGCTGTCCTTGGCCCGCTCGTGGACCTGCATGTGGCTGTGCAGGGAGCTGGAGGACTGGAAGGCGCGGCGGCACACGGTGCACTTGTGCGGCTTGCCTACAGCGTGCGTCTTCATGTGGATCTTGAGGTGGTCGCTGCGGGAGAAAGCAGAGCCGCACTCGCGGCAGTGGTACTTCCTGTCACCCGTGTGCAGCTTGACGTGCCGGTCACGGCTGCGCTTGTGCTTGAATAGGCGGCTGCAGAAGGTGCACTTGAAGGGCAGGCGGTCGCCGTGACTCTGTTCGTGGCGCTTCAGGAAGCTGAGGCGACTGAACGACTTGTCACAGAACTGGCAGGGGTAGGGCAGCCCGCCGCGGCCCTCCTCTTCTCCGAAATCGGCCTCGTCCCCGTGCTCCGGGGATGCCTGGTCTTTGCTGGAAGGTGAAGAGCCAGGCCAAGAGCAGGATGGGTCATCATCTACATCGGCCCCATCTACGGAAGCGAGAGAAAGACCACAAGGTTATTGCCAGAAGGACAAGCGGGCACGTAATGGCTTTTGATTAATTCACAAGGTGAAATTAGGCTTTTTAATTTACGAAAAAAGGTGTTCAAAAATTAACTAGAGGCTGCGGCCATAATTTGCATCATTATGATTGCGCTGAATGCTTTTCAGTGTGGGCTCTGCACGAGTAGGTCCTCACAATAAGGCATTTTCGAGAAAGCCGGAAATCTCCAGCAACATGTAAAATAAGAAAATGAAAATACTCCGACTATAATTAGCCTTGTATGTGGTCATGTAATGACTTGGCCCACTGAGCTTCCGAATGCAGGCTTTTTTGACGTCTCCTCCTACGAGCGGGGGGCCTTGAGATCGGCTCCCTGCGTGTGGCAAATTAGTTCATTTCCATTTTTTAAATTACAACTATTGTTTGCTACTCATTTACGGACAAAAGATTAATTCTCTGCAATTTTCCACACTAACTTTTATGCATGTTCACTACACGAATCAAAGGTAAAAAATATTAAATGACCAAAACTGCCCAATGAACATGTATTCCATTGTAAGCTAAATTTACCAGCTTCAACAGATACACTTGCAAAACAGACCAGTTTAAATAGCCCAGTAGGATGTATCAAAAGTACTCAGCTCTCCTGCACAAAACCATGTAGACAGAATTCTGAAACATAATAAAAATAAATTTTACAGATGGCTTTCATGATGACGGAACATAAAACCCAGATTAAATAGTCTCCATACCATAATGGGCTATGAAACTCGCTACCACGGATAAAGTAAATATCAGAAACCTGGACAGACTCGACACTGATGTCTGTGTTCTTAATAGAAGAATGTGGCATCGCGGGAATGTAGAGGAGTTGTAATGTGCTTCCATTTTGATCCAGTCACATCAAAGCAAGTGGAGGGGGAGGGAAACCTTTATCATTAACAGCCCAGGATTTTACAAGGCACATAGGTTACAGATACGGTGTAATTAGACGTCTGAGCCAAAGATCACTCTCCTCAAGTTCAAAAGGTTGCGAGCTGCTTCCTCCTCCTCCTGAAACCCAAGTGCTCTGAACTTCTCGCAGTAAATAAATCAAGCCCTTCTGCGTGCCAAGACTGAGTATGTTGAAGGAAAACCAAAAAGGTGTGGATTTATTATGCAGGGGGGGGGGGGGGGTAGGATAAAACTCGAGCAGAGAGAAAAAGCCATTTTCAGGTCTCACTGCCTACATCAGTGGCAGGGTTGGCATCGAAACAGATGCCTGAAGTGCGTTTACGTATCAAGAAAGAAGGACAACACGACAGACATAATGCTAAAACGTAAAAATATAAAATAAAATAAAAATGTAACGGCTTAAAAAGTGGGAGAAAGACAAACAAAGACACCTGGCACCAAGAAACGTGAAACCTTTTCCACACCAAGGAGCCCCCTGACCGACCGTGTGCCTGCTTGTCACCACATGGACGACACTGAGGGTGTTTCTCAATACCGAGAACACAAAGATTGTACGTCCGGTCTTGGCAAGAGTAGTTTTGCCTCCCAAGAACAAACTTAGGGCGCATTGAATCATGGGACTGAGGCAAGAACGACATTTTTACCGTTCTTTGTACTTCTGTTGCTGCGCATTGGAATTGTACGTCAGAAGGGTAAGGTGGTGTAAATGGGGTAGGCAAGAACACAAGTACGGTCAAGTACGCATATTGAGAAACACCGAGACCGGCCGGGATGGCCAAATCAGGTCCCCTTGGCACACACCGACATGGGTGTCTATTAGAACGCCTGTCGGAAAATGTAGAAGGTGGCTTGAGGGACACAAGGTGGCTCTCACCACCAAGGAAGAAAAAAAAAACTATTTTTAGAGCTCGCAAATGCCATTAGATTTCTACCACTTTAATTAACATTCAACAGTAACTATGACGACAAAAAAAGTTAAACAAGGTACAAGGGCCATTTATAATTAAACGGGCACAAAATAACTAAGACTACTGCTGCTAAGACCACAATCACTGTTAATCATAGATAATAACACTACAATAATAATAGCAGTTATATATGTACATAATCTTGCAGCGCATGTTTGCCTGGGTCTACTGAGAAACTGGGAACACAGCGGAAATTTCACACTAAGCTGCCATTACCCCCTCCCCCCCCCCCCATTCCCATTTCTCCACCGCAGCCCACCCGGCCATTTCCAGCAGACACGACAGAACAAGTGTGCGAACGCTGGCAGGATGGGGGGGGGGGGGGGCGGCCCCAGAGAGCACAGCGGAGATAGGAGCTGTCAGGTCCCAGCCTACCCCCCCCCACCCCTACACCCACCGCCAACTCCCAATCCGGAGCAGCCTGAGTAAATAACAGACGTGCTCCTTCCCTCCGGCCGAGCTGGGGGGGGGGGAGGGGACGGGATGCTTTTATCAGGCCACCGGGTTCTTCCTAGGAACCCACCCCCAGCCAAGAGCACATGACACATCCTAAGAGGAGGAGAGCATCGTCTCAGAGTCAGAGTCTCCCTCCCCCCCTCCCCCCCAGACGAATGCGACTCAGGATGACCCGGCGCCGTCCCCCGGACCGTACAGGGGGGGGTGCACAGCTGGTGCCAAACTGTTTAAAAAACGACAGCGAGTCTGTTCACAAATAAGCATGTGGGTCAAAACTTCAGGCCTGGAAGAGCCCGATCAAACTGGGGAGGGCTCCTTAACCTTTTAACATCCAGCTCCTTTAAAAAACATTTAACATCTTAGATACGACACAAAAAAAGAGTAACATTATTCACCTCATCTCATCAGGTCCGCCGGGGGCATGGTGGGAGGCAAGGGTCCAGGGTTCAAATCCCACCCCACCCCAGCTCTGTATGTGAGGATTTTGCATGATCTTAGCAAGTGTGTTTGGGGGGTGGCTTAGAGGGCTGAACCTCTGTGCTGGTGATCAGAAGGTCACCGGTTTGAGGCCCGGCCTCAGCAGAATGCTTCCATACCCAGGGGCCCTTAACCCCCAGATCGACGGGGGTTGCATGATGGTCGACCCTGTGCTGTGCTCCCCCCCCCCCCAAGCCTACTCTCGCCTCTATATGTGTCTGTGTGTCTCGTAGAAAATAAGGTGGGGTAGACAAGATGAAGCATTCCAGTATATGTTGAATTAATTTTATCTCTGTGTTTATCACTGCGCAGAATAGAGTAAATGTTATGTAAGGGAAAGTCACTGGACATTGTAGCGGAAAATTTAGGCAGTGTTTCTCAACCCGGTCCTCAGAGACCCCCCCCCCCCTAGACGGTCCATGGTTTTGCTCCCACCCAGCTCCCTGCCAGACAGTCCACATTTTCGCCGCATCCCAGCTCTCCATCGGGAGCTGGGAGGGAGCAAAGACATGGACCGGTTGGGGGTCTCTGAGGACCGGATTGGGAAACACTGAATTAAGGAAATACATACAAGCTACGCGAAGCTATGCTACCCTGCCTTCCAGATGGTTCCTCAAACCTCACGCATGAAAATTACCCACAGGAACAACTGAAGAAAATTGTGGGGGGGGGGGCAGGACTGATTTAATCAAATCGGTACACCCGGAGTGGGATTGCGCTAACCGCTGGCCCCGGCCCTTTAATTGAAAGCGCCGTGGGACGTAGCAGGCGACAAAACCAGGGGTTTGGGCTGCTGTGAACGACAGGTGCAGCGACGCCTCCCCCCGCCCCACCCTACGAATTTAATACGCGTTTGAGTTCGCAACGAGATCCACAGTGACGGCACGTAAATAAATTAAATCGCACGGCGTACCCTCTCCAAAGATCTCCGACATGCACACTAAATCCACATCATCATCGGATCGCAAGCACGATCCGGTGGATCCGGTCCGCTGTCCGCGGCGCGTGAGTCAGTGCTCTGCGATGGACTGGAATATTGTCCAGGGTGTCCCCAGTGCCATGTACTGCGATTCCTGGGCTCACTGCAAGCTCACTGGATGAATGAATGAATCATAAAACTGTGCTAACACTTAATCCACACTGGATTAGATCAGGCTAGATTCGGCGCTGTCATTGTGCAAAGTACTCAGACAACAAAATGCAGGTTGGCATCTAATCCCAAAGTGAAAAATAGTGCAAAAGTACTAGAAACAGCTGCACATTATTCATGTCTGTGTAAATACCTACAAAAGGTACATATTTATAGTGATATACATGGTGTGGTATAAATAATGGGTATAAGATGAATGACAGCTCTTACAGTGTATAAAAACTGAGTATCTAAATGGCCAGAGAAAGTCTGGTAGCGCCAGCAGCATTTCAGTGCTGGTTGGTGCACTCCCTAACCCCCCCTCACATTATGGATAACATGGTACAGGCCATGAGCCAGGGAGAGAGAGAGACGGGCGCTCCTCTGTCCGAGCAGCTGCCGGGCGGTGGGGTGGCGTCAGTCACCGTGGCATCCCCGGCAACACATCTCCCAGCATCCCCCACACCGGCAGCGCCCACGCGGGCGCCCGCGGCTCCGGACAGCTGCCGCAGCTGACCGCCAGGCCGGGGTGTGAAACGTCCAAATTAAGACGTGGCCACGTCAAGGTTGTTGCCGCACAGTATTCGCAGCGGCAAACGACCTTGGCGGCAGATCGACGGAAGCCGTCAGCTTTGCCGTCTGAGGTCCTAGACGGCTTCCTTACCCCCGCTGAGAGAGCACCGAGCGGAGCCACTGCCGCTTGCCAGTGTCTTTGGGTACTCTGTGTGCGCTACAGTCAACTCCAGCTTCAGGGAGCCCCCGCGAGAGGCGGTCTGTGACAAGTAACACAGCTCGGAGTTGCCAACATGCAGAGGGAACCCTGCATGCCAAAGTCTCACCAAAAAATATCGACGGGAGTTTTCCAGTCATCTTATACAAATCCAAAGCTCCCGAGCCTCGGACTTAATGCTGCATGACGCTGTCAAGCTCGTCCGGGCTGTCTGTCCGGCATGCCAGTCCCGGGAGTCGAGTTTCCCTCCTCCAAACACATCAATAACACAAAATCGAATAGGCGAGGGGGCCTATCGCACAGGAAGGAGGACGACACCAAACGACCGGAGTTCACCGTAAACTGGACGTGGCCCAAATCGGGGGCGCAAGTAATGCTTGTTGACTGCAGGCACTCGTGCTGGAATTACGGCATTCAGGAATGTGTCGCTGCAGAACACCAAGCGAGAGACAGGTGGCGCTGTTAGGAAACCAGACGACGACCACACTCACAGCTTGGCGACACGAGGCAGTGTCGGCTTGGACGCGTGGGTCACATGACCTTCGTCATCCCTCATAGTGCCTCCATCATCATTGTATGCCCAAAATGGACATCACCCCCACCCCCGCCCATGAATGTCATACACACACACACAGCATCAACGTGGCACTTCCAGATACAACAGAAACTTCTGGCAAGTTACAAAAAGGCCCTGGAAAACGTTAAACATCAGTAATTTTTTACAGTAATGATTTTCTGTAATTGAAAACACGCAATTTGTCAATTTAACGCTAGCATATAAGCATTATTACGTCAAGCAGGAACACTTCTTCTGCTCTGTGGTGACCAAAGGAAAGACCCCGAACTTCACCCAAGCCGATATGCCGTTGGGCATTAAACACATCTGGACTGCGTGCCATGTGCAGTGCCAGTTTAATATCCTTGACATTTCTGATGGGGGAGGCGACGGCAGAAGCTTCACAGGCAGTTGACCAGGTCAGACATAAGCGTGCAAACAGGACGGCCCCACAGGATGGGGGGGGGAGGGAACTTGGCTAGCAGCAGGTCCCCTGGGGACTACTGGGAGAGAGCACTGTGTCCTCCAGCAAAAGCCAGAGGGGCCCTCCGCCCCCAATCCAAAGTTCGCTCTGGACCACATGGGGGGCTGCTGACGAAATCCAGCTGGTGCAATCCGGGCCCGCTGCACGTCTGGCCACACTTCTCACAGATATGTTTATTACAGACGATATCCACTGACGTTACGAGAGAACTATTCACGTTTTTAATGTCCTAATTTTGACTAATAAAATTCCCGAAGCTGTGCCGTTTCAGGATTGGTGGCACATTTTTTTGGGAGAAAAGTGAGGACAAACAGAGCAAGACGGCGGTGGGCGCCATGTGTGCAGCAGTGTGGCTTTAGCATCCTGTGCACCTCAAGACGCTAAAGCTAGCAAATCAGCATTGTGATGATTAGCTGGTGATGCTAAAGCTTACTAGCATACTAGCCTACTAGCTTCCTGCATAGCCGCAGATGCTAACGCCAGAGTACGGGCCTCCTGAAGCACAGATGAAGACATTAACACACCTTGCACTGGATCCTGACCTGCCACCCTCATGAATCATGTTTTGTTCACCATGGAAATGATAGCATCTGCTCTCCCATAGGGCCGCCTTGCTACTCTTGGAGTAGAGTGGGTGGTGAACTTCTAAGCAGCTTCCCGAGTAACGACACCCCTGTCTGAAACGTCAAGGCGTGCGATCCACGTCGGCCTCGATCCCTGACACCTGGCTGAGATGGATCAGCGACTCCACTGTATTCATAAATAATTGGTGGTGGTGGTGGTGGGGGGGTGCTATGCATGGACTCAAGCTACCCCATGCCGCCTGAACTGCATGCCGTAACCTTCATCTGCCAGGCAGCTGCCTGAAGGCCCTCGCGGTCATTAGTCACTGTTCTAATGCAGGCCAGATGAGCAAACATCTTCATCCATGCTCCACGCCCCCCCACCCCCCGCCAAGGCTACCTCCCGCTGCCAGAACCTCCAGATTCTGCAAGAATCACACAGCCTGTTTGCACTGGATCACGGGCTGGGTTCTTCTAGATGACTCGAAGGAAGTCCGGTTGAAACAGCACACAAAAGAACAACGGGAGGAGAAAAACAAACCAAATCAGTAAACGAATGAATGAAACGAGTAAAGGTATGAATGAAGGAATTCCATCCATTTTAAGGTGAACACCTTTCATTAGTGGCACCGGATGAGGAAAGATGCGGATGAGTATTATCAAGAGGACAAGAAACGACAGACCGTTCTGCACATCTATAAATAAAAGGCCTGCTTCTTTCCCCTTGTTATTTCATGTTTGGCCAGAATTCCTGTTCATGGCGGCTTGGTAACTATTTACTTAGCTACCGATACTCACCATCTGGGATATTATTTTTGCCCCAGCTCAGGGGACAGACCAAATATCAATTCTGAATCACACCCAAGAATGCATAATCAACATGTCCCCATTCTGATTTTGTAAGACGCACACAGTCACACCTAGAAGATTTTATCGTTTTCCCTATTCCTATCACAGGCTCTTCCATCTTTTCCCCGTGAGCAGTTTTTTTTCCTCTCTCTTTCCACCCTGTTTTTATCGTACAACATGAAGAATCGACCACAGAATTTGTTTGTTCACATGTGCTGCTTTCGTTCGCTAAACTTGCTGAGGAATGGTTAAATGGCTAAAAGGGATGCCCACAGAAATCAGGGGGACAGTAAATGCCCATAACACTGGTGGGCATTTACTGTGGCTAAGCAGAATTACAGGAATAGAATTACAGGAATAGCCTTTAACTCGGCGTTCGAATACCGTAATGGAAAGTCCAAGGGGTGGGAAAAAAAAAACTATTGAAATAAATATTTGCATAGAAGGCAAATATTTGTATAGAAGATGGATGGGTAGGTTTGTATAACGCGAGTAGATGATTCCTCATAGTTTCACAAAAAAGAAAAATATTTCTGACAGCTACACAACCTAAGACTCATTAGTGCTGGAGATTCTGAAGATCACGAGGAGCTTTTTATAAACATCTAAACAAAAGCAACTTCGCCCCCAGTAGGGTTGGGGGATGTCGACCAATTTGGCATCATACGATGTCTAATGTGAAACATCGCGATGGACGATGGCATCGTCGTCGTAGGTGGCGGGTTGGGGGGGGGGGGGAGGGATGATTGTTGTTAAATAATTAATTCATAACGAATTAATTAATTGTAGCCTACCGTTTCCACTACCTGATCCGCATGGTCTTTGTTCTACCCATAACCAAACCATAAATAAATAAAGAAAAGTTACACAAAAATTACCACCTGTCAATCACTTTTTCCGCGGGACTCTGGCATGAATAGGCACAGTGATCTGTGTCGTTATAATGGCGTCGACAAACTTGGTTGGTAAAAAAGGTGCAAATTCACCTATCTGGCAATACTTTGGCTTTAGACCGAATGAAAGAGGACAGCCACGAGATACGTCTGAAGTGGTGTGTAGGATTTGCGGTCAAGTTATCCGCGCAAAAGATGCGCAGACGACAAATTTACATGACCATTTGCGTGTTCACCGTCCCGCGGAATACAGCTCATTGCCAGTGTCATCACGCACAACTGAACCTCGCAGGAACCAACCAACAGTATCTGAGATTTTCGCTAAAATTCAAAAAGTACAAGTGTGAAAGCGAAAGATGGAAGCAGTGTACTGACGCTGTGACTCGCTACCTAGCAAAAAAAATGGTTTCTTTTAATACGGTAGAGAAGAGCGCATTTAAGGCTATATAGTGTGATTAAGTGTGTGTTTTTCGCGGGCTGGTTGCTGCTGCGGAGGGGGCGGGGCGGAGGATCGCGATGCCGGCTCAGCATCGTGATGTCTATCGGCCATCGGCCATTAACCAGCGACATTCCCATTTACACAGATGGATACCACTACAGAATGCTCATTTTGAATAACTAAATACATCCAATTTACTTAAACCCCCATCCAGTTGGGCATTATGATGAGGGATTCCACTGGTTTCATAGCCTCCTTAATTAGTCAACGTTAAACCAAAGTCATGGTGCTCAAAGGCCATGATGGGATTACCTTTCTAAACTGCGAGAATAACAACAGCAGAGGTTTGCCGTGATCCTCTCTGAAGACGTGCCTCCAGTCACGTCAGTGGGGGAGGGTTCTGCACCGGTCGAGGATTTCTCCTACAGCTGGCAACCTGTTCGGTCTTTACAGCTCTCCACACGGTCTGGGGCATCATCAGAGGATGCCAGGAGATTAATGAGGCTCTATTTGTTTGCTTCTTCTAGGGAGGAAAAAAAAAAAAAACTGGGAAGCGGGTGCTATTGCTCCTTCCCACCTGCAGGAGGCGACAGATAGGGGGGAAATAAATTCTGCAGGCAGGCAGCCAGGGTTGGCAGCCGACACAGAGGTACAGCTTTGTCCCTGGAGTTATTAGCTAAACATGAGGCCTGGCACAAGCCTCCCCTGCAGGTGAGGCAGTCAGAGGCGGCTCAAGCTGCCTCTCCGGATTGCCTCCGTGCCTTATAGCGCGGCGAAAATATTCTCAGCACGCTGCCGTTTTCACCACACAAAACTAGAACCCTGGCTCTCCAGGCACCGGCAAGCCTGCTAAGGAACGTCGCTCTGGACAGAGTGTGCGTGCACACGTCTGCCCACCCACGCTTTCCGCGGACGTTAAGTCAAGACGAGAGCACGAGGTTAGAGAGGTCTTCATTAGCATGCTCGGCGCAGAGCGCCGCTGTGTACCGACGCGCTCGGGTAGGCCTCAGATAACCTTTATTCTTTGGGGTTTAATTATAGCCGCCTCGTCCACTGTTTCCTTTCAAAAGAACACATTTCTTAGTCTCGCGGAGGAAGAAAAAAAATCCCCAGTTTTCTCTGCGGTTGTCTTGTTTACCCTTACAGCAGTATGAAGCCACCCCAGCAGCAGGGGAAACTATGCAAATATGCACAATTTTTTTCCCTCTTTAAAATAAAAAACACAAACATCTATGACTAGTGTTTCTCAACCCTGCTACTAACCTTGACAAGTTCTGGAGGTCGGGTTTGTAAGTAATGATTATAAAGCGTTAAAACTTTGTTATTAGTCCGTAATTATTATAATTGATTAATTAAATTCCTCGTTACTTAATTATCCGATTAATTAGTGACTACTCAATATGCATAACCCCTGGGCAATGAAAGTGCTGAATGTTTGATAAACCATGATTAAGTCGATGACTAACTGTGCTAAAGCGTTGGAGGAAATAGCCCAAAAGAAATTATTTGTATTATATTTTCTTTTATGATAACCACACCTCAGACACATTTTCATAAACAAACGAAGCTTTAACCGCCAGGAATGAAAGAAAACTTAAAAATCATTCAATTAAGAAAATCATATTCACAATGAAAAGACTTGTTTTTTTTGCTGCAATGGTGAACTATGTCTTCCCCAACAAAAGTTGACAATTGCAGTAATTAAACAGTGAAAATAAGCCAAATAACAGTTTATTTACTAAAATTGGCCAGCAGAGGGTCGTGCCGTTGACGTTAGCCAATAGCACTCGTAAGTATGCAAGTCAGACTAAGAGGATTTGAGAGAAATTTTTAGTGCGGCGAATCGGTAATTAAATACAAGAAGAGCCACAAAAAAGTAAAGCACGCCGAATGACAAAACCAAACAAAACCCACTAGAGAGAAGTGAGCAGGAGAGAGAGAAAGAGAGAAATCAAATCCGCAAGGAAATAACTGAGAGACGCATTTGAGACATCAGAGCGCGGCGGGGGGAGGCGGGGGGGGAGGTATTTGCTTAGCTGTCTTCTAGGTGCTTCTGAAACTTTAATAAAGTAGATCCCTTCATCTGTTTCTGGGGGGGGAGGGGCTGATTTATTTATTATTTTTCTGCACCAGAGGAGTAAGCTACGCGAAATCAGTAGCTACAGGGGAAAACGAGCAGGAAAAGAGGAGGACTGCGGCCCGTCTCTCTCCCAGCCCTTTCTTTCGGGAGTGCGTTAAGCTCGCTCCCCGCGGAACCATTCGCCTCTTCCTGGTGTGGATAAAACTCTCCCCGGAGACCCCGGTAATTTCCAGCTCCTCCGAATTCAGGTATTAGTAAAGGGCACATTGGGAGGCGCCACAGCTCAGCTCCGCATTTCCCGGCGTTCCGAAGGGATTCCCCCTAGTGGGTCTGAGTTCAAATTTCTGAAATGCAGGCATTGTAAAAAGGTGCCCGGGGGGAACGGCAAGCAATAGAAATCTGGTGAATTCAAAGCATTTCCCGAGCCCTGGCAGAGCCACCCCCCCCCCCTCCTGCCCCCCCCACCCCCCAGCTCCCACTGGAGGCTTTTTACAAAACATGTGTTGCTGACATGCTGACAGATTGCACGGCGGAGTGCTCGGCGCATCCGGAAGAGCCACCGTTTAGGGGGGCAGCGCTTTCGCCTTCATCTTCTACCTTGAGCTCTATGTTTTATACATCAACCTGAGGACGCGGCGAGAGTGGCAGGGGGGGGGCAGGGAGGGACGAGCGACGGCATCGACGCAGCGTCACGCAGAGGGAAGGGGGCTTAGTGCTCGAAGGAAGAGTCGGATTGGGAGGCCAGGGGGCAAATAAAGGAGTAGCCTCGAAGTTTTGGGGGGGGGGGGGGGGGGTTGGCATTAGTCACATTGGTCTCTGTAGCTTGGTGGCTGGTGCAGCACAAACGTTTAGAAAGAGGGATGATAATGGATTCATGGTGCCTGTGACCTGGGGCTACGGAGGAAGCATCTGGAGATGAAAAATAGACGCGGATATACCGAGAGGCTATGGAGAGAGAGGGAGCAAGAGAGGCGGATGGAGGGATGACGGAGGGAAGAGGGGATGGGAGGAGCTGTACAGGCAGCAGGATCAGGGTGAGGGAAGCTCTGCTGCCACAGCTGAGGGGGCGAACATGGGGTGGCCCCAGCCCCGAGCAGGACATCGCCCCCTGCTGGACGCGCGGCCGCACCCCAACATTCCAGTCGCACACCCCACAAACTTCCCACGCGCCAGCTGCACAACATCCCATGCGCCAGCTGCATCCAAGAGGGGAGCATTTCGGGACGGAATATTAAAGCACCTCAGTTTTCTCTGGATTTCATACAAACTATCAAATTAAGACAAAACCATGACCAGCATCTTATTTTACGATATATATATATTGGCTTTATACTCTTTTTTTCTTGCCATGCAAACTTAACCACCAGTTACCCAAAACTACAGTTTCAGAAATTATTACTATATTATCTGCAAAATCTCACAGAAAAGCATAAAAAAAAAACAGGTGTGTTCATAGTGAATTATCACACTGGCAATGTGATTTCGGTATAAGGTCTTAACACACACATCTGACGCCCATCACCAAACTGAAAGGGCACGACTCGGAAGAGGCGGCCTGCATTTCACCTGTGCAAAAAAATGGGAAAAAAAACTTCAGTGGAAAAATCAATAGGCTTTAAGAGGAGATTTAATGCCGGGAGATCAGCAGCGGAAGCCATCTTCGGGACTCAGTGACTCCAGATCAAAGATATCAAATAAACAAGTGAAAAATTATTTAAAAAAAACAAGAGACACATAAACAGTGTGAATCGGGTCATGCTGGGGAAATCCAATGTACTAAAATATGAAGTTTCATTGTTTTTAATCTGAATGCTCTGTTCGCTCTCCTCCACAGCTGTGCACAATTCCCACAATGCACTGGGAGAGGGCCTTTCGTGGACACAGCGGCACTACACTACACAAACCGGGCCTATGGACCAGCCACCCCCCGCCCCCCCCCCGCCTTCCCCACGGGACAGGGCAGGTGTTTAAGCACCATGCGCAGTCATGCAGGATTGAGTGTGCGAGGGCTGGGAAGGGGGTGCTTGGTCCACTCTCTGGGAGGAAACTAATGGATCCCACAGCTCGTACTGGGCCTTCCGCTCCGACTGTCCTCGTTCTTTACCCAAAATGTCATACAGCGCAGTTGCCCCCTGCATTCCAGATCCAGCGGGCATGTCTGTCACAAACCCCGCCCACACACGACTTCTCCACCAATCAGCTGACCGGCCCCCGACTCACATTCACACTCACTCACTCATCAGGGTGCTGGTTCCTCTCTAAACACAAGGGGGACGATGGGGACCTCAGGTGACACAGGCGTCATGGCAACATCACGCGGAGGGGCTATTGGGCCCATCTGTCCTGTCAAGCTGTAGTCACCGCAGACTCAGATAACTTAGTTCAGTGTTTTTCAACCCGGTCCTCAGAAACCCCCAGACGGTTCCCATTTTTGCTTCCTCCCAGCTCCCTGCCAGACAATCGTACAAGACGTTGGGAGGCAGGAAAAACATGGACCATCTGTGGGTCCCCGAGGACTGGTTTGAGAAACACTGACTTAGATAAGCCATTTCTGGTGAAATCCATTTCCTCCTCAGGAACTGACCCCGGAGACGGTTCACCCTTTCCGAGATGTGACCGCTGACCTCGGCTGTCAGGATTCACACCAAATATAACTACGAGGAAATTAAGGGGGTCTTGAAATAAAACATACATACAGAGGATGGGTTTAACATGTTTGGCTCAGCAGGCAAGTATATGCTGATACTGAAATACAGCTTTTTATAAATTCCACTGAATTAGGTAAAGTTTATGTATTTTGATAATATTTATATAGGGACACACACTTTGCGCATATTATTGTGCTTTCAAAACTGCATCAAAACATTTTATATTATATAGTTTGAGCTCCGTGCATAACTCAGGCTTTAAAAAAAGCTCCTACAGTATATGAATTTAGGAAGTACTACAATAAGGACCCCCCCCCCCCCACCACCACATGCATTAGAAACCTTGGGGATTCTCTGTACGCATGGTCCAGTGTCCCAGGACAATCAAGTATTCCCGTAGGGCTACCAAGATGGGACAACACACTGCCCAACTGGCTATCAGAAGATCTCCCCTAAGTAAAAGCTATTTGGAGGAAAAATTTTGCCCACCAAGCTGTTGATCACGATGATGGTTTGCCTGCTAGAAAATGTAGACTTAAAGCCTTGATTTATAGGAAGGTTTAATTATTGGGCAATCACCTCGCGATGCCATCTTGGCGCATTGTCGCTCATGGTAATAGAGTACTCCGAGTGCGTTAAAGCAAGTAAATTCAAGTGCGGCTTTATTGTCATACCAGTCATATTCGGTACACTGCACATAGTAACATGAAATAACGTTATATAAGAGCGAATTAAAAGCAAACGGTACAAAGAGAAAACTGATATGACTGGATGGGGCCCAGACACATTGAAAACAAAATGTTTGTGAGCCGTTCACTTTCATTTCTGAGAATATCGTTAATTGGTCTGGATTTCCAAACATCGTTGGTAGCAAAGAAGCAACTGTAGCAAAAGAAAGCGAGTAAAAGTGTGGAGGTTTAATTTATTTCTGGTAGAAAAACTGCAGGAAAACACATGGATGAAATACTTCAGTGTATTCACAGGGAGGTATAAGTATAAATCTCACACTTATTGTTCATTTTTTATATCATCGTTATATTATTATGTTTTATTGTATTATATGTTATGTTATGGTAGCGTTAAGCAGTTACGTCGGTCTGTGCTGTCATGCTAGCATTACAGTGCTGTGCCTGTTGTTACAACAATTCTGGTTTGAATATGTTTGAAAATGAATGTTTTAAAGGCAAATTCTTGGTCAATTTATCTTATCACTGCATGTGCGGCTGCTTTCCCCTCTCGATGTCTGTGATGTTGATAGACTGCTGCGTCCCAAGTTCACTGCTGGTGCCTAGTTGCCTAGTTAATGTTGCCTCTGTCCTATATGATGGCCGGTTTGCATAACACAAAACGATAAGAACAGCCTTTAGAATATGTGTCCACGTTGAATTTTTGAATGTTTTTTTTTTGTCTTTTAAATTGCTTTCAAGTATATACACACATTTTTTTTTTTTATTTGGGCCAGTCAAAATTCATCGTGTGCTACCATAATCAAACAAGACACCTACCCGAAGGGGTACCAGGGATGGACAAATTTTGCGAGCCCTGGTACAGGTGACCGAGGCCTGTCTCACACTTATGTCTGTGTCACCCGCAATTAAAGCAGTCACCTTGCTGATGTCACAGGTACAATGACTCTGAAGAGCAGCACCGGTATATGTGGGCGTGCATGAATTTATTACGGAAATAAAACCAAAGTCCCGCTACGCCACTGCGAAATTCCCGTTAAAACGTAACGGAACACTCTACAGCATACATTCCAGAAATACGTCCAGTCATGCACTCCACGCTCCCGTCAGGCCATTACATCAAAAAATAATAATAATAAAAATATGCAGCTTTCTAATGAAACGTCTCCCTACATCCGTTGTTGGGGCCTGAATCATCGCTAAAAACCCCACAGAGACAAATAAATAAAGACCAACAGCATACTCGACAAAGGCTCTTTTTACTACGCACAACAAGCCAATTTAACAAGCCGTTTCGGGGTTGGGGGGGAGAATCTGCATACAATTCAAATATTTTCACTGTCCTCATACATAAACACTAGATAAATACAAGTGTGTGTGTGTGTGTGTGTGTGTGGTGTGTGTGTTTTCTTTTAAATACGCTGTGGTCCCCAACAGAGTCACTCTCTCCTCGCTCTGCATTTCAATGAAAATGAAGCGGATGGGGGGGGTAGGGGGCTCAGCAGAAAACTCCCCAAATACAAGAGGAGGAGGAGGAGGAGGTGACAGGCTGCCTGACGCTCCAGGGGACGTGACATTTGGAAAGTTTTTAATAAGCTGGATCCGGCAGCGGGATTCATAACGCAGGCCTCAGATGGCTTTGGAATTCGGTGACATCACGAGCAAACGCGGCGTTTAAAATGTGCCGGGCACCCAAAAACAGCCAGGCCACGCCTCCCCGCGGTCTTTCCGAGATCTCCGTCGGGGCCGGAAGTAAGAAATTCATGGTAGAGGTTAACTGTGTTGCCCGCAAACGGCTGCGTCGCATCTAACATACACGCGGGAGGTGGGATGGACTGCGGCATCGCCGCCACACCGCCGGTCCCTCGTCCCTGTGTGAAGATCGGCGCCCGCTAGATCTGCGTCAAAGCGCGTTTGTCTGGTGCCAATCACCAAGGATCCCCTGAGGGGCACGGCGCGTGTTTACATCAAACTACGGGGGCAAAATGAAGAGGCAGGGGGAGCGGAAGACTAGCAGCATGCTACGCGAACTCGACGGCAGACGTCAGCGGCCTCCTCTGCGTGACTGGGGGATGCTGGGAAATGACAGGACTCGATAAACGGTGCACTTGGGGGGGGGGGGGGGGGGATGGGGTGATGTCCTCAAGGTTTCTCCTCCTCAGCCTCCATGGATTATAGCAAAAGTTATGCTCTTTGCGGCTACTTTCAGAAAAGCCACTGCGTGTCTTGCCTGTGAGATTATTCTGATTTTGCATCAGCAAAATACCCAAAGCTTTTCTTAGACTGCATGATGACACACTTTATTTTTGGTTCCGAGAGAGGGCATCTGTGGTCAGTGTGCGGGGCGGGGGGGGGGGGGGGGGGTGAGGTGGTGGAGGGACAAGGCAGAGGGAGGCCGGCTTCACTGTTCAGCCAAGTGGGCACTGCTAAAATTCAACACGCGCTTTAACCTCGCAAATAATGGAGGCAGAACTCAAACCAACAGGAACAAGAGTAGCCAGGATGTAACAGAGACGGGTATAACGATGCCTGAAGAGGTTCTTACAGCACCTCTCACAGCAGGAGAGCTGACACACAGGGAATCGGCAAAAACAGTACAAATAGGGTGCATCTGAAATTGCATACTAACACAGAATGCATTGAATTTTTCTTGGAAGCCTACTACTCAGCTGTTACTGTAGTACATACTGTATGTGCGCATGCATGAGAACAGTATGCATGCACTGGGACATACTGCGGTCGCCATCTTGCATTTTACCTGACCCGAATGATGATGTAGCTTGACCCAACTTCCAATAAAAAAAATGGTTACTTAAATTTGCATGGAGACGACAATTCCTCCAACATCTTGACACAAATTCCTGAGCGAGCGACATTCTTCATGTCTGGTTGCAGCTCTAGTGGCTTTGTGGGACAGCATATCATCCACTGGTTGCACATTTCGGAAGTTCGCTGAAAGTTGCATGTCATCTGAGTAACGTTCACCTACTGTGTTATCCATACTGAGGATTCGGACGTACTGTTCCCTTTGCATACTACATTTTGCCTACTACCTAGCAAACAAGTATGCAATTTCAGACACGCCCATAGGTGTACATGCTTCCCTTTGCCATAGTGAGTCACATCGAGCCTGGAGGCTACCCCGGGAAGCGCGGAGCACAGCCCGGACCGGAAGCCAGTCCATCCCTCTTGCTCGCAAATACGATTTCGGAATGCCAATTCGCCTGATTTGTGTGGTGGGAGGAAACTGGAGTATCCAGTGAAAACCGGCACGAAGATGGGAACGACTCCACAGGCAGAATCAGGGCAGGAATCAAACCCGCAACCCTCGAAGTGTGATGCCAGACGGACACCTCCCTCTGCCTGCTTCATTATATCATAATTCCGCCTATTTACAATTCCTGCGCTCCTTGACATTTGTATAATGAACCTCCCGAATTTTATCACGGGGCACGTATGTCTAAACACACATATCACACCAGACTGAAGCGCTCAGTGTGGAGGAATAAAAAAGATCTGCGGTCCGTACGGTCGGATGGATGTTCACAGAAGTTTATCAGCAGGGAGGTGCTGATTGAAAAGCACCCCAGGGATGATCGGCGAGTCTTTGCCGGAGGAAGAAAGCTATCTGGGCACTGCAGGGCTGCTGGACCTCCTATCTGCTGCCATAGATGGACACGGCTTCAGCCCCCCCCCCCCCCCCCACAGAATCATGGGACATCAGACTCTGACGCCTGATGTGAAGTGTTCAGAGGAAGGAATTCTGAGGTTGTTTACGATTTTATTCCCAGCCTTGTCAATAGACCCCGTCACGCTCGCGATCTCAGCAAATCACATTTTGCGCTTGTAAATGGTACCTAATATAACAAACGCCATGAATAATTCCATAGATTTTTTTTTTTTCAAAATTCATTCCTAATTTCATCAATACAAGTATCCGCATGCTTTTATTATATCAGATCTGCCCTATGAGTTCAAAAAGAAGACATTTCTTTAGCAAGTAAAGGGTTTTTTTTTCTCTGGCGTGACCGGCCACCACGATATCAGCCTCTTAAAGTTAAAGTCCAGGTTCTGCCTTTGCCAGGGCGAAACGGCTGTTTCCCAACCAAGAATCCAACATAGTCCATCACTGTCCCTTACTGTATGATTACAGGGACCACAGAATTTCCCCAAAGACGAGACATTCGGCGATTCAGGTGACTTTTCGCCACATATACAGTTGAATATTTTACTGGAGTGATATGGGTCAAATGGCCTATTTAAGGCTAGGACAGCAGCGTCCACCTGGGCTTTAAACCAGTCACCTACTGGTGAAAAGTCCTCGCCCTTCACTGTCATACCACCTGCCGGTCATCTATCTTTTAAAAAGCACAGTCTATTAAAATATGGATTAAAGTGAGCGATTCTTAGGAATAATAATGGTCTGTAGCGGTCCCCAAACCTCCTCTCGAGGAGCTCCAGTCCAGGAAGCTCACCCCAACCATGCCCGTCCCTGCCTTATGGCCAAAGGCACCGGCCGAGGCTGAGTTGGGACTCGCTATTGATGAAGCTGCTGGAGAGATTCCATTCGCAGCCAAGGGAGACGATGGCTGCCCTTTGGTGTAACCTCCGTCATTATTAACGGAGTCCAGTAAAAGGAGGAGGCTTTGTTTAGGCCGCGCACTGCGCCCACGGACACTGAGAAAGGAGCCTCTCCAAAAGGTCAGACCACCAAGGGTTCAAATACCAGGCCTCGAGCTCCCACAGGGCAGCATCTCCCCTCTTCTGAAGGACACGCAGAGGGCACCCTAGGGAAGGCTGGTAAGAGGAAACCGGCCAATGGCAGCAGAGCCAGCAGACCCCCCCCCCCCCCCCAAGGGGGCCACACCAGGACTCCCGGCTCCCCGCTACCCGGGGGGGTGTCCCATTCTGAAGGTCACGGAGGCGCAGCTGAGCCGAAGCTCAAAGCAGCGCCAACGGTGACCCCCCCCCACCCCACCGCAGCGCTGTGACCCTGTGAAGCCGGGATCTGGTGAGCAGATCCGGGTCATTTCCTGTCAGCATGGGGGCTACGCTCTGGCTCCGCCCCCTTCTCCATATCAAGCCACAGAAGCCACAGTGAGAAGCAGATTCCCTGATATGACAAATTCTGCCCGCCAAGTTGATGAGGGTGGGGGGAAGGGGGTGGGGGCGGAGCAACCTCCGCATTAAAGACACCACCGTGCCCCCCCCCCCCCACCCCCCACGACCTCCCTGGGGCTTTCCTGAGCCGCAGGCGGGACACTGATCCCAAGCGTGAAATTGGATCCAGAGCCGTCCCGGTGGCAGGGGGGCAGTCCCTGAAACCACCTCCCGACAACCACGTCTGGGCCCCCCCCCCCCCCCCAGCGACCGAGCATCACGGCTGCACCGGCCCCTGCCGGCCCGATCTGCCATTAGCGTGATCGATTGCATAGATGCCGGCTGGAGGGTGGGGGAGCGATCCATATGATCCTGCACTCAGGCTGCAGCAGTAAGATGGAAACAGAGGTGATTGGTATCATCCTGTGAGGGTGGGGGGGGGGGCAGCCATGTGCATTTAAATGCCTTTATCCAGCAAGGTCATTGCACCCCCGCCTTCCTAATCACGTCGGGACAGGGCAATTTCCGGAATCACGTCCCCAGAAAAGTATTTGAGCATGAATATTCATATCTGACTACTTCAGGCCTTTCCAATCCGGACTCCGCGGTTTCTTTTGCCGTCGTAAATCACCAGGACGCATGACGTGCCGCCGTTGTCGACCAGCGCAGGTGCCGAGTCCGATCCTGCAACCATCTCCATCGGAGATCCATCTGCGGCCGCCGCGTTTGATTTATTGCGCGGCGAATTGCTCAGAATTCACGTCTCGCGGATTATCAATAATGGTGAATCACGGCACTGCGGCAGATCCCGGCCCCTGCTTCCAGGGACCTCAGAATGCTACATTTTTCTGAAACGGGGACCGATGTTCCGCTGCAGTTGCATTTATCTCCTTTACCTGATACGGATCAGATTTTTAATGCTCGCAGAACGCCGGAGATATATGCGACGATGATGTATTAACATGTGGGATTGAAGAAAATATCTTACAGGAGTGTTTACTACTGATAAAACATGCGGTCAAAATCGCATCTCAGCTGTCCTAGTGACTATGCACCCCATCCAGAGTGTCCCCCGCTTTATACCCAGTGCATTCTGGGATAGGCTTCAGACCCACCGCCACCCGGTGTTAGATACATGGATGGCAAAACGGCAGCGGCTAATCTCAGATGTATCGGTGGGAGTCATAAGAGGGGCCTTAATTTATATAGAGAGGCCCACCTTGTCATTAGCCAATGATATGTTTGAAGTCAGTGAGTAACACACGAAGTGGGAGCCAATCAGCTTTCAGCTGACACTACTGCCCCGGTAGCCCCGCCCATGTGACAGGAATATTTAAAACAGGACCTCAACACTCTAAAACCAACTGGGCATACAAACACTATATCTAACCACCACTAATTAAACTTGTATGTAAGTAGACAGTTATCTAATTGTGTTTTAGTTTGAGTACACTATGCTAAATTAATCTTTGATCTTTCAGGCAGTGTTTCTTGAAATACAGAACTTCTGAAACTAGTTCACCATTAGATGTCTACAGATATAGCAGTAAAAACCCACACAGACAATCGGGCACCAAGGCGGTCATCGTGGCGCTCTGAGGGCCGCAGATGGGAAAGGCGGTGTGGCCCCGGGGGGCCGGCCGCAGGGGCCCGCGCTCCGTTTACCTGTCAGGTGGCACTGATTAATCTTGTGCTCGGCGAGGTCGCCTGGCGTCTCCAACACCTGCCGGCAAACTGGGCAGCTTAGCAGCGTCGCGTCCTCCTCCTCCTCTTCCTCGCCGCCGTCCTCGGGCTCCTCCGATGCGAGAGGCCCCCTCCTCAGCTCCGCCTCCGGTTCATCCTCCGTCGGACTTAGCGCGCACTCTGGGTCTATGGGGGGGGGGGAAGAGGGGAGTCACATGACTGCATCCAGCCCGACGAAAAACCAGTAACAACGATGCTCTGTGATGAATTCCTGCATCTTGTTCCAGATCGTTCCGGAGTCCTCGCCGTTGCCAGAGGCCCCACCCATAAATCCCAGCATGCCTCTCACTGCCAGATAGGAGACCGCATGCCTCTGACGGTAACTCATGCCCCCCCCCCCCCCCCCCCCATCCGCCCCCGCAGCGATCCTGCTCACTATGAAACCACATCCAAAACAAGGTCATCGGAACACCCAGGGGGATTCGCTCCGACGACGGTCCCTTAAGAAACCGCGAGCGACCTTTCCTCGTCGCTACATTAAGCAGCTGTTACCTCGCGTGAACGAGGCAGGGGGTGGCGTGGCAGGGGGGGGTGCTTGCAAATGTTCTGTGGGTGTGCTAGGCGCATTTCAGAACCTCTGCTCATTCCGAAACCCATCAGGGGTTCTCGGTCCACCGTGACTCCGGGGCCACCCAGGGTTCTCGAACGAAAATGCAACACGCCCACATCGTTCTGGTTTCTAGACAAAGGGAACTTTGGCGGACCCTCTGAAAAAGCACTGGCCCGCTGAACACAGGGTGTTCCTAGACAAAGCCCACAGCGGCAAACCCAGTGCATTCTGGGATATCCCAGCTCAATGAGGATGAACCTCCATTTAACTGATACTGTCCAGTCAGGGTGTTTCCCCAACTTGTGCCTGCTGGGTAAAGGCTGCAGACTCACCATGACCTCATACTGCGAGATACTGACAGTTGTGGAAGACGGATGGATAGATTCTTGCTACACTTGTACAACTAGACAACCACACTATGAACGTGTCATAATCTATGAAGTTTTACGCTCATTTATATTTTTTACTTGTGAAGCAGTTCCATAAGATAAGTGGCCTACACCTGACATTTATCCTCATTATATTACTGACACCAAATTACAAAGCTTTACAGTAAAACTATGAGTTCAAATCAAATCAAAATTTATTTATAGAGCATGTTTAAAACAAAGGTTCACCAAAGTATAACACAAATTCAAACAAATCTAACTACGAAAAACAGGAAAAACATTCCAGATTCAGTCCCACTGGTGCTCAGCCCCCTAATAACTGGTGTATTTATACTGGCCTAATAAAATGGGGTGTAACCCTGTTATGCAGAAGGCTCAAACTCATCACCTGTGGGGAGCCCTTATTCTCCCCGCCCCCCCCCCGCCCTGCCCCCCCCAATCTTCCCTGCCGGGGGGAGCCAGATCGGTGCAGCAGCATCTAGGGTGCCCATGGCCATAGGTACTGAAGCCCCATTCCGGAACCTTCCGTCTGCATCCGCATCCTTCCTGCCGCGTCGCTGCACCTGCCAAACCGACCGGTCAGTCGTAACGTCTTAAGAGGCTTGGGGATTAAAACGTTTAATTTCACAGAAGTGAGAAGCCGCGCCGGCCGCCAACATGGCAGACGCCAGCCGCGGTGACGACATCACACGCAGGCCGACGCGGGTTCGCCACGGCCCGAACACGGCTCAAACACGGCCCGAACACGGCACACCGGGAAGAGAGGAGAGCAGGGGAGGACTCAAAGGCTTAGAATATCAACCGTAAGAATGTGCATAATAATCATTTAATTATTTTCTGCACCGTCAAAAAGGGCATTGGCAATATTAACATGGGCATCGTAAATGAGCGCTTTCATTCTGCTGGGATTTAACAAAATAATAATAATGGTCTCCATCGTAACCAGTACAAATGTGCTGACGCGTTTGCCCAGAGGAAAAAGCTGGAGGAGGACACCATTTTGATTGGTGAGTTTACGCACGCCACAAACCCGTCCACCACCCCTCCCCGCCAGTGTAAGGGCTCTCACACCCCCACCCCCCCCCCCCCATGCTGGAAGGCCCCCGGAGGACTTTCGCCACATGCCACAAGTCTCTCAGAGGCTGCCGCCTGCCAACATGCCGAGCTGCCCCCCCCCCCCATGCCTCCACCCCCCCCAGTGCAGGAAACGGCCAGAGCTGCACCCTGGGGCCGGTTCCAGCTGGGGTAACTGTTCCTGTGAAACTCATTCCCCCCCCCCCCCCCACCCTCCCCCAACTCCAGCTGCACCCCCGAGCCCAGCCCGGGAATGACAAGCGACATACGAAGGCCTGGACCAACCTCTGAGGCCTTTTGCACGTCGGCCCTGAAGTTCTGACCTGTCAGCAGTCCGTCGGCACGCTTCGCGATCACGAGACCGACGAGAGTCCGTAACTCTAGGAATAAGGAAAACGCTACAGCTTCAGCAGGAAGGATGTACTGTAGGCGTTTCCGCAATAAAAAACATTTTTCCCTATGAAATGTTCCAAAACGAATTCATATACCCAAGAATAATTCTTCAGATTTATCCAACCAAAGAGTATTTAAGGAAGCGGCTGGAAAAGTTTCTCCAAAAAAATAAGATTACCGGGGGTTTAAAATTTGTATTATTTCTGAGATTTGTCAAGGCTTTGCGGATTGCTTAATTAATCTCACAATATTAATAAAAAACTAACAGTGGGAAATGCTTGGCATGCTAATGCCTTAGCGCAGGGCTACGTCTGGGTGTGTTGCCTTTTTATGGAGTTTTAGTGTGGCACCACAAAGACCTTCACTGAGCTCCCAAACCAAGACCCCACACATTTACACAGCTGTAAAGTGGGGAGAAAATGAGGCAAAAATTACGAGGGTTCATGGGGGTCATGATGCGTTTCTGGTTATGACCTTTGGCTGTAAAATTACAATCATTGGCCCTATTCAAGGTGGAGAAACTTTATGAAGGTAATGTGTCAACAACATTACCTTCACAGAACACGAGCAAAAACTGGGAAAATATCAACACACTGTGAAGTCTTCAAAAGTTCAAAAACCATCAAGCTAAGTGTGGCTAATGCCCCAAATAAGACGCAAACGAAAGATAATGTTGAAGGATGAGGTAACTGTGAGAAGTAGAGATGCACAATATATTGGTAAACATATTGGTGTCAGCCGAAGTTCATTAAAAATCAACACTATTCCAATGTGTCGATCTTGGTCCATATTGCTGCCTGATATTCAAAGTTAGCAGCACTAGAGCTAACTGCACTGGATGTTCAGCTGTTTTCCACAGGGGAGGATGAGAGTTTATTCACTGCTTTGAACCTCCCTACAGTCGATGTCGCCTTGCTGAGGTCTCACTGCCTGCATTAAGTGATGTGGCTGCTGTACACCTTTGTCAGCTCATTCACTGCTTAGAACCTCCCTACAGTCGATGTCGCCTTGCTGATGTCTCACTGCCTGCAGTAAGTGATGTGGCTGCCGTACACATTCATAGCAGCTTAAGAAGTAACGTCACCGACGTCAGTTTCACTGCAGATTTGTGGTGGTCAGAAGTTAGGCAGTTATCGGTAACATTAGACAAAAATGTATAGGTTATCGGTTTTGGCAAAAATTCACATTGTTGCACCACTAGTGAAAAGGAGACCATATTTCAGGAGGGATGGGCATTATGGTTCGGACCCCAGTTCTGACTGGTCCCTTTTAATTAGGCAGGTTTCGGGCCGGCAGTGAGTGCCGCTGAAACCAGGTTCACTCCACATAATGGATCCGACATCCTCTCCCTGAAAATAGCTGAAACCTGAGCCAGCCGGAACATGGATCGGGAGGGGTGAGCAGGGGGGGCATCACGCAGTTATAATTGCATACAGACAGACAGAGCGAGCGTCAGAGAGCGTGGCTCTGGATTACAGACCCGCACAGGGCTCTCTCTCACACACACACACACAAATAAATGAAAAAAACCTCAGGCTCATTAAGTCCTGATCTCTCGTCAACAATAAATAACATACTAAACAAGAGCAGCCAGCTACGCAGAACCCAAACCTGGCTTAAATAACAGACTAAAGGGTAAAAAAGCCCCCCCAAAGATTCTTAACATTGCTAAAAACATACCTGATTTCTGGGTTTGTGGAATCCGAACCGGCTCAGAGCACTGTCACGCCGCCGCCGACTGAACGCTGTATTTGTTTATGATTCGTTCACTGTGTTCACATCGTATTTCATTCATGATTTTTAGGCATTTTGGGGAACCTTATGCGACTATGGGTTCGCTTCTGAACCATGGAAACGTGGCGGCGAATCATGAAAATTCGAGTTCGCCTGGTTGCAGGTTTTCACTACGTCACGCTATCGTCTAATAGCAGCGTTCTTTACTCTTACAGGTAGAGTTAGGGGCAATCTTTTTTTCTTTAAATGTGATGCACTGAGTAATAAGTGAGGATGAGGAGGCTTCGTCAGCGCCGTCGAAGGTCGGGGTCAGGACGAATAAGAGGACGGTTAATGGTATTCACGGTAATTCAGAAATTTGGACTAATTTAGGTAACTGCTTATTATTAGCAGCAAAACAACTGTCATCTGGGTCTTCGCGTTCAGCCTTATTATCTGAGAGCTTGCTGATCAAGGATTCACAGGTTCACTGGGGGGGGCTACTGGGGAACCATGGAAACATGGTGGCAAACCGTGAAAATTGGAGTTAGCTTGCTGCACAGGGATGTAGCTTTTTGCTACACCACGCTATCGTCCGTTAGCGTCGTTCTCCACTCTCACAGGGAGAGTTAGAGGCAGATCTAATGGCTCATGTTTTCGGGCCGGTCGCAGCCGGCCGAGGAAAAGCAAGCCACACAGACATAGCTGTGCGAGGAAATGGAGTGACCAGGGTGGGGTGGTGGGGGGGGAGAGATTCAAAACTCAGTAATGGAGCAGGCTTAAAAGGGCAGATTGAAAACGAAAAACAAAATCTCCGAAGGGAGTCCCCCGAATTGTCCTGTCCAGGGAACAACCAATGACCTTTCCAGAGCACAGCCGTCCAAAAGCTTTATGTTTTCTTTCTGGTAGGTCTCCAAACACCTCCCCCCACCCCCTACATTTGCTGAAACAAACGCACAAATCTACGCTCAGAAGCCGACACGCAATGTCTGCTTGTAGAACACCAGCTAGCAGAACCTTAAACAAGAATGGCTTGTAGCACTTTTAATTTCTAACACCATTCACCGTCAAACCCCTTCCTCCTTAGGGGGGGGGGGGAGGTATTAATGACCTGTATTTCAAGACAGCATCCCTTCCCCTGATAAATGGTTCAGGTCAACACAGTCTATGTTATTTATTTATTTACTTACTTTTTTGAAAATAATGCCTAGCAGTGACAAAAATGCATTTTCATTTCCTGCTCGCTGGATTTGGGTATATAAACCCCAAATACTTCCTTCACAAATATAAGTGCATCAGTGCTACAGCTGGGCCAGAGTTGGGTCACATGCACCGTGCAGAGGGTTAACGAACGCGGAGCTCATTAATGGTGGAGCAGAGCCGCCAGCTTCCCTCTCTGCCGGATCCTCCTACTCCAAAACGAGGCCCATCAGGACCGGCACCAGCCCCCCCCCCCCCCGTTATTTTTATTTACATTTCTGCTCCCAGTAACAGATTGCGGGTTGACAGGAGGCCCCCGAGGGTTGGACTCGTCAGCCAGTGTGTAATCTCCCTTGCGGGGGAGGCGGCGGCAGCGAGCCCCCGGGCGGACCCGCGCCGAGCCACGGGACGTCGGAGCCAGAGCCGGAGCCTCGCAGCGGAGCGCGACAGAGCGTGCCGGCGTTCCGGCGAGGCCGCCCCGGCGACGGGAGAGCACCGGCTGCTCGGCAAAGCGATCCATTTTGGGTTTAAAATAACCACACTTGAGATCTAACCTTTATTGGGAAAAAAAAGGCGGGAAAATGGGGCCTCATTCATAACGCCCATCCAGGCTGACCTGGATCTGCCTGTTCCTGAAGGGGCCTCTTGCCCACACCGGGGCAATCATCTGGCTAGCAACACGTTTCCAAGGCCCCCGGTACGGCCCCCGCGGGGCACGGAGCAGGACGGCGACCCACAAACCCGACGGCTCCGCGCCGTGTGGCGCGCGGCAAACCAGGTCAGCGAGCGTCACGCCGGCCGAGAAGCGGGCAGGTGGACGGACAGATGGATCCGGGCCTCTGAACGGGGAGCTTAACCCGAATTGCGCTAGGGGAACATCCCATCCCAGCCTCTCGGCCAAACGCATAAAATCACTACAAAGCGACGGGGATCAGCATCCGGCTTCGGGGACAAATGAACCGACTCGCCTGCGATTTAGCAGTCAAGCCTTGAATCGGGACCCACGCACCATCACGGTGGCTATCTCGGGGGGTGGGGGGTAGGGGGGGTCAGCAGCAATCCAGCATGCACTGCCTCCGATGATTTTTTTTTCCCCCAACTTCTGCCATGAAAGGTAACTTGAATAATAAAAACTGCAGCATCAGCTGCCTGAAATGCGCAGTCTGTCTCAAACGGACACACACACAAAAAAAAAGCTGCTTTCAAATTCTTTTTTTTTTTAATTTAGTGTTCAGCTTCTGGGGCCCTCTCACCAAAGCTGCCCCATTTGAAATTAATTCCTGGGAGGTAAAGAGCAGAACCTTTTGTAAATGCTTGGGAAACATGGGATCGTCGCTCGAAGGCTTTTTCCACTATTTTTTGGCATTAAAACTGATAGGTCTTCATTTATTCATGGCAGACAGACTGAGTGATTATCGATACATGCTAGGTTGCGGCGCATGCACCGGCTAACAGCAGGAGCTTTGGTGTATGGAGCTATTACGTCGATCCTCCTGAACCCCCTTAGATGACCCCCACCTGCTCCCATCATAAAGAAATAAGACCTCATATAAGCAAACTCTGCAGGCCTATTCAAATAAGATGCCTCCAGAAATCAACGGATGTATGAATGCTGGTGCTGGGGCGGGGGGGCTTGAGGCCAACCTAAATGACGGGCAGCCGCAGGAATCCTCAGAGGGGAAGAGGGAGAGGGCATGCCTGCCTGACATGTCTGCCGCTTAAGGAGGTCAGCACTCTCCTAGGTGTCAGTACCGGTCTGCGTGTCCCCCGAGGATATGGCGACAGTCACGAGGAAATTCGGTCAGGGAGCGAGAACACATCACAAAACCACGTCCAGCAACACTGGAGTATGGGGGGGGGACATGCATTTTAAACGCAGATCTGTAACAGCGAACAGCAACCAAAACAACTGAAAAATTACATTTCTATCCCTGGCGTTTGGATAAAATTCTCCCAGGTTCGTACTCTAACAGTACTGGGGGGGAAATGACATTTTTACCTATACTGAGCGGTTTTCGAGACTGCGTTCGAGACCGGGGCATCCTGAAGGAAGAAGCAAGCCTACCGTTTATCGTTCAGAGAAGCCGTTACACCCGAGACATGCCGGAGCATCCTAATGAAACGCAGTGCTGGTTTTCCTTCGCGTGGACACGCTGGTAGGGTGACAGCCCATAATATGCGGCGACACTCCGGTGGAGTGGATGGACGATTCGCCGCTAATGAGGGCGATGCCGGTAGAGGGATGGCGAGAGCGGTCGGCACGGAGACGCAGCCGGGTCTCCCTCACACTGGCCGAGCCACCGTACCCTCCTCATTTTTGGAATTAGAAAAGTCTCGTAATGCAATCTGGTGTCGATTTTGCCCGGTAACGCCGAAGGATGGGTTGCCCGTTTTATTAGGTGCGCCAAGAACAGGTTTACGAATGTATTTTTACTGAGGCCTGCGGAGGTGCCAAACACGAAAACTGCTACAAGACGAATGCGGCCAATCAGAGCGCCAGCAGAAATGGGAGCGGGTGGAGGCAGCCAATGGGAGCGCAGTGCAAGTTTCTTAGAAAACCTAGTCCAAACCGTGAGACCCACAACGCTACCATACCCAACACTCTGACGTGCCAGGGAGAGACACGCGACAGCTTTGAGGGAACAGGAGGCTCGACTTGCGTTCCTGTAGCAAAAATAACACGGCAGACTTTGTACATTAACTAAAAATAAGTGCCACAGAGAGCTGCGATCTCCCAGAGAGTGCAGGTGTGGGGACGGGGGGGGCATTTTGGGGGCCATTGATGGCAGAAAGAGAAACCCCATCAGGTGCAAAGAGACACACAGGAACTCAGTCAAGCTTTGGGAACACATCCAGCAGCTGATGATATGGGGTAACACCAATAAACAAACAAAGTGGGTTAAAAAATCTAATAAAAGACTTTAGGTGTTTCATAAATTCATGAATCTCCTAGCAAACTCAATAAAGGCTGTTTCTTTTTAATGTTTGTCCCTCAGCTCATAAGCAAACCATGTATATAATTCTTCCGGCTCCTGAAGCATTTTGTCTTGACGTGAAAGTTAAGGCCACGCCGCGTTCGGGGAGCTAAAAGCATTTTAGCAACTGGGCGTCAGAAGCTCTTCCCGCGAGGTCCGTGGAAAAACGCAGCGCCTCGGCGAGCACCTCGCACCTCGTCCCCCCAGCACCCCCCGGCAGAAACAAGGCAGCTACTGCATCCACCCTCACATTTTCCAAGGCCAGGAAACCTCCAGTCGGCACTTAAACAAAAAATAATAATAAAAACACAACATGTAAGCAACGAAAACAGGCCGCAGCGGTGGGCTGCAAAACTCAACACCGCAACAATTTTGTCACCAGCTTACATCCTGCTGGAAAATTACTTAAAATTACTTTCTTTAGCACGTCTTGTACTTAAGCAAACCCTGCATCTCAATATTGTACGCTAGCTTCCAGCTTCTGCAGTATTTATGATTGAGGACAAACCAAGTTACCTTGCGTAAGTTTAATGTACACATTTTATTTGATATTTTAAAGAAAATTCAGTAAATTGCATAGGACACCTTAATAATCACCCCAAACAAGGGTATTAAAAAATACATTACGTAGCCTGCAATATCATAACGATGGCACGCATTGCATAAAACAAGACTTGCATGCAACTGGTTAAGATTCCGTTTAATCAGGTTCATCATAACTACCAGCTAGCAGGTTTGTGGCTAGGACAGTCAAAGAAGCACCATTAATTCCCAAAAATCACGCCCACCGTCGGGAAGATGCAAAAACGATATGCTAATCCGCCCCTCCATCAAGCAGCATTTCACCTTTGCTCTGGCGGTGAGACCGCGTTCGCGGAGTGCTGCCTGCCAGGCCTTGGGATGCCTGTTAAAGGACGCTAAGTACAGGAGGCCCTCCGAGTTTAAAGCAGCTCCTTAATGAGTTTCTCCTTTGCTACAGAGAGTTTGCATGTAGGATCATTTAGAGAAAGGGGTTTAATGAATCCCCCATGGCTTCGGCATAAATTGGCGTGGGGAGTTTGAGTTTTTGTTTTGATTATTGTCCCTGTTGGTGAAATAAGAGAGACGAGGCATGAAATTCGCATAACCAATTGTTAATGACAAAGAGAAGGGAACTAACGTCGAAGGAATGAGCGCTAATTTTCACAACAAAGCGCCCATTTAAAAGTTAACTGTTCATTAACTGGCTTTGCTTCCAGCTTCCAAGCGAATCAGTTATTTCCTGCTATGTCTTCATTTGCCCTAATTACATAAGCGCTTATTGAAAATGTATGGATTGATGTCTTTATTGCCAACACCGCACAGGATAGATGCTATGTACACTGCCGATATATAGAGGAGTTTATTACAAAGTCAATCTTAGACAAAGCTAACATTTCGGGAACATTTCAGCAACTCTCAAACTAACTAAAATTAGCCTAAATTTATATGCCTAAACTGATTATGTACCTGTTATTATGTCAATAATTATACAACTACATATTATATAATATATACACACACACAATCTCCTATATATGATGCATTCTGATCAAGTAAGTTATATGTAATTCAACAGAAAATGCAATAGATCAAAATTGAGACAGGCCTATCAGTTTTGTTTGTTTTTTTTTTGTACCAGAAAACGTATAAATTTGAACGGATGGATCTTTACCGGAGCATTTGGGGTTAAACATCTCCACTTCTGAGTTTCCCGTTTTATTAACAAGCCTCAAAGAGCTTGCTGACAGATCCTGGCGCGCATTCATAATTAGCATAATCAACAAAAACAAAACAGTGAGAAACCAGGGAAGCTCACAATACAATATTTACGTTCACTGAATTAATTAGCACCATTTAACGGGCCAGGTTTTTATTTATGAATCCGGCAAATATCCAACAAGTGTCAACGTCCATCCTTCAACAGGCATACGTGGGGATGAGACCGTCAGAAAAGCGAGTTTGTATGGAGGGGACTAAAATTCCTACATGTTATTGTATAAATGATTCCATAATCTGCACCATCGATTTTCATGGTAATTACGTTGTTTCGAAGTACAAGATCACAGCAATAACATGGACAAGCAACTGAAACACAAGAGCCAATCTTACCAAGATATCTATGTGCATTAATTAAAAACAGATCTATCTCACATCTCCCTTCCACAAACACTGGCAATATTATTGACATAATAAACAAATAAATGTGAAAATCTAATTTCAAAGTTACGCACGTTAACTGTAGGCCTATATTTTGTTTGATAAACGACAACCTTCAGAAATTATAAAACCGGCGGCCAATCATTTATTGGCCTTTCCAATTATCTTTAACGGGGCCCGGTACAGAAATATTTTTAATTTATTAATATCGATTTTTATTCTCCTCTGCTGTGATGTACGTACAAACAAAACGATCTGACTTAACCCTATACTGTACCTTGATCAGGAAAACACTTACAAACAAGTGTACATATGCAGAACGCTGCACTTACCCAAAAGCCAAAAAAGTGAAATATTAGATAGTCCTTTGAGCAAAAATACAGTAACTTTTTAGCAGTGTCCAAAGAAACCTCGGTCAGAGGAGATTTTTTTCCCCACATCTAAATGCAGACGTCCTGTTGAAATAGGCCTAAGTAATATAGGTTATTTGTATTAATAAAAACTTGCCGGGCATGTCAGTGAACTCCCCTCTCGGCTGAATAGTTTGCATGTCCGCAGATACACAAAGGCGCCTGTTTTTTGCTTGTTTGCTGTCAAACGGAAAGGCGGCGGCTCCGTGTCATGGAGTAACATGGAACTGGACCGAGACCGTCTTTACACGACGGGACAAAACACTAGCCCATAAGCCATGCGTTTAATATCCCAGTCCAGGTTCACACACCATTCCTCCCAGAGACGCCCCCACCAGCAGCCGCTACGTGCCTGCAAATGTTGCATATTAACTCTTCTGTCCAATGCGGCTCTGCTGAGTGTCTTCACTGAAATCCGGTACTGGCATTTCATCAACGACACAATACACGGCGACTGCTAACACAACACCGCATTTATCAAGATAATAATAAATGTAAGCACCATCTCATCTCATTGACACGTCACTGGGTGTCTCGATTTTTGGATTATAATGCCAATTATTTTGTCAGTGTTGGATAAAATTAAAAAGACAAGAAAAAGCAATGCATAATCGTAAACACAGGTCTAAGTCAGTGCTTCATGTAAACCATTTTCTTACACATACACAGACTCCAGTGCAGGTCACAATGAAACCTATTCTGACGCATCAACGCCATTAAACCTGTATGCCCAGAGAAGATCCGTCCGTACGGTTTAATTCGATTTTGAAATTTTTCTTTATTGACATTTGGAACAATAAGCCGAATCCTATCTAAAGCCAAAGTAGCTTACATTAGCATTACAATCGCAGCAGAAATTGGACCATCCTGCATATGTAAAAACTAGCAGTAATTCAAGGCGATCTTTCAGACTTTCCCCCATCATCCCAGGTGTTGATTTGAAATATTGGCCGTAAGAACACAAAGACCTAGCAAACTTCGCCTACTGACTGCAATCAAGGGAAAATACACGTAGGGTCATTTTATAGCGAGCGTGCGGCAGTAATTACGACCACGTCTCGAGTAACAGTACTATGAAAGGATCAAATAACGCCTGAGCTTAACGTTTTTGCAAGCAGGGGATCAAAAGAATTAGCCCAAGTTGTTGTATCAGTTTACAAAAGGTGCTGGACAGTGCTGACGTCTTTATTAAACACCAGCCGAAAATTGCAATTTTACAGCAAAGCTTATCTATTCACCGGCCGCACGCTATAGAGGTACCACTGGGTTTTTTTTCTGTCCGTCAAGCCTCCCTTCGCTCTTTGCTGTCCTTTAATATTCCCGTTAATTTGCCAGCCCCCCCATCCCAGACCGCCCCCCCCCCCCCAGTTGGAGAAGGGGGGGCATCACGTGACACCCCACCCCACCCCCGTGCTACAAACTTACATTCCAACAGAGCGCCGCACTCCGTAACTTCAGCGCTGCCTCGTACCGCGCCGGGGCTCGGCCACCGTGGGCAAAGCGGGGGGCTGTAAGCGGGGATCCCCCCAGACGTGCCCCTACACTACTAAAACTATTTCCGTAAAGTATGGCGCGCATCCAAAGCATTTTAAGCAGGAAAAAGTATATGCGCTACATGCGTATAGTTTAAAAAACATCATATACCCGATAAACAATCGGTGATCGGCAGAATGCAAAATAAAAAGCTAAATAAAAGGGCTTGGATTGTCTTCTCCTGGTAGCACAGCTTGCAATGCAGCGCTGCGCTCCTCTCCGTACCACATGAGATGTATACAACGTTTTGCTTACCTTTCAGCGATCTTGGTTTCGCTTGCTTGCGGCGAGACATTCTAAAGACCAGCCGAAGTTGATCAGTTTCACACCGACTGACCGTTCGCGCTAAAACGATCTCGCATGAAACCCGCGTTTGCTCTCACAGACCAGCGACCGCTATTTTACCAAAAATGCATGTGTGGGGAAAATGATTTAACTGACGACAGCAATGACAGAAGTAAAACGAGGTATTAAAAAAAAAATCCAGAGCTATCGATATCTATTTAATTGGACAACAGCAAAAAGCGTAAAATACAGTATCAATTCCGTATCATACCGCTCCATATTCCGATAATAAAGCTGTGTTTGCACACTCAAATTCCATTTTGAAACAAAATCGTAACTGCAACCGCGTTAGAAATACATCAGCAATCGTCTGGTGAGCTACGGAAAAAAATATGCAACAAAAATACTTTTTCTCTACAAAGCAAGCTTCTAAACTAATTAAGGTTCTCAATTTTCTCATTCCCGGTAAGCTAGTCCTGGATTTCTATCTGAATCTGATCTAAATCGGTAACAGAAGCGCAGAGGAGATGTGAGCTCCCTCCTCATCACAAACCTGCAAGGTCCTGGACTGCGCTGTCGCTCCGGTAGTCCACATAATAATGGAAAATGGAAGCAAGGCCCCCAAAGCCATCAGGACGGCTCCAGAGGGGGCCCCTAACCCGCAGGGACTCGCTCTGTACGTAATCACTGAGGAAATCATTGTCAGCCTGCCTGCACTCACACACAGACAAGGAGGCATGATTAAAATCCTCGGGACTCCGGCAAGACGTGGACAACTGGATCCCGCGTTATGGCCGGATCCGGAGTTTCACCTCTCAGTTTTGCGAGCGTCAGGCGCGTCTCCGGCAGAGTGATAGTCCCCCTTCTGGCTGCAGAGATTAGAGGCTGAAGCGGCTGCTGCCAGAGGACAGACTCAACGTTTCTCTTCAAGATGCAATATGGACAGAAAAGTCATTACGCTTAACGGCGACGGTCTACCGGAGCGAGCACGTTTTACTAGATATTAAACGCATTAATAATCTCCGCAGAATCGGTGGGCTGTGGAGCTGAAATGTATTGAAGTATTTTAAAAAACACACCTCCAAGGTTTTGTGGCTGTGAAAAATGATGGGGGACCGTGTGTTTTGACATTTTTACTTCTGCAGTCAATGGGACAAATGGGTGCAAAGCACTGTATCTCTTTCTATAATGACTTGATTTATGAATACTTTATGATGCCTTATGACTGTGCGCGGAGCCTGCGCCGTTTGTCGCATTGCCCGGGAATCCGTGGGAAACACGTCGACCCGGACCTCGGCAAGGAGCGGGGGGCAGCTGGGGGTGTCTGCCGCCTTGTTGGTTACGGTGTTACCCAGCCAACCGGGAGAGGGCTCGGGACAGCGTCCCCTTCCGAGGGAGACGTCCTCCAAATCGGTGCAGGAATGCACGTGGCAGGGTGTAGGATTACCAACCTCTCACTCAGACACCACCGAATCACGACAGTAATCTTATATGTTTGAGATAGCATCCCTAATGCCTTAAATGTACCTTTTTATATATTCTTTTTTTTTTTTCCATTTGTGGATATTACTCTGATCTCAGGGAATAAAGCTTATATGTTTATAAAATATTCATATGTTCAGTGGTATCATTGTTATTATTTTATTTAAGATCTGACAACGTGGTTTTGCTTACACGTGGCCTATTTTAGGCTGTGGGTTTCTTTTCATACACATATATGTCATTTTTATACCCAATTTCACATGATACAGCTTAATTCTTTGATTGTGGTTTGCGGAGCCCGGCTGTCAGGTGACGCGTCACACGGGAGCTCGGAGACGCCGCGTGACAGGGAGCGCCCTCGTGCTGTACGGGAAACCCGCACGCGAAGACGGCGACAAATAAGCAAATAAAGGCTCAGTTTGCCGGCGCTTTTCTGATGGGGGATTTGAGCCCCCCCGGCCTGGTGGCATGCGCCTCCCCTCCGCTGCCCTTTTCCCAATCCGCTGCCAAGCTGTTTCGCGAAAGTCTTACAGCTCGACTTCTGCCGTCTCCCCCCCTTTCCCAAATAAAAACCCAACAATAACCCACCCCCCCGAGGGCAAGCCGGTGTTTTCATCTCAGACAAAGCGGCACAGAAAGGCTCGACAAGTCGCTCACCGGAGGACTCCACCGGAGTAATCTAATATACAGCTCGGCGACCCCGTGCGGAGGCGGTCACGTGACGCGGCGCTCTCCCGGCGCTGCGGCGTGAAGCTCGGCGAGGGGGATTTGCTGCTGTCTGGCCCAAATAGCACAGGCGGCAGTAATTCATTTGCTAGCTATTGTTTACAAGCACGATATTTATGTCGATAAGCAGAGGAATTGCTCTGATCAACGTACGAGCTGGCCACAGCTATAAACGACACAATGCTGGCCCACATTATCAGATGAATGACAGGTGGATCGTGCAGGAAAGATGGAGGAATATTAATTTATTTGCCCCACGTTCCATCTGAATCAAAGACGTCAAGCTTTTCTGTGGTGGGCGGGGGGGTTGTTATCATTGTTGTTTTTCATTTCTTAAATATTTTTCTCTGTTGTTTTTGTACTGTTTTAATTTATCATTTTTATTTTTTGTAAACACCAGACTTGCTCCCATCTGGCCAAAAGCTAGCTTAAAATATTGAGTTAAATAAAATTGTCATTGTTGCATGCATCCTTCATCTATCTAGAGCTTTGAGATTTGCTAGTTGCAGACCCATCTTTACACTGTATCTCATAGATGCTTGACCCTAGAAGGTGAACTGGAGCGCATACCCACGGATACGGCTTGCCGGAGCATCCCTAACCCTCAGCCAGTGCAGAGAACGTTCCGGATGTCTGACTGGCACAGCGAGGATGCCGTACGGGGTGATCGCAAACCTTATCCGGGGCAGCAGACGCGTTTGTCGTGACATGTGGCACGTCTGTCCATGTGGGCACCCATGCATACAGCTTCGGTCTCGATAGCCCCCAAAATGAAATGCAGGAATGTAAACAAAGTTTTCTCGCGCCACAAAAATCAAATATAGAATTTGCAGATTGTGGAAATGGCAGCGACGGAATATAAATGATGTATTAGGGGGACAAGACCGGGCCTTGGCACCATCCGCTAGCCCCGGACGTGGGGGGGGGGGGGGGTGGGTGTCGGCAATGAGCCGCTCGGTGCGTGGAATGTTCCGATTACGCTGGGAGTGGCATTAACGTTCTGGCTTGCTCGTGGCACCAGAGTGGAGGATGCAACAGGAAAAGCCGCGGGAGATCCTCCAGCAGGATCCGACGACCTTCCTGTTGGATCTCCGCAGCTTCCATCTGCCCTGCCAGCCCCCACCGCGAACGTCCCTGGCCGGGTCATTAGTGCACCGGTGTCGCCAGGCAGTCCGTTGCGGGCCGGGGGAATGGGGCGGACGTGGGGCGTTTGGCTTGGGAGGAGCTCCGGCGCTGGTCCTGACATCCGGCGCCGGCGCGCTGACGGGCTGGGAGAGAGTGCCCTTGCCACCACGCCGTGCTGGCACCGTGGCCTTCTGGACTGCTGGACGCCACAGATTTGGAAGGTTTACGAACCCCAGCCATCAGAACCGCCTGGATGACTCCAAGCGGGCATCTCCATTTAAATGCCGATTCCGGAATTCACTCGTTTTCTTTTTTAAGCGGGTGATTCAGTCATCGCAATAATGTTTATCCTGACAACTTTGACTGTTTACTAATCATTTGCAATCGAAAACCATATATCCGAGCGCGTTAAACGCACTGTGTATGGATTTTGTACGCCCTGCCTTCTGAATCAGACACCGGATTCTTTTAATCTTTACGTTTTCAAAGCATCCAGTGACTGTCCCGCAGACCCATGCCGTGGAAATCTCAACCGACAGCTCGGAAAGGCGCGTGACATCGCGGCTCGTAATCGCCCGATTGTCCTAATGCTTCTGACGTCTCCAGCGTCGGGCTGCTTTTTGTGGGAAGGAAATCTCCAGAAATGGAGGAGCGAAACCAGACAAACAAAGTGCTCGGTGGGTGTCCCCAGGGTGCGAGTAACTGGCTGTTAGAATTCTGGGTAGGAGGGTCATGTGACTGCCTCCCTGCCATCAGGCGCTAGAGAAATCTCTAAAGCAGCAGATTAGAGTCTTAATGTTGTTGGGAACCGAATAATCTTTAATCCAGAACTTCAAAAATAAGGCCTTGACTCGAGGCACGGAAATGTCTTTGCTGTGCCGTTGCGGTCATAATTTGCAACAATTGCACACACACACACACACACACATACACACACACACACACATACATGTAGGGTAAACATATCCTTATGGGGACCGCTCATTCATTTCAATGGGAAAAATGCTAACGCTAACTATGACAACCTTAACCCCTACCCTGCCCTAACCATAACCATAAGTAACCTAACAAAATACAAGAGTTTTTGCATTTTTAGTTTTTTCATAGCAGTCACCGATTTTTATAAAATAGAGTTTTCCCTTATGGGGACCAGGAAACCGGGAAAAAAACGGATATTTATCACGTTATGGGGACGTTATGTCCCCATAAGGATAGGTAAACCCGCACACACACACACACACACATTTACTGACATCCCTGAGTCATGTAAGTTATGGTTATCACTTCCGGTCATAGCAGAACTAATCTGTGTATCATAAATTGCATTTGAAATATCGTTTTCATTCAGCACGTTTGCCTGTATTGTCAAATTTGAGGTGACACTGGTGTTCCTGCCCAGGACTAGAACCGGGACACCCCCTGGAACGCACTCCAGGGGGCGCAAGTGAGCAGGCCACCTGTGCAGCATCTAATAAAAAGCTTTTTTTCTTTCATTGTGCCTTCATCTGAAATGTGAATGCACACTGGCACACGCGCCTACCCCATGCCAAGGATCTTACAGGCCGGTGGGTAAAGCGAGGATCAGGAGGATTAGGGGCAGCTCCGCCACCGAGCATCCCGGAGATTATCCCAGGCCGAGCCTGGAAATAGTGGTGGCACGGAATTCTGGGACGGTGTTAATTAAGTGAAGGGGTTAATTAAGCGGGGGCCGCTGGCCCATCGCCGAGGGGACTGTTTGCGACACAGCTGTCCAACTGCGGCGACTCCTCCCATCCAGCCCGTCGCTCGAAGGGAGGCGGGGGGGCGGGGGGATAGCTACTGACCTGCCAAGGGATTGTGTGGGTATTTCACTGGTGCCGATTAAGAAAGGCTCGGGGGGGGGGGGGTGGAGGGCAGTCATCACAAACCTCCCGGATGAGGGGGAACAGAGGAACCCAATGTTTATCTCTCAGTAAAGAGGAAGAGGATGGAGATACTAAAGTTCTGTCATGGAAACAGGATCTGCTGTCTGGCCTGGTTAGTGGTGTAGCACTTTGTCACTGTCTGAGAGAGCAGCTTAACGTAGGCCAGATGCCATCGTCAGAAAATTATAGCCCAGGGTCGTAATATTCCATGCAGGAATGGAATCGCATCTCTGTCCTTCCTTGAGTTTTTTTTAAACATCTTTTAGGAAATACATCTGCAGCGATGAGGCAGTGGGGGCAGATTCGGTGTTGCCGTCGTTTCCAGTGTTTGCGGCTCCCATCCATTTTAAGGAGCGCTTATCAAGCTCACTGGGCAGTGGGTTTGAATCCCATGCTTGCTTTGAATATTCAGGGTCCTTGCAAAGATGGCCCACAAGGGGGCGCTCTGTCGTCTTCGAGGCACATATACCCCACCGCGACGGACTAGCGTTACATCCGAGGTGCCTTCTGGCTCATGTGCAGTGCTTCCCGGGATCACCGTGATCCTGCAGGGATAATTTAGTCACTGGAAATGGGTGGTTATAGTTTTTTTTTTATTAGAATAGCTAATTCTAATTGACACGAAGAAGTCAGGCCAGCATTCTGCCTGGACCATGGGTTGCTTTCGGACCAGCCTCGGCCGAAAAGGTCTCTTTGGACCCGGCCGTCGTTTCATTCTGCGGGCCGTGCAATTCTAACAAGGCTGTGATTTCCATGCTACCCACGACGTTCCATGTTTGATCATCCTTGGGTCACATCCCACTCAGTGAAGGTGTTATAATGCGAATTCATTAAACTGTGTTTAGATATGAGTCTCAGTCACACACACGGCCTTCTGTAGGACATATACAGAATAAGTTGGTTGGATTACCAGTTTTGAATTAAACAGTGCAGAGATGAAAAGCCATCCATCCATCAATCATGGTACAGATGAATATTTTGGTTTTGATGTGGAAAATAGCAGATTATTTGCATTTTGAACAAATGCAAATTCTGCGGTTAGATGTTTGTCCATTTTATAGTCTATTAACTTATGGTCATATTGAGAGGAAACATGTTCCTCTATTATATTAGTCATGACCGTGATAAACGCTGTTGTAACTGTGCATGCTGTGAGCTTCAAACTGTAAAAGAATTAATAAAACAAACATTTTGTGAGAGGTCCCCCCAGACACCAGTGGGCGCTGTGTCCACAAGTGATTTCCCCCTCCCAAGCTGAAACGTGACCCAAAACCTTCGCTGGGGCAGATGGCTTCGGACTGGAAGACGTCACCTGCGGATGCCTGAGAGGGGAGGGCAGGGTGTCTCAAGGTTGAGGGAGCAGTCACATGACATCGCCCACGTTCCAGGCCGTGGCTGCTTCCACAAGTACGGGCCGTACTATCCAATACACAGGAGTGAGTATCGTGGGGGGGGGGTTCCGTTGGGATGGTGGCTTTTCAAACCACCTTACACCAACACCAGCAATGGATCCCCCTACATGTTAAACTGAACGAGGACAAGCAAAAGTTACAGCACTGGCTATCGTGGCAGAACAGCTGCGATCACATCATAATATCACATTCATAAATGTCACACCTGTGGTGGTAGAATGGACAGAATTATCTGGCTGTGATTGATTCTCTGTAGCACCTTTGATGTATGTCTCAGTGTGAGACTCCACATTGATGGTCCCCAATGCAGAGCATCTCCCAGGATTCACAGCCCACAAAAAAATAAATCACATAATAATAATTAAAGTACATCATACAGACTCCACCCCCCCCATGCATATAAATACTAAATCATAGCAGAGAGATTTGTTTGACTGAAGCTGGCGTGTGAAAACAGGTATGTGTGCACGCGCGTGTGTGGAGAGGCTGACACAGCGCGCTGTAAATTGGGTAAAGTTATTTCTGGAGATTTAAACCCATGCAGCCGCTGTATGGCATCAAACGCAGTGAAAGGGCTTCCTTCCCTGTGAAATTCCAGAATTTTCTAACGAGGCACCGTTCGCTGGAGGTGAATCGCTCGCCTCCTAACAGGCCTTGACAGTTCTCGAGCCTGAGACGCAGCATCTGTGCCGGCAAGCTCTCCTGGCTATATGTGAAAAGGCAGAGAAATTAATTTAAAACAATGAATTATTTAATACAGGGTTTTAAATGTGCATGAGGAATATAGTCTACTCCTTGAGACCACTGGAAGTCTTGTGAGTCAGGTGATCCAGGATAGTGTGCTGATTGGTGCAAACTGGAGTGTGAGCATAATCTTAATTAATTAATGTAATTAATGAAGTACAAAGGTAAAGAATATTTGGTGCTAGGAGTCCACTCATCCACTAGAGGGCAGCACCTCTCAACTCCACCTGCATGGATCCTTAACAGTGTATCAGGCCTGTGTACAGTCTCACAGTTAACCAAGGGTACTTCCTGACTGGGATGGATAGGACTAAACACTTCAGTTATAGAAGAGAGACATACAGGAGTATCCATTGCATTTGGGTGAAAAGGTCATGGTACCATTCAATGGTAGCAAGTTGAAATGTATGCTTGGATTAAGATAGAGCTCCCATTGGTCTAGCATCACTCTTGCCAGCCAACCTGGGTCTCTGATTGGGTTGCTGTGGAGCCTGGGAGTCTAAGATCAAGTTCCTGCCTGCCTCAACAACACAATTATTAAGGCAACTCTCATAATGCTAAGATGGAGATCACAGCATCTGTGTAAAACTGCACAGGCCGTCAAATGCCCCGCGGAGGGCTGACGAAATGAACAATCGCGACGTGAATTATGGAAGACAGAAGTAAACTCGAACAAATACGTGAATTGAGTAAATGTCTCAAGGCTGAAAGTAAACTCTCAAAGAGTCTCAAAGAGCATGACATGTTTCCAGTGTAATCTAAATCTGTTTTCACCTAATGTGTATGTGGATGATTCTGACGTGACCCAATTAATGAGTTTACGGGCCAGTGGAGTTCAGCAGTGCATGACATTACCAGAACAAACAAACCAGAAGGACAGAAGGACAGAACAGGGATTCATAAAATATGTTTTAATCCGAATAAATTGTTATACTTAATGTCAATATCTTTGCACAAGAAGACCAAATAACATTTTTATGACGCAAGATTCATTTCAGAACTGTAATTTTATGAAACAGATGTTTTTCTACAGTTAAAAATTACGTACATGAGGTGCAATCAGGATCACTTTATGTCATTAAAAACGTAAACATATATTTGCATGGCAGCATTATGCCGAACTTACATTTCATGCAATGGTTAATTATATCATTCTACTTCAGCTATTTTGAATCCTGTTACAAAAATGCACACTTTGATAAGATTAATTAGTGTTAATTCAAAGTTCTAAATGAAGGGAAAAAAAAATATTGATTTCATCATGCACATCCCTCTCCTTTATATTTAATTCATTATCAAAATTACTGACGTTATTTAGTCCATTTGCAGTATTATTTATTTATGCAAGAGGGGAAATTGTGAATAAGTAAATAAATGCATTTGTACATTCAGGATATTTGGACACATCGCCTTGTCAGTCTGCATACTTCAACTGCATATCAATCAGCTTCATAAAGGGAAATGAATTCGGATACGATCTGCATGCAGAAAACAGAAGTCACAACAAAGTGCTGCAGTAAATCGCATTTCAGGACCCTCAAAAAAAAAAAAAAAAATAGCGGAGTTAATCTGTGTAAACATCCAGCTGGTGAGAGGGATCACACGTGTATCTGAACAGCGATACGGCGCCATTCCGTGACTCGGGGCTCACGGCAGGATTAGGCTCCTCCTGAGACCAGGGGGATGGAACCAACTCAGAAAGCAAACTAAACTAAAACTTTTACATTGTATCTCAGAAAGGGGGGGGGGGGTTCTCATGTTCTCTAAGGTAAGTTCACGTGACACAGTGCATTTTGATTATTTTTTTTTACTTTCTCTGATAAGCTGTCAGAGTCACTTGCCCCCATCATATTTGACAAATAATTGTGACTTTATGTTCTATATGACCTGTCAGGCAGTGGTTAGCGCTGTCGCCTCGCGCCTGTGGGCCTGCTGTTCCTTCCTGGTTCTATGCGTGTCGAGTCTGCATGTTCCCCTCATGTCATTGTGGGGTCTCCGCCAGCCTCTCTGTTTTCCTCCGACAATCCAGAAACGTGCTAAGGTGAATTGGAGTTACCCATTGGTGTGTGTGTGTGTGTGTGTGTGTGTGTGCGTTTGTGTGTGTGTGTGTGTGTGTGTGTGTGTGCACGCTGCAATGGGTTGGTGTCCCATCCTAAGTTATTCTCTGCATTGCCCCTACAGCTTCTGGGATAGGCTCCAGACCACCTCAACAGAACAAGACGTTATTGAAAATGGATGGATAGATGTTATGTCACACAAAAGCCAATAGACAAATATTTTCCTCTGAATAATTGGAAATGATTAAATTCAAGTAATTCATCCTGCCTTCCAACTCGCATATCCAGGATTCCATCCCATGCAGCACAGGCAAAAAATGATGGGGGAGACTGCGGATGGAACGCCAGTCCGTTGCAGGGCACAAACACGCAGACAATTATACACTACAAGCGATTTAGTGATGCATGTTAGTCTAACTGTGTATCTTTGGACTGCAGAAGGAAACTGTAGCATTTCAAGTGAATCTGCATAACACGGGGCAACCGGCAAACTCCATACCTTCGTAACAGTGTCGCTTCTAATTCAAATGATTTGGAAATTAAAAAAAAAAACAAAACAATACGTTGCTACTGTTGTATAAGGTCATTGTTAATGTCACGACATTGCTAAGTAGATCTCTCCTTCCTTGCCAATAAACTTTGACTTTATACATTAAAAGGCCAGCTCACTGTTTTTTCATTATGCCGAAGTCACACAAATCAAAGTTTTTAAGGAGTTGGAGGAGATATCTGTTGCCTTTTGGCAGAGCACCGGTCTTTCCAGAACAAGAATGTAACTGGACACAGGAGAGAGCCAACGTACACTGAACTGTTGGGGATGCAAATGGAGCTGATTCGAAGTTCAGCCTTCATTCCTTATCATGCAATTTGGCTTAATGAATGGCCATTGAGACTGAAGAACGGCAATGCAATAACTCAGTTGTCCCTTTCCGTCGTTCGAACGGGGAGGCAGTATGAAGAGACGATTCTACACATGCTGATGGAAGTAATAAGTTCTCTGGAGAATTTACACAGACTGTAGTTAAAAAGCAGTCATAATGCAGCCACAGACCTGGCCATCTGAGATGGAAAATTACCCTCCTGGAGATAAATTACATAACTGTGGATGTCAGGACCTTAAAAGTTTCATTAATTTGCATTTAATTCCCTTTATTTAGTGCCACGTTACGATGACAAAGTGCAATATCCTCAGTGTTAAAAGCGTTAATGCTATTCAGTGCTTATTAAAAACATGGCGCACACGCCTTATATGTGTAAATAAATGCATATGTTTTCATCTGTGGCCTATTCGTGCATTTATATGTTTTGTAGCCGCTCTTGAACTGTGCAAAGCAGCCGCAGTGGATGCTGTGTTTTTCAGTATTTGCCTTTTTTACGTACAAACGACCGCGGATCTCCCGTGTCATCGACGTCTGTTATCTGATTCCGGAGCCGACTTTTATTAAAGCGCAGCGAAAGGCTTCCCCGTAGGGCGGCCGGCCCGGCTCGCATCTCTCCATCACTCCCCGCACTCCGGATCTCTCTCTTTTCATCCTCCGCGGAATCCTCAGCGGATCAATAATGTCTTTTAATTTCCCACAGGAAATACCCACCAGCGATTCAACCTGGAAAAAAGACGGGGGGAGAAAACGGGGAAAATAAGAGGGCAGGTGCGGTCCGTTTGTGGAGTCGGCTCGGCTGTTATTAAACTATTTTTCGTGCCCATATAACACTGTCCATGTCAGCTATTGTTGCTCTTTGTTTCCTTCTCATACCCCGACACCCGTTTTATAAGACGGACAGCGAGAGAGATCTTTGCAGTCGGCGTTCCGGTAAGCAGGTAATGCGTTTCTCAGTACCAAGTCCGTCCCATGGGTCTCCTGGGTTACACTGCCTGACTTCAGCCCTCCAGGGATGCGTATCCGGAGAGGAAGAGACCTCAGAAGGATAGGAGGAATGTTCCCCAAAGGACCGTCGTTATACAGCTTTCCGGGCAGCAGGTGGCGTAGTAGTTATGGAGTAGGCCGAAGGTATACATTAACTATACCAGCTGAGTCCAAACACAACACGGGGATTTTCCTGCGATAAACATCTTCGGATGATGGCGGCTCCTGTTGAATACCATCCCCATCAGATCCGCAATAAATCTGCAATATTTATAACTTTGGCTGCCTGGAGTGGAGAGGCTGCACATTCTGCCTAAGGTGCTTTCGCCTAGCAAAGTTTGAAAAAGATCAGCTAGGTTACCCTTCACTGGTTAGCAGCACAGCACCCAAAGCAGATTGTACCGACTAACTGGTCATCTGACGTCTATCATCCAACTGGGTGTCTGAACCAAAGGTTGTTAAGTGGTTATGTTAAAAACAAATGCAATGTGCTGGTCAAGTATGGCTCTCTGGCAGAGGCGGTGAGACTTGTCTTCATTATAAAGCCTTGATAATATTAATATTATATATTAATATTTTTATATTTTAAAAAACCAACATCAATGTGTGCTAAGAACTGTGGCATGTTTCACAAGAGCCAGAGCACTAGATAGCAGGTTGGTCGCCCCTCCCCCGCCACAAATTTAGGCAGTCCTTAACCAAACCATATCATTTGTAATTTACAATTGTGCCTTGGGCTTTTCACAGGTAATTAAATGTTAAATTTGGATCCATGTGATCCAGCCGTGCTGGATTTTCATTGAAATTAAAGGTACGTGTCGTTTTATTCTGAAGGCGATCTGGTTCATTTTCTGGGTGAGGTTTTGGTGAAAATCAGGACCTTTCGCACCCAAATCTCTACACAGGAAGCTTCATTTTAATCGAAGGTGATCCGTGTGTGCGAGATGTTTATAAATTCTTCATAAAAGTGAAATAAACTTCCATTCGCTCCCGTTTCCATAGTAACATGTCCAAAACGGAGAACTGGATCTGAGAAACCTTTCTGAGGACTGGAGGGACTCTCAGCAGGATTTCTTGAAAGACTTGAAAGTCATTGTTCCTGAAAAGCGACACTGTTTCCTTGCTTTTGCATGAATTCAACAGTGGAAAATTGAGGAAGAAACAAAGTGAACTATGTTACGGCCACGTCAATTCAATATGATGATATCGAATAGCTGATTACAGTATGCCTGTGTTTACACTATGTTTGTGTGTGTGTAAATATATATGGATGGATGGAATTCATTTGCATAAGACAGCAAAGGACAGACATATGTATGTATACATACAAACAGATAATGACACCATACATAACAGGTGCATCCCCCATTAATTTCCTGTTCCTTATTTACGTATGTATTTATTTTGCATTACCTTGTTTGCATCCTTGTGCACATCCTTGTGCATTGTTTTTGCACTTTCTTTTTGCATTCGTATCCTTGCACTTTATGCTCCTTTGCTGCCCTATGCAAATGAATTCATTCCATTCATCCATCCATCCATCCATCCAATCATTACGCTTTATGCACCTCTCACATGCTCATCATCCACCACTAACAGACATGTGTCAGTCCCTGCTGGACATCAACCCCCCCCCCCCACCCTGGAACAGCTGCATCACTCCTGCAGGCTTTCCAGTGTCTGACTCCCTCCCCCCCCCACATTCTCCCAGGCCCTCTTTGTTGCTGTATGGGGGGGGGGGGGGGGGGGTACACATTCCATACCGTAATGAGCATGGCATAGAACCACCGGCTGCTTATTGTCACGGAAACGACAGCTTTTTGCGTCGGCTGGGTGACAGGAGGCGGTGGCGTCTTCCCTGTGACTCCGCGGGTCTGTAGCAACATGGATATATGAGTCTGGTCACCGCTCTTACAACACCCTGACACGGAGAATGCGCAGACCTATTAAAATTCGCCAGGAATGAGTGTGAATTCCCTAATCTGTCACCTAGACGGAACGAGACGCATTTGGGGGGAGAACATGTCCGTTCCTCAGGTTATAATGAGCGGAACGCCCAAGTCTGTGTCTTCGCGTTAACGGCGTTCACGCTCACATGCTTACTTTAGACCGCAAGGATGGGGCTGTCTGTTTGACCTCACTGCACGTAGATGGCAAACGTGGCAGCTCATGGGGTCCGCCCACAAGCCCCGCCCACAAGCCCAGCCAATTCAACACCACAGGTCCCCGAGAGAGAGAGAGCGCCACCCCATGTGCAGCCTGGCAACGTGCCCTTTCCATCCATGTTTACAGAGTGTCTGCACTGCAGCCCAATGTTTTATACATAATACCTCTGAAATACCCTTCAGATCTCTGGCTTGGGGGCTTGCCTCTGGCGCTAACAACAGAGATCTGCCCACTGAGCAAAGAGGCAAGGCGAGCAGGAAGCAGATCTTCACTAGCGAACGAGCCGGGGTCAAGGGTCTGGCTACGTGCTGCTCACAAGTGGGAAACTTTCGCAGAGAAGAACTTTGCTACAGACGCCGCCGTTCTCACTGGAAGCTGATTCTCTTGTAGAAACTTAGCCAGCAACCCCAATGACTTGTACAACTCACAAACTACAACACGTCCCTCCAGGCCCTCGACTGCAAAGACTTGGATGTGCACCCCTGTGCCATGAGCAGACCCAGAGAGGCAGCACTCGCCTCACGGGCTGCGCCCTCTTTTTGCAAGAAGCAGGTACTACATGCCTTCGGACCCACATAAGAGCGTTTGTTTTTAAGAGCATTGCTGTAAAACTTTAATGAGGGACTTCTATATTTGTATTTCATTTTGCAATTTCAGAGCGAGTCAGTCTGGAGTCACCCTTTTTATAGTCATTATTATTTTTTATTCCTTCTGTTTGATAAATAGTCAGACAGTGTATTATTATTATTATTGTTATTTATTATTATTTCTGGCATGGATACACGTTTTTACGCATCAAGGTATTTCCTTGAGTTTATGATAATTGATTGACGGTTCTTGGTCACATGACATTCCGGCTTGATGGTACTTGGTCACATGACATTCAGGCTTGATGGTACTTGGTCACATGACATTATCAGCGTAGCTGCTTGTCAGCTGCACGTTCCAGTCTCGTGCTATTTATGCTCTTCCCTCGCACCCGCGCCGCCGGCCTGTCTCTACCACATCATCGCAGGTGCAGCCAGTTCATCTCGCTACACTGAACCGCATGCTTCAGAGGCTACAGCTGTACGGGATTTTTCACGGAAAACGTGTGGCGGCGAAGCGGGAACAGCCTTTGTGTCTGCTTGCAAATGAGAATCATGAGTGACGGAACGGCAAGTTCACATTGGTGGGCAGCTGACTAATAAGGGCTACCCATCAACTTGCAGCGCACAGGAAACAGCACAGGTCCGACGCCGTGTCTGCTCCTTTAAAGATACGCTCCCCCACGCTCCAGCAAACCCACCCCGTGTCTTTCGCTTATTCCTCTTCCCCTCCTTATCCCCTCCAGTAGCTGCAGAAACCCACCAGGAAAGGCAGCCTCATTTCAGCCTCCACACTCCAGGGCCAGGTGTTTGTGTAATGGTTACCCATAATGCAAAGCGCCCAGTTTTTTTTTTTTTTACTTCCTCCCATCTCTGGCTTTATTATTTATTGTTTGATTATGTATTATTAATTCAGAAATCCCCTCCCCCATGCAGCTCAGTGTTTTATTTAACAGCAATTGGAGGTGAAATTCAAAGGTACGAAAGGGAGACACAGCCTCTAACGTAAAGTGGCATCCTGTGGGTTTCAGGCCCAGCTTTTTAACTGGCACCCCACCTATCTGCCACACATTGTTTTATTTACCCTGACCCCCCCACACACACACACACCCCTTTTCATGGTGCCACATCATTTTTCTTTATTGGTGAAGAAGCATCTGTGGGGCGGAGCCAAAAGATAAATAACTCTGCCTCCGCCCTTTTTTTCCCCTTCCCAGAGTGCATTGCTGCGGTGCCTGGGAGAAAGCCAGAGGGCCGCGCATCATCCATTTCTCCTGATTAGGCCGCTGCAGACAGCCGCTCTGTTCTGCCTCTCACCCGCCGCCCCTGGGGGGGGGGGATGCGGCGGGATCGACTGATCGATGCCCTGTGTACGCAACGCGACTCACTAAGGCGGACCCTTATACGTTTAGCCACCGTTACCCTGGCAAACAGCACATCTACATCACAGCACATCTAATAAAAATGTTTCCCCGGGCAATGACAGAAAGTCTGTGGTCTTGGCTTAAGCTGTGTTCAAGGTTGGGTTTCAACTAATTAGGACACAGCAATGTGTGTGTGTGTGTGTGTGTGTGTGTGTGTGTGTGTGTGTGTGTGTGTGTGTGTGTGTGTGTGTGTGTGTAAAGGAACAGGCTGGACTTATGGAAAATGTTCCGTCATGTTTCCTAAAAGGAACAATCTCAATAAATCCTGAAGCCAGTATCATGACTCTACTGTTACTACAAAGAGACTCTTCCCCTTAATTAAAGCCCAAAATTTAAACTGCAGTCGCACAGAAACTTTTTCCATTTGTTATTCCATCTACTCTCCGAGAACCGCTTCTCCAGTACTGGGTCACGGTGAACTTGGAGTCTGTCCCAGAAAGCGCAGGGCATGAGGCAGGGGACACCACAGGATGCACACAGATGACAATTAAGAGACACCAAACCTGGATAAGTCTGTGGAGTGTGGGAGGAAATCCTTGCAAGCACACACACATGCACACACACATGCACACACATGCACACACACACACACACCCCCACACACACACACACGTACACACACACACATGCACACACACACACACATGCACACACACACACACATGCACACACACGCACACACACACACACATGCACACACACAGACCTGTACTCATATCTTTGTGGGAACCATCCATTCATTTCTATGGGCAGTAATGACGACTTTAACCAAAAGGAACCAAACAAAATACTAGTCTTTTGGCATTTTTAGTTTTTTGATTTTCAGTCGCAGATTTATAAATATAAAATAGAGTTTCCCCTTATGGGGACCAAAAATGTTCCCCACAACATCACAATAACAGGTTTTATCACATTGTGGGGACATTTGGTCCCCATAATGTAATATATACACATAATGTGTAATATATACATGACACACACAGGCACAGACACACACACACTCAGTCCTATCCAGCCTTTAGCTTTGTTTCTGACATAAAACCACACTAGCCTGTATTTTAGGTTATATATTATATGCAGTACGTCTGCCTCTATTAATCAATTAGTAACCATAATCATTTCTGATTGGTTTAGGGATGCATTGACTTAAACGTCGCGTACAAGGAGGAAGAGCTGATGCCTGTTTTGTTTGTTCTTGAATAAGCTGTCCACTGCAGGCCTTTTTATTCTCAAGCATAATACCCCCCAGAACGGCAGACAGGGATAAGCGTGTTGTTTGACAGCAAAAATGAAAACCACGCTCAGCCCCAATACCTTCACTGGCGAGTTTAAGATGATAATGCGCATTACCTACGAACAACGCGGGGGAAAGGCGAAAGCTCAAATCCCGCCACGAAATCTTCTTTACACATCGGCCGAGGCGAGGAGGTAGAGCTATCAGACTTTACCAGCATAATATATAATGCATGACAGTGAAAAATAACAAAAGAAAGGAAAACAAATCTTCGTACAGCTGCAAGGGACAGAAAAGCTGCCTTTGCTGTAAAATTGCCTTTTTCATTCATTCAAACCGATCATTATCTTAAACTTCACCAAATGACACACTGAAATCGGTGACACGGAATAGGCAAAACCCTCCATATTCTCCTAAATCACCCCAAAAAAATGTTTATATAATGTGATCTGAAATCAAATGCATTTTTATACTTTATATAACGGAATCCGCTTTCGTTAGAGAGTGACAGAAACCCCCCTCCCCCGTTATGTAAATGGAAAAACCAACAAAGTCATTTTAAGCCACATATTTCCACAACATGAACAAGACAGTGAAATACTGCAGCTTACTGCGGAAGTTTGTGAAGGTTTTAGTTTAAATACAACTCTGCATTGTCGTGGCACCAAAATTTCATTTGAATAGACTATAGCTTTTTGTCTTAAAAAGGGCGGAGAACACAATACTATGAGCAGGGCGGTAGTCTAAGACAATTAAATGTACTGTGAGAAAAATAAATCCGCAAGAGAATAACATGTAGCGTGTGGTCGATCTTTCTGGATCACATCCGACTGATTAAATTGTCGTAGTTTTTGTTACTCTAATACTAATACCAGTCATCATGAGTTTGAAGTCAAATTTATATGACCACCGTAGGTTAAAGAAGGGTTTAATTAGAGTAATTAAACGTTATTTACGTGCTATGTTTGGATGATTGTTTAGGCCATGAAAAAATATTGCTTTTTTAGCATACGCTAAAATTAAAGGAAAATGTTTCTGTAGGCAGTATAATAATAATAATACTAATACTAATAATAATAATAATTATTATTATTATTATTATTATTATCATTCTTATAGCATAAGTAATCATAACTTTTTTGAAGCGGTTAAAAAGCCCAAGTCATACAAGTGCGTTTAATTTTTCTTTTCTTATGAAGGATGTAGAACTGACCTGGGTTTACTAACGGAATGCAGAGCACCACCTAGTGGAAGTGGGCTATAAAACATTTCACAATCTTTGTGCTGAATCACAAAGACCACAAAACGTCCCTTTTTTAAAGTCAAAAATATGTTTGTGTTTTGTCTTATTGGCGTCTACAGACTACGAAGCAGTGGTCAGCGCCCACACAAATTGCGAGGCGGCGGTTATGATAATATATGTTTATATTCAGCAAAGCAACAAAAGTCGCTTTCTTTCTCCGCAGATTTTTGTGTGCAAAATACACGCGGAGCGGAGCCTTTTGGCGAGGCTACCGGGCGTCACGTTGAGAACACACCACGTTATTGCGCAGTCATCGGCTTTCCCCCGAACACCCGTGACCTTTATCGCAGAAGAGCCCCGGCGCTGAATGTACCCTTAATAACTACCTTCCTCTTCCCCAGCAACCCGATACGCCCTCCGGAAAGGACATCAGGTCTGCTGGCTGCTGCCCCCTCTTGTGTTTTGCCCCATCGGAGAATTAACATCATACAAATCCCAATCCAGCGCGAAATCAACCAAAATTCCTGTTACTGCTTCACAGTCAAAAAAAAAAAAAGTTTGCATGTGGAAAAGCCTCAAATCTTAGGAAAAACAATATTTATATTACTGTGACCATGTAAAATACCATGACTGTTCCTTTCTGAATAGTACTATTGGGATCAATATTATGACATCGCCTGCCAACCCCTGTGACACTGCATGGACAAGCGGGTAGAGATAACGGATGGATAGATTATGACATAGTGTTGGAATTCCATCCAGTGTCCCCTGCCTCACCAGGCCTGCAACAGACTTCAGGCACAGTGTGACCCTGTACTGGAAAAGTGATTACGAGAGATGAATGGTTGGATTATAATGCAGCATTTTAGTTCTTAGTAGTTGTCTACAGATCTATGCCAGTGAAACCTTCAGGTGTGGTTTGTGCTGAATAACTCACAGGAAAATGTAACAGAAACTCAGAAATTCCGCCAGCAGCATGGAGTGGAGATAGTGATGGTTTTTCCTCTGGAACAACACCAATGACTAAATTGGTACATGTAAGATGGTACATATAAGATGGTACATATAAAATGGTACATGTGACAGGACCGATTTGATAATTTTTTTTATATAGTGCCCTTGCCAAAACCACACCTTTACAAAGACTTGGCATCAAGGTGAGCATCACAGATAAACACACGAGAGGTAAATTTCACATGGTATTAAAGTTCAGAGCAGAGAAATGACAGTGCTAAACATACAGTTCAGCTTTGAAACTATTGTCACGTATTTCAGATCCGGTATGTGCGAGTGGTGTAGTGGCGGGAACCTGCCCCTTCTGCCCTAAGTACTAAAAGTGCCTCCCTTTGAATGTACTATCGCCCCCACCAACTCCAATGTGTGATTTGTCTAATTCAGAAGGTAGACTGGTAGGTTTGCAATTTTCTGCAAAAATAAAACCTTACATTTCTGCATGTTAATGATTCAGCAGTAGCTGTAGTTACGGGCTCGCAAAAGAAGTATTTGCACTTAATTTGAGTAATTCACACCCTCCCTAAATTGCAAGGCTTCTGGACAGATATTCTCAGGGTTTTCTCAGAGGTGAATATAGGGGTGAACATAGATTCAGATACAATGTTAATTGTTTTGGGAATAACTGAACGGGTGCAAGGTCTAAACATTTCATTTCAGTTTCATATGGAGTAATGACAGCGAAAAAAAAACTCATGTTTTGGATAAAGGTAAAGGTGCCATCATCTATACCACTCTTTTCCAACCCAGTTCTTGGGGACCCCCCAGCAGTCCATGTTTTTGCTCCCTCCCAGCTTCTGATTGGGAGAAAAAAATGTGGACAATCTGACAGGGATCGGGGAGGGAGCAAAAACTTGGAATGTCTGGAGGTCCCCAAGGACCGGGTTGGGAGACACTCATCTATACCGTGGCTTACAGAATTAACAGATATACTGCACCTCAGAAGAATTAGATTTCTTTCAAAGAACAGGTTTAGAGAATTTGAAAGAATCTTTTCTTGGACAAGTAGCCCATTATCTTGTAATTTGCTTCATAATCAATCTGGCAGTCCTGCTCAAGGGTGCAGGGTAGGAAGGGGTGACTGGGATGTTTGTTTTGCTCGTTAAATATGTTTGTTTTGTTATGCCACTACACTCTCAGAAAAAACGGTAAGAATTTGTACCTTTGCTTGTCACTGGGTACCCTTGTAATTGTACTTTTTAAAGGTACAGAAATGGACTCTGGAACATCCCAAAGGTTCAAACAGCATTAATGTACCATCAATGGTACAGAAACGTTCCTCAGAGTCCATTTCTGCACCTTAAAAGGTACAATTACCTACAGCTAAGGGTACAGTTGGCAGACCCTTGAGTGACAAGGAAAAGTACAAACTTTTACCCCTTTTTCTGAGATAGAGTGTGTGTGTGATGTTTAATACAATACAAAACAATAAAAAGGCATTTGAGGGAATTCACATCCTTATTTAGCAGATTAAAATGGGAATGGGATAGAATAGAATGTCGGGGGGGGGGGTCAATTTGACCATGCAGCACATGGCAGACATACCACTGTGAGGGTCTTCTGTCCACTCAATGGATGAGCAGCGGTCTTACAAGGGCTGGACAGGCGTCCGGTGTAAGACAGGCCAGAAGAGCACAAGCAGGGTACAGTGGGCGCCCGCGGAGACAGCCGCAAATGTCCATCCAACAGCAAACGGATGTAACACTGCCCTCCGCAGTCCGGCCTGTTCCTGTGTTTGGGCCAAAGGATCCTCGGCATCCCTTTGAAAGTGACATGGTTCCGGCAGCAGTGGGTGGCGGCCTGTGTCGCTCGCCCCGGCCTAACTTTGAACGCTGTGCCGTGACACACGTCGCGTCAGACTCCCCGCGCTGCTTAATAAGTGTCACCGAGGTGTGAGGACACGAGGTTCGTCTGACAGGCATCCAGAGAGGACGTGTCCTATCGGCGTCTCGCGGCCCCCCCCCTCCCGCGGCCGCCGGTCCGGAGCCTGACACAGGGACATGACATGTCCTCCTAATGTGGGATGCACGCCGAGCCGGCCCTGGTCCAGTCAAACCAGTTGGGGGGGGGGGGGCATGGAAAAAAAAAAAAGGAAAAGTGACCTTGTAAAAGACATCTAACTATAGATAGATGTAAATACAGAGTCATAATTAACGACAGAATGGATTCAATGTATTTATAATGAATGACCTTATAAGTTAATGTTTGGCTTGAGTATAATAATACTATAATGTCTTTATTACAAAGGTGTGAATCAGAGTATATGTGAACAGTTTTCGATGGAATCAATGCCGATTTGTTCAGATTCGGTATGAAAGCATTTGTGTGGCTCCAGAACAGATCCTATATAACTTAATATTATCACTTCATCGCGCAACTTAGAACGCCAGTCTAAACCAGGAGCAAAGATAGCGTGTAATAAAGGCATTTTTATATGATGAACAGGAGTAAATAGCGTGTTAGTCAATGGAACCTGCATGAAGATGAACTGAAAAGAACATATAGGACATCGGGATGAACGTTTAACGGTCGCTACAGGCAACGCGCACAACTGCAAAAGCACGAAATCCACTGCAAAACTAACCGCGCAATTCTGAGAATTTTTGATGCATCCCTGCGCAATTTCTAATGTAAATTTAGCAAACACACCATTACTTACCTGATGTTTTGTATTTAATGTGTCCAATAATACTGTTGACTAATTAACGACCTCTAAAACCTAATATGAAATATTGAACATTATTTAAATGTTCATTTTAATTTACTGTGTCGCGGTATTAAAGGTAAATAACAGTAAACAGGAATGTTTGCATTATGATTGATTGCTACCGCCACAGTTGGGTCCACCTTGTCCTAGCTAGTGTCTGACGGGGCCACAGGAAGGTTTACTTTAAATAAAGAGAGCATCAGAAGGTAATTACATTCACATGGACGACATCCGGCCAGGTGTTTGTGTTTAACTCCTGGCAGACCCTACTGAAATGGGCCGGACCAGCGATCTGTCGGGGGGCGGGTTCTCGGGTCCAACAGAGCGGTCATTAAAGCCGCAGAGAGAGTCGTAAGGGTTTCGGTTTCAGCATCAAGACCCCAAAAATATAATCCACGAAAATGCAGCATGAGCTTTTTGGCCATGATGATTTTTGGGTGCATCTGCCAGTACTATCTGTCCATAGCAGAAATTTCAAGGTATCATATTGATACTTGTTTGTTTTTCTGTAACGTTGCCATGTTCACACTGTATCCGTATCTCATCACTTTGCAGTGATCGTACGGTTATTCGCCGCTTCATCTGACCTTGAGCAAGAAGCCTCCGCGGCAGTGGTGGGTGGACCCAACGGCGGTTCATGTTTTTCGCCAACCCCCCCTCCCTGGGGATGGGGGCCACGACCCCCGCGGTCGTTCGGAGCCGCTGGCCGCCGATCAAAAGCTGCAAGAGGCCCGAGCTCATCCCGGCTCCGGGCAGAGCGCGCCGTCACGTGCGATCACGGTGCGCGGAGCGCGAGGCTCGCGCCAGCACGCGGCCGGCGCGGTAATTAGGCTACCGTTAGCTACGGGTTATTTAGGGAAGAGCCTTTTATCAGCACAGTCCCCCGTGTGCGTGAAATAAATAAATAAACAAAGCCCCCACTTCTGCGCGTTCAAGGACACTGCTTTTTTCCCAAATGAATAGATTTTCTTTTTAGTCTTTGATTATATCCACACTGTAATCAATCCACTTTTTTTCCTTACATACACAAAATTGCGGAGCTGCCGTCATTTGTCGCACCAAATGGATCACAGGCTAGAATCGGAAACGACGAGGATGAACGGGAATAATGTGCAGATCGGGAGACGTACGGCGTCACGCGTCCCGCCGTCGCCAGAACCGGAGTCTATTAAATAAACCGCGAGCGGCCAGAGGAGCCGCGGGTCTCCTGTCATTGATGGATCGCCGTTAAACTAACGTCAGGAATTAGAGCCGTGGCCGCTTTGGCTGAGAAACGCGACGGCTCGCCTGAGAGACTTTTCCGGAGTGCGTGGGGGGTGGATTAGCCCGACATCGGGGCTGGAGGCTATCGAGCTGTTCCAGCACATGCCACCACCGACGCAGATGCCCCTCGGAGCCTGGCGCGCGGCCATGGTCGGGCGGGGGCGGCGGGAGTCTGGCTGGGAGCGCACATTGCGCGCCGCAGGACCCACGCGGCTCCGCCCGGAGGCAGAACACTCAAGGACACTGGGGGGAAATGGGACAGTGTTGTCCCCGCCTGCCAGCTGCAGCGCGGCCCGTGGGAACGGGCAGCTACCGCCAGGAGACCGGGACTGCCATTTTTACCGGTCCTGCCGTTGCCGGCGGCTGGAAAATGTACCTCGGAGAATAAGACGTTTATATGGTCTGCCTTCAAACACGTCATGGTGATATGAACTGTTCGATCGCGAATTTTAATGCGTAGATGTTAATATACGAAGTGGCTTGTGCCTTCAGTCCTTATTGATATACTCAGGTTTTTAATCGACTGTGTAAGCTTACACAAGCGGTGCTGCTGTTTCCCTCAGGAAGTACTGAGCGGCAAAATACTACTCAGAAATGAAACTCGAGGAGCCGCTTGCGCGTAGGGCCACCGAGGCTGTAGCGCTACGAGTTTTTAAGCGGTTATTTTGACATTTAAGGGCCTGGAAGGAGAAAACATTGGAAAGGTTATGGTGGATCAAAAAGAAGGATCTGGAATCAAAGACAAAACTGGGAAAATGCATCCTTATTTTTTGACAGACTACACTAAGCACATGCAGCTGTTTGTGTGTGTGCCGATGTGTGAGCACCAGCCCTCCCTCCGCTAGGAAGCCCTCATGAAGTTACTCATGAAGAGATCCAGAACCCCTCCTCTCCCCCAGTTCCGCTGACCCAGGCTATCATCCCCTACCTTACTCCAGCCCATCTGGTCCTGCTGGCCGCCTGGCTTGGCTGAAGGCACCGTGGTACCACTTAAACCAGCAGGACCACCTCGGATGGCAACACTGGATCTCGGCGGAACCGGCCAGACGACAGTTTGGCTTCCAGATGAAGGCTCTGTCGGCTGGGGGGGGAGGTGGAATGTCGATACCTCTGCACCCCCGCAGGGAGGGTCCAGACCGCATCGATCAAGCTCGCTTGTTTGTTCCCTGGAGGGGGGGGGGGGGGGGGGGCGAGGACTCTCAGCCTCTGTCCTGGGGGAACACAGCTGTCCATGTGCCAAGCTAAATGAATCTGCAAAAAATGACTTTCATAGGCCCAGCTACAGGAGTCATGTGGCAAACACCACCACGTCGCTAATCGCTAATCCTATGCCACTGTTTCCCAGTCAGACTCGCCTTCCGTAGCGTGGATTCAAGTCACAGCCCTCTCTGGTTATTTGCCTCAAAATATGTTTTAATTGCTCCATGGACCGTAGAAACAGATTACACAATTTACATGACATTACAGTCTGTGTATGAATTTTAATTCCTGGCTTGCTTAGGCATCATATTGATCCCTTAAACTTGAGCTTCACCAGGTGAAGAACTGAATATGCGACAAATAAAAACATTCTATACCTATATGGATATGCTGTCTTTAATTGCAAGGAGGGACATTGCTGCAGATTAGATGTGTGTGCCTGGCCCCAAATAAAACAGGAGAGGAAAATCATTCACTGCTCCTAGACCCCAGCTGACAGCTCGGAGTTTTCAGGGACTCTTAAAGCTGCGGTTTTTACCTTTCACAGTGCGCTCTCTCAGCAGGTCGCATGAGCGACATTTCACGCTCGGTTCTATGCGGCGGTGGGACCCAAGTGTCCCAGCCCTTTACACACCTGTGCCCTTGCTACCCATGAGGCTCTGCTAACATTCTGGGGACACACTGCTGTTTTGTTATTTATTCATATATTAAAAATGACCTGTCTTATTCACCCTATATTCAAATTATGGCGTGGTTGAAATACATCAGGGTCTTAATGATGGCAGACCATTCGAAATCACTTCTATGGGTTAACGTAAATGGGAGTGTGGTTGCTGATGGATGACGCTTTGGAAGAATGCGTGCTCCAAGCACAATTAAAAAAGGAACAGGATCAGGCAGAATCGTGGTGGGTTCGTGTCTCCAGAGCCACAAGGCTGCTGCCCGACCCGGCCGCTCACCCCACCGAGCGCCTCTGAGGGTCCTGGTCAGCTTGGATCCACACCATTTATTAACTGTGACACAGCTCCAATTAGCCATGAGAGCAACTGCTCTCACCCCATAACTGGCCACTTTTCTACTGCAGAGATGGGACACTAATCAGCCGAAGCAGGAGGCTCTGGGTAATTCTGTACCGGCCCAGTCCTGTAAGAGCTCCCTGCAGCTGCAGACTCCTGCCCAACTCCCAAACAATCACAGGCATCTGGCACGGACGCCTCACGGCAGCCGAAACGATGCTGACGGGTCGCAGGGGCTGCAGACATCCTGAACATAAAAGCCATTAAGATATTTCAATAATCATAAGACTCTATGTGGAGGAAACCTATGTAATAACAAAGGGCAATACTTAAGGTTATCTTCCGAAAGGACATTAAATAAAAACCCAATTTTAACCTAAAGGTTTAATTTTACCTGGAAAAAAAATCAGATGTGAATTCTCCATGTTGATGTAATTACTCAGCTGATAATCTTGAAAGGGTGATAGAGAATCATTCCATGAGGTTCAAGTATGAAAGCAGGTACCCTACTGATGCATTACACCCCCCTCCCCCCCATTTTGTCATGTCCAGTCCATCTTCTCCTTTGTGTTGTCTGGCACATTATTATCCACTAAAACGTCTCAATCTAGCAGAAACAGGGTGGGGGGAGGGTTAATCTCTCCTCTCAGAACCCAGGCCCACACCCCCCGGAGGCGTGACTTTGTCATTACTCCAACCCCGACCCCCCTACTGCCTGTATGTGTATGCAGCTGATGACAGCAGCTGGAGGGGAGTTGGGGGGGAGCGGTGCACCCATCGTCCATCGTCCACACGCACGCGGGAAGAGAGAATCGCACGCATCACGCTACCACACGCCCCGCCCTGCAGCGGCCAGCCAGAGATGCTTCGGGAGTCGCAGTGGCAGCTGGACAGGGCGTGAGGCCACTGGAACCAGGGTGGTGCGAGACGGGCCGCTCTGAGCACAGATTACACCCCCCCCACCCCAAGCCAGAAACACGGTCACATGATCCAGCACACATCTGGCACGCCATCTGTATACCACTCCCTTAGGCGGTGAGCGGTTCTCTATTTTTCCTGGAGGGAGGGGGGTAAAGGAAAATCAGCTGCATGGATGAGAGGACAGAAGGAAGAAGCTTGGAATACGGCCACTTTTTAACTCCAAACATACGTGAATAGACAGGGCAGCTCCAGAATAGAGGGGGATGTGAAGCCACTGTGGGGACTTTGCATTCCTTCACCTCGCACTCGGAGGACACAATCAGGAATGGATTCACACTGCGAGATCCAGGATTAGGACTCCTGGACAGGCTGACCCTGCAGTGGTGTTTACCACCTCTCAAATCACAAAATTGCACTAAACCCCTGAGGTTTGGCCCCCTGTTGGCCACAAACAGTCACTACACCAAACAAACCTTATTTGGGAGATGCTGAAGCAGCATGTTCGGCTAAGCGGCAAGTTATCTCTGATCTTCTGACTCTACTCACTAGCTGTTTATTTAGTTTTTGAAACATCGGGGGGGGGACACACACTGAAGTGACCTTTTGAACGGGCCCCCAGAAACAATAAACTCACCCATGCTGATGTACAGATCAGTTATATTCCATCCCCAGCTTGAGTCTGCAATGACTAAACTCACAAACGTGGCCGGTCTGCGGACCTGCACATCATGTGGGATGTCACCAGTGTCCGGACTGGTGTCAGGAACAGAAATATACCCATGGAACCGTGAGACAAAGACTCAAACAGGACCAGAGGGACACACTCCCAAATCTGTCACACTGGGAGCACAGAATCAGACATCCCACAATACGGGGGGAAAAAAAATTACAATAATTTATTTATTTTTTGTTCAACTTGGGACATACAGCTTTGCATTCAGTGGTCAAGGGGAAAAAAAAATCCAGGTATCAAAGGTGTTACGGTACAGACAAAGATACGGAGGTCCTGCAGATTAGTACGGCACATGACCTTGTGAGAAGCTCCGCGGCGGTCAGACGGAGACCCGCGGTTCCCAGCGGCGCCCTTTCAGCTCCCGCAGTGGAGAAGGCTCAGGGTAACATGATCTTTAGATGACTCGCCACCATCCCAAGGGTGTGGAGCTTTGCACTGCTAGCCAGCGACCATAAACGTGTCCAGAGAGCTGAAAGGGGAGGAGGTGGGGGGGGGACATCTGATCCGGCCTCACCTGGAGTGAGTGCGGACTCTGTTGCATGGCAAAAGACATGCAACCCGAAAGCAACAGTGCAAGCCTGTTGAAATGGCGCCCTCTACGGGCAGACCATTAAAATGCGCGTGAAAGCCTGCAGTGTGTTTTCATAGGAAAACATGACAACTTTACCAGAGTGTGCAACTTTTCTAGTGCATGAAACAGATATTCATGATACGTAAAGTTATATGTATAAAAAAGAGACAAAAACAAGTCACAGCTTACAAAAAAAAAACCACATTTAAATTCAAAACACTCGACATGAAAATATTCTGTACTAGACTCCAGATCACTATACAAATTTAATTCTATCTAAAAGCATAAAATACATTTGTACATCAGTTATTCAAATGAATTTCATACAAAAGTTTGCCTCTCCATGTTACGTCTTGTATCACAAGGACAAAACGACGTCCAACTTATTGCTTTGCTTAAACTGGGGAGGGGGAAAAAAAATTAAAATAAGGAATAAAAAAAAAAATAATAATCACAGAACCGCACAACAAGGGTTAGTCAGCTAGCAGGAAATGAAGACGGACATAAACACATCTGTGATCTGAACTGTAAAATAAGGCGGCTTGTCACTCTCAACTCAGCTCGACCCCGTTTTGTTAACATTTAAGGCATCGCAGCGCGGAGGCAGGTTTAAAAGCACTGGCGGAGCGACGAGACTTGCCCAATTTCTCTGGTCGATATTAGAGACAGATTCATGAAAGACTGACCCGGCCGGGGAATAATACCGAACGTACCGACTGGCGATGCCGCCGCTGAGGGCGGGAATCCCCAATTTAGGAAGTTTCGACATGAGAGGGCTTCAAAAGAAAGGAAAGCAAAGACGAGCGCAGAGGATTCTGCTCGGAATGCAGGTGGCGAGGTACGGATCCAGAGAGCAGGGGGAAGGGAGAGGCTCGCTCCTGGGGACAGTCCAGTCCTGAGGGCCACGAGTGGCTGGCATCACAGGCTTGTGCACAAGAGAAACACCTTCACCCTTCACTGCTGGTAACTTCCATACTGACCCTTAGGCAGAAAAACAACAAATGTATGCGTTAAAGCCAGTGGTCTAACACCTAAGGAACACTTTGGCTCACTTTGACATCCTCAAATGTTTCTGCAAAACTTTCTGCAGAATGCCAGCTGGCACAGTGTCTACAGTATGCTGTTAAGGATGTGTCTGTCCAATCTCTCTCATTCTATCAACCAAACACTTAAAAAATATATGTATACATATCAATACCGCAATACACCAGCAGATGTCACCATACAAAAGACCACAACGCTCATGCCAGCCTAACCTAGATATTATCTTACTTTCTCTTGTCATTTCTTAGTCGTCTGTTAGCATTTCACACATTTCTAAACAGGGGTCGAAGGTGGCTTCCTGGAATGAAACTGGTATTTGGCACGATTCAATATTAAATGCAACATCAGCCATTTAATTTTGGAACATATGCCCACAAAATAACCCTGCAATTTTTATTTTTTTTTTATTACCTAATTTTACAAAAAACAGAAACTGTTCCACAGTAGAACCGTTACTTCCAACAGCAACCATTTCTGTCTGTAATTTTGATTTTCTTGTTCAGGGACTTTCAACAATATTTCGACCCCTGATTACAAAATAATGTTAAAAAAAAAAAAAAAGAGGACAGAAAACAGATGGAAAGAGAAAGAAAGAAAGAAAAAGACTTCAAACCAGCTTGGCTTTAAGTCAGCATCTTCACTGAAACCATTACCTTCACGTGTTTTAGTTAAAGTCAGGGGTTCAAAGACCTGGTCCTTATTTCCTCATGTGGGCCTGAATTTAAAAAATAAAGATATGAAAAATACAGCTGGGGCCCCCCCAGCGAGAGCCACCCTGGACTCGGGGTGGCAGTGTGTGGTCCTCCGGCGGCTCCTGCAGGCTTCAGCGAGTACTGCTCGAGTCAGCAGGGCCTGTGTCAATACAGCAGGCTCCCACACACCATTGGCCGGGGCTGATCACATGACATCCTGACACTCCCTGACAGAATTAGCTCCCGTGCTAACCGTTTAGCTATTAACAAGGCCCGGATGGCTTAGCACTACACTGAAAACATTTAAAAATACTGGCATGCACATCACTTCCTGGTTGGGGCAGGCCCAAAGCACGAGGGCATGGCCTCCCACAGCTACCCGGGAGCCTTTACCTCTCCACCTACCTGGTCGTAGCCATAAGAACGCTGTTGCTGGGCTTGGGGGGGGCCTGGCTGTGGGGGCCTGTAGGCTCCATACTGCTGACCCTGTCCCTGGGGGTAGTTTGGATACTGTCCTGCACCTCCCTGTGAGGGTCCTGCGGGAGAGAACGGGGAAGATGCGACAACATATACATGCGTCAGCACCTGCACCATACTGTGGAGTGGCAACTCCACCAATCAGGAGGGACCGCGTTGGGTGTCACACTGCCCTCAAGGGACCACTCGCACATGTTCTTTCCGAACACATTACAGCCCCCCCCTCCAAACCCCCCCCCCCCCCACCAGAGTCCCATTAACTCTCTGCCTCCGTCCCACAGTGATCTGCGGAGGTCGTTTCTCACTCCGACACGTCGGTGCCCTCTTAAGGTCACCCAGGTGTCCCGGCTCGTCCCCGCAGAGACCGCCGCTAAATCACCACTGCTAGCAGTTCATTAGCATTTCCGGTGCCGAGGACCATGCGTGGCGCGCAGCTGTGCACAGATTAACGCAGGCTATTACAAACACATTTCTGTGTCTCTTCAGGCACCGTTCTAAGCGCTCCGATCTATATAAAAACAGCAATCAGGCATTTTGCACGGATCCATTAGTCATCCGAGACACTGAGTCAGGTGTGCTGCCTAGCTGCTAATCTCACCCTTCACGCGCTCCGTCCGTCTTTGAGCGGTACAAACGCAGAGACCCTACAGGGATCCCAGAACCCCCAGAAGGCGGAACTGCCTCCTGACCATGCCTCCATCTCGGGCCACACCCCAGACAAAATGGAACGTACCATATGCCTGCTGCTGCGGGGGATATCCCTGCTGGCCCGGGTACGGCTGCTGAGGCTGGGGCTGCGGGGGTTGTTGCTGCTGCTGCTGCTGGGGAGGGTAGCCCTGCTGCGGTGGGGGGCCCTGCTGGTACGTCTCCTGCTGCTGGCCGTACTGGGGATTCGCTGTGGGGGAGAGGCACACAGGTAACCATAATCACACCCTGTATTCAGCAAAGTTTTATCAAATGGTAAACAAGTGTTTATTGATGAGAGATTTCCCATTGTCTGTCTGCCCCCAGCCCCAGAGAAAGCGGCTGAACCAGAATCCCTCTGGCACCCAGGCCCCACCTTCCGCTGCTCCCTGTGCTGCGTGGTTGTACTGTTCTCCGTAGTAATCCTCCTGGCCTGGGTACTGCTGGGGCGGACCTGTACGCGGCGCACAGACAGAAAAGCTTGCATCACACGTCTGCAGAGAACTCCTGATGGCACGAGAATCGTGTACGTGCCCAAAACTGCATGATTCATTTACTAAACAAAAGAACCGTCGGCCGACGGGTCCGAGTGCATGAAGTAGATGGCTCACAAAGCCCAGACAGAGACAGGAAGACGAGGGTGGGGTGTTTACCCTGCTGCGGTGGTCGATATGGGGGCATGGGCCTCTGACCCATGACGTGGTTGCCCTGGTTCACCTGACCCATCATGGCCATGGGGTTCTGCTGGCCCGGGTAGTGTGGACCACCCCCAGGAGGCATGTTATACTGCTGGGTCGGGGGCTGCTGGTGCATCATAGGGCCTTACGAGAAGCAGAGGAAATCGCAGCAGGTTTCACACGCCATGCAGAACATTCTCCAGGAGCGGCCACAACGTCCTTAGTCCGTTACTAACTTTATGGTTTGCTAAGAGCACTTCAGAGGGACGGTACCTTGACTGGGCTGCATGTTCATGCCAGGCCGCGGCCCGTAGTTGCCCATTGGCTGGCCCTGGCTCATGTTCATCTGATTGGGCACGGGCATGCCCTGCGACGAGGGCACGGCGTGGCTGTAGCCGGCCATTGAGCCGTGACTGTTTGGGGGCATGTTCATGGACGCCCCGGGCATGTTGGGCTGGTTGGGTCCTGGGCCCTGCATGGGCATGTGATTGGGGGCTGGGGGGGGAACGGAGGCAATGAGGGGCCAATACAGATCAGCACAGTATGAAAGACTAAAGCACCAGGGATTATGCAAGATGTCAGAAGGTACCAGATGGAACGAGATTAAACAATAAAGCAGTGCGGCGCTCCGACCTCCATCTCCCAGGTTTATCACCTAACTATCCGTGTTACCATGGTAACATCGCACGTTAACACTAAAAATCACAGGCAGTGCCTGGGGTAAGAACAGCCCACTTACGGACATCTCGAACAGACTGCCATAAAGTGTAATAGATTAAACATTTGAGTTAAACACAGTGGTTCATAATAACGAACACATGTACTACTTTGTGACGCTCGTGAAAACATTGTGCAGTATCAGTGGTTTGTTGGTTAGTGGTACAGTACAGTACCGTATGTAGTTACTATTATTACTATATAATTATGAACCGTATTATTCTTCTGACTTGCTTACTTTCCGACCACTTATCTTGTTCAAAGTCAGTGTTTGACCAGTAGAATCTGCATCACTAACAAAGCTTTTCATAACAGAAACCGTTATCAGTCTCTCTACTCCTTTGACAATATCGCCCCCATGCATCTACTTTAATATTAGTAGGCAATACAGAAAATAGGGTCCGACAGGAATTCAAAGGACACAGACGCTATTACAGAGCGCCCCCCGGTGGCCGTCCAGTCTAACCTGGTCCCCCTGCAGGGAATTCTATTCAGTGAAAAACAGACCTTGCCCTTGCAGTCATTTCACCTTCCCTAAGTCTCTAAGGTCTGGGCTGCCCTCGGGGCCCACAGTGCTTTGGCGGTGGTGGTGTTGGGGGGGCGGGACCTACCGTGCATCTGGCCGTTCATTGGATTCTGCATATGGGGGGTCGGGGGGCCTCCGCCAACCATACCGTCGTTGGGCATGCCGTGGCCGTGTGGGGGCGGCGGCTGCTGGGGCCCGCTCTGACTCATCCCTCCGGGACCCAAGGGCATGTTCTGTGCAGGGGGCTGCGGACAGAGGGCCGAAAAAGGGGATAGGAGACAGATATTTCAGAGGTTAGCGATGGAGACGCAAGCAGAGCGCACTCTAAAAGGGACAAGGGATAAACAGCAGGGACAAAAGGATGTGAGAATCCTTGAGGAGTGTGGAGCTACAGCCAAGAATTCAGGCGTACAGGTCAGGAAAAGCGAAAGCTGGACTAAGTCAGTCAGTCAGTCCCCTGAAGGCGGAAGCACAGGATCAACTAGACCCAGATGTGTTTGGAATTATAAGCTAAAACTCCAATTAAGACAAAGGATATTTCAACATTTCAGTTAAGGACTGAACCATAAACCAAAGTTGTACCTCGTAGTTTCAGTAAAAACGGCAGAATACTCAGTGTATTCTGATATCATGCTAAAGGAATTGACGTTGACGATATGCTTTGACATTAAACTTCCTGCGTCACATGACCTTGCAGGGTCAACAAGCATCTGACATCCTCAACTTTATGTATTATCCATGAGCTCAATGAACTAGAGGAGAGAACAGAGATTTGGATTTGGTCATTATTATTCCCTGGCTGAAGTTATGAAGATGAAGGTGGGATGACGATGATGATGATGATGATGATGATTACGATGATGATGCACAAGGATGATGTCGGATGCCATGATAGGACAAAAAGAATGGAAAATGGGCCGTGGAGAACATTGCCAAGCCAAGTTCAGCTGCCCATTGCGTGGGAAGTTCTCCCACAAACACCAAGTTGACGGTACATTTAGGACCAGAGAATCGAACAGTTTTTAACACAATCTTTACATGCATGAAGTACACAGACACATGGATGCGTTACTTTCTATTCCGGTTCCGTGACATTGTCACCACTAACACGCACACTTCTCTCCCCTCCCCTTTGTCCCTTCCCAAGTGAACTCCGTTTGTCCTCCATATCCACAAATACTCACTTCATGCTTTATCTCAGTGCTGGGGGGTTCAGACCTCTGAAATCAAGTACAGAAAATCTAGGTGAACATCTAACCTTCATCAGGAGGGGACAAAAAAGCATTTCTGGCTCTAAATCACATCCACATTCATTTTGTTTTTTTCAGCACAGTAGGTTCTTCAGATGACTGCTAATCGGCCACTCAGTGCGACAACCTGCTAGTGTGATCTAACAGGACTTACAGACCATCACTGCCCACACAACGGAGGCAGGACATGGAAGGAAGAGCTCACCGAGGCAGTGCGAGAGCCAAACGACGGGAAGACTCTTCGACCACAGACTCTGTGCACTCTTATGTCAGGGTGTCTGTGCACTTCACACAGGTCAAGACATGATGCCAGCATCCCGTCTAGAATTTATTTTTTGATTCCAGATATCTTTCAATTGATATTGGTATCCAGGAGTGTTTCGGAACCTCAGGATTAAGCAACATTTCCTGCCGATTCAAATGTCGCCCCCACAATTAAAACTAGGAATTCAAAGTTTTGCTTTTTTTATAGGAAACAGAAATGTTGACAAGATGCAGGTAACACGGGATTTGCAATTACTGTATAAACTTGAAGGACATTAATGCTACTGGAATATGTTGGATAAAATGTTAATGACTTTTGACTTCATTCTGGAAATGCAAATGACACCAAATGTTTACAAAACAACCCATCTTGGTATTCCTGGATCAGTGCTGACTTCGGAAACCCAACAATGCAGCCTGCAAGGTTATCAAGCTTCACGGTCCATCTCAACAAGACCTTAAGAGCAGCTACTGCTAGCTAATTCGTATATACATTCTCATGTTTTATACACGAACATGCAAAAAGATTTTTCTTTTCAAATACTCACAGCAGGAAGCAGGGACTGCATGTTCTGATTAGAATCTGCTATTGTTGCAAGATAAACCAGATTTCTGTGAAGCATCTGTTGATACCTGTTCATAGCAAAAACAACAACAACAAAAAAACAACATGAAAAGCAAAGACCAAAAACATATTACAGAGACCTACATATTTTAAAAATACATCCTGGCATAGAAACAACCATATTTAATATTAAGATATTATTGTTGACTTATCTGCAAAACGTTTGACAACATAGGTGTTTACACATTCTGCATAGAGATGGCAAATAACTAACTGCATGTCTTTGGACTGCAGGAAGAAACCCAAATCGCAACAGAGGGTGAACAAACTTCACATGCAGAGTGCAGACGGAATTCAAATTCCCAACCCGGGAGGTGTGAAGTGATAGTGACAAGCCAACATGTCATCCTGTCCATATATATATCAATTAAAATGGTGAAAAACAGTGGGGGTGGAAGGGGAAGGTACTTATTCGCAGCATGATAAGTGCAGCACTAGGACTGAGGATGTCAGCTCCCTGAAAGCACAGCACCCCTCGGGGTCAGACAGCCGGTGCCCGGCACCAGCCAGGTGGAAAGGCGCAGTTTAAGGCCCAGGATCTTACTGTGAGCATTCTGCTGTCTTCCCTTTGCTCTGGAAGTCCATGATGCACTGAATAAGCTGATTGTTCTCATCTAGGAGCTGGAAGGAGAAACATCTTGTTCACATGCTGTTTATGCAAGAACACTGTAAAAGTACTCCTTGACCTCTTCAGGTTTTTAATATGATGCCTACCTTACTACCATTCACTGACAATACAATTACACTGAAAATACTTATAAAAAATATAGTTAGTAGTAATTCTGGGAAATACATATATAGAGAATGTGTCTTATAGTGAAAATATTTCTTAGCTGAATGACAGCGTCAAGGATTAATCGTAAGGAATATTAGATAGAAAGCCTACTTTTATGTTAAAATATGCATCCTATAATCTAAGGACAGCACTCTTGCACCAACCTCGATCAACCTAGGTCTTCTTTCCACAATTGGCTAATCCCAATAAACAAACGCAAGACGGAAAACACGAATGTCATATAAACAGAAAACGACATACTCAAGTCATAGCTTTTTTTTTTTTTTTTTTACCGAATTCATACCAGCCTTTTCGTTTAAATGATATTTACGATGAGCACTTCAGACAGTTATCCCGCCCAAGCTAGGCTAGGCTAGGCTAGGCTAAGCTAAGCTAAGCTAAGCTAAGCTAGGCTAGGCTAGGTAACAAAGGCATGAACACCCAGAGACAGGCAGCTGCAGGCCATTTTAGCAGCCGAGCCTACGTCCTCCCAGAATTCAATTATCGCCGCCGGGACCGTCTGGCTGGCTTCGCTTTGCCGGTTGCCCGTACTGCCCTTTACGTATTCGCACTGCCCGCGCTTGGTCGCTGTATCCCCCCCCGCATCAGCACCCCGCCGCCCCGGCCTGACGGAAGGCTCTGCGCAATGCAAGCGGCTAACAGCTAGCCGCCAACGCTGCCCGACTTCACTCAAAAAAGAGGGAAGAATTACCTTCTGTATCCCCGCGGGTGTTATGTCGCCCTTTCCCCGCTGCCTATGAGCTGCAAATGCCACCGACATATTGATTATAAATTTTAAAAATTCCCTCCCCCCAAAAACAACAAACAAAAAAATCTCAAAAATAGAAAATACACAAGCAAAAGAGGAACACAGCTCAGCTCCAGCCTCACAGGGCAGAATGGGCTGCAGTAACGTAATGTACCATTCAGCGAGGGGGGGTTACTCAATTTCATAACGCACCAAGCCAAGGAAATGTGTCTAAATTGTGATCTGATATAACGAAAAATCAGTTTATTTATTGTTACTTAAAACAGAAATAGGGGCAATATCGGAAAAGGTGTATTGTAGTTGTTTTTCCCTTTACATATGTTTCTCAATCACTTGCTCCTAACCTTCAGATCGACAGTGGTATGTTCTAGGGCCACTGGGGTGCAGTAAAGTCTGGATGTGAGCCTGCGGCAGATAGCTTTCTAGATGATACTGAAATAAAATAAAATGAACTCTACCCGCTGATATTTGTTTAAAGTAAATGACTGTGACAGTATTAACGTTTCTAAGGGAGACTTATGACGCATTATTAAGGCATGTATTAAAAAAACAACTCAATTGTATCTGTTGTTGAACTCAGCGATGCATAAATATTCTGAAATTGCTGGCACTTAAAAAGAAGAGAGATCTGCGTTTCCGAACGCAGCTTCTTAAAAGTGAAACATTAACCTTTGGAAAGTGGAACACAACACAGATGAACATCGTTTAACTAACGTGCCACCGTGTGTTTTTCACTAAAAGTGAGAAATCAGTGAAACGAGACCCCCCCATGTATTCGCATTTAGTATCGCCCACAAGGGACGGAACAACACGCATGCGCGCAACATAACCACATGGGTCTAACTGTAGACGTCACAATTTATGATTATCAGGCAACATGACAGAGGTATTGCTTTTTTTTTCTCCGGACGGCTGTGAAGGTTTCACCACTGTGAGTGTGTAACTTAAGTTGCCAACGAGCTGCTGTGTTGTTGCAGTCAATGAAAGTTTATTTTCAGTGTCCTTTAGCAAAATACACCGCAAAACACAAGGCAAAGATAAACTAGTTGATTGCAGTTTACCGTGATTCTAATGGCTAATGTGATGACATACATAATGGTATCTATAGACGAAATGACACCCAACCGCTAGTTGTGGTAATTTACAAAAATACACGATTTATTTCCGCTGTTTGTATTACCAGTATTTTTTTTACTTCACTTGCTGTTGAGAAAATTGTGTTAAATATGTCGAAAGTCAATTATTTAGTATATAAAAGTATACTGTACTACTTAATTAGTTGGAACTGTACAGTGGTAGAACTTAAGAAGTTTTGCAAGTAATCCAAAACCACAACGTAGTCTTTGAGAAGTATATGCATGATTTTTCAACCGAGTTGGATAGCTTTTTTTTTTAATATTAGATTTTTTTAGGTTGGAATTCAAGGGGACATTGCTGTTCATGGTGTGGAGAAGAAATCTGTTGCAAAACTACAAGAGGAATAGACCACGCATAAGATTAGTGTGCTGGATAAGCATGTCTGTGTGACATTTGCAGGTAAGATTGAACAGCACTGGTCAAACAGCATTGGACGCAATGGATTCCCATATTCTCTTCATGAGCACAGAATTTGTTTTGCACATTTTTGAGGTGTTATGGAGACACTTCCATGTGTTTCCTTTTCTAGTAATCTCCAAATTGTCTGTTTTGTGCCAGATCCTGGAAATAAGGGGTATTTTAAGCAAAATGAGAAGCACTGAGGTTAATAATGTAGTTGTCTTTGTTTACATGTATGTGAAGAGCAATTAATCATAACCATGACCTCTGATATCCCTTATCAACATAAATCCTCTCTTTAAATTGTGTTTTCCAGCCTAGGGTGTCCCCAGCATCCTGAGATTGTCTCCAACACGTTATCACAGATAGCTGATTTCTTTTACCATTATTTGTATAACCCAGTTAGTAAAGGCCCGCCGCACCTCTCTCAGCCGTACAGACGACAGAGCGGTGTATTGTAAGTGTGGGTCTCAATTCCAGCTTGAAACTGGGGTAAAAGTGAAAAATCCAGCTCAGAGCTTTTTTTTTTTTTCTCTTTCAAATTTTCTTTCAGAGCCATTAGGCATCTCCACGTAGATTGTGGGGTTAGACTAAAATGGAACCTTCAGACTATGCCAGATGTGCCCTCCTGGAACATACCATGCATGAAAGGTAAGTGAACTATAGGTGTGAAACAGGTTTTTATTAATTCGTTTATTGTGTTTTCACAGTCCCAGATTACTACAAATTGCTTATGTGATGGCCCACCACAACCAGTCAGATTATCAGTTTTGTCTATACAGTTAAGTTTTCCCCAAGATGTGTTTTTGCTGTCTTCACAAACAGGCAAACGCAATTGGTCGTAATGCAAAGACACTGAGAGAATTCCTGGAAAAGAATTACACAGATGCAGGTGACAATGACACGATTAAGCTCACAATCAGGGTGTTGCTTGAGGTAATGTCCCTTCCCTTTGTTGATAGCAGTAAAGTGAGACGCATTTCTTTGCCCACGGTAACATGACCTTTGTTTGCAGGGAGGAACGTTGAACTTACCGTCATCAGTAGGTGCCAGTCGCTGAAGGTGTTGCATTTGTGCTATATTTATCCAGTTCTGTCTCTTCTGATCTCATGTGTTTGTTAGTTTTTTTGCAGATACTGGAAGCTAAAGAAATTGAAACACTGGTTGCTGAGATAAAGTAAGGAAGAGGAGGCAGAAAAGAAACATGAAATACACATCGGTTTAAAAAAAATAATCTATGTGGTTCCAAGGGACCATCTAGGAAATGGGAGATGGACAAATGGCCCCCGTCAGACTGAAAGCACAAAATATATCTTCTCAGCGTTTATCATAAGCTGTCAAGATTGGTCAGGTCATTGGTACATCAGTGTTTTCACATTTTAAACCATGCAAACATTTTGAACACTACGCAACGTATAAGTCAAGCACATTAATAAAGCCTGATGTTTTATATACCTCATTAATCACTAAACAGCATTGAGTTTTCACTTAATCTTGAGTTTATTAGGGTGCTTTTCTTCTACACCAGGTACCATACCTTTGGTACTTCAACCCAAACCCTAACCTACTGGTGTAAAAACTGGTACCAGCGTGGACAGCTGGATGATGTGTGACATTAATACAAGGTTATGCACATGTAATTCTTACATCAGTCAGCTATATTAAGATTGGGCCCTTTCTTACCTCATACTGTACAGACATTATAGCACAGGGGGTTTAGGTTTTGCTTTTTGCATTTTTACCGAATTAAGAAAAGAAAAAACTTAGCAAGCTTTGCAATTTTAATGATTATTCCTTTTCAGTATTATCTCGTATATGTTTAAAAACATCGCTTTAAAGTTTACCACCGCTGCATTCTGCATGAGTGCTGTATGCATTCTCTGAGACAATCATTTTCATCCTTGCCGTTTATTAAATCAATTTGTGAGAAATTTATTAACTGTTTTGCTTTTAAATAAATAGCCCAGTGTTTATTACAACAAAATCACATTGCGATATTTGAAAAATCCCAATCTTGTTGTACCTGCATGTTCTTCAGACCAGATAGCAGTTTAGAAGCTTGGGTCTCTTCATTTGTCCACGCATCCATTATTATTACTTTTCTTTTTTTACTTCGTTTATCATTGTTTTCTGATTTCATAACCTTTTTCAGGACAGATGTTGTATTGTGTTTCGGAGGCAGGCTATTTGCATAACCAGTCGACAAAGAAAATGTCCCACCCCAAAGTACCAAACTACCAAAAAAGTACCCCAGTTGGTTTGGAACTTTCGAAACTGTAATTTTTGTTACTGGTACCAAATGGAAAAGGGAAAGTACCGTTAGTATAAACAGCCTACTCCTTCAAACAGTGAATCACATGGCTGCAACTGAAAATATACGGCTCACAGATAGAATCAAGAGGTTCACTTATTTTTCGGATGGCATTCGGGCGACTAAGATGCCTGATCTAAGCGATTTTGAACCTGGTGATCTCTGAACATTTCATCTGCACTTGAAGTAGTTCTGGAGACGTGGGTCTTGCCTAGCACTAGGCAGAAGTGCCTTTCTGTGTTGCTTTAGAAAATCTTAGGAAAATCTGATGGCCTCTATCTTAGCTCCTGGATAACTCAGTCTGACACTGGAGACTGAGAACCAGTCACAGGTTTTCCCAGGAAAAGTGATGGAAGATCGTCTTCTTCTGATCTGGTCTTTGTATACACATTTTTCACTTAAAACCTAAAATTCAAAGTTATTTTTTATATCTTGCTGACATAAATGTTATTACAAATCTGAAACTGAGATGTTGTTTTGATTTGGGTTTTCCTTAAGCTTTGTCCATCAGTTCCTTTCAATTTTTGTTCATACTTAAAGGTGGGCTTTGGTTGTGTGTGTAAAATGTTTATCTTTTTGGTCCAAACTGGCACTCTGTGCCAAAGTCACATTAACATGAAAGGAGGAAAAACCTTATTTCTGTCCAGTGAGCTGCTTTGCATTTCACTGTAATCCGAACCTGTTTAACATTCGATCGCAGTTCAAAACTCGACGGCAGGGTTGTAGCCAGGAGTGCTGATCTTTAAAGGGATCCAAGCTTTAAGCTAATTGGAAACATCAATGACTTTAATCTGGAAGCCTTTGAAAACTCACATTCTGGGCTGTGCCAGTGCCTACGGCCCTTTAGACTTGAAAAAGACATAATAGAGAATGTAAAGTGCTTCATTTAGGCTGTTGTCCCCGAGCCTGGCGATTGGAAGGGGATAACTTAGTCTCATGGCCAGGGAGAATTATTGTTATGTATTTTCTGAGGCTGTGCTTGATGATAACTGCTTCACTCTTCATCAAAAGAAAATGTTCTGACATAGGATGAGCTGATAACTTGTAGCGAAAATAGTTTTTTTGATTTTTTTGATGGGAAGATCAACAGAATACAGGTGTGCAAGGGAGAGATGTAAAGAAATGGACTGTTCCATTGTGGTATGTGTGAGAGGGGCTGCTTTCTTTTCCGGCCTGGTAGAAAAGAACACCACTATTGGCTGTAGCTCAGCCTTGTGTTTTAGAATCTTGGGTTGTAACACTGATGAATTTAAGGAGTTTGCATAGAATGAGGGCAATGCGGAATGTGTTTGTAATAGCAAAAAAATATTCTGTAGATATGATGTGAGGCTTGGTTACTCACTGTCATGCATGTTAAGGTGTGTATTTATAGCCTGCAGATAGATTTTCTTCCAGGACTTCCCCCCCAAAAAGTGAGAATTCCTCCTGGCATGAGACAGGGAGAAACCTATTAGCCACACGCGTCACAGAACGGTGCCCGCGGGCGCGAGCGGGTCGCTTGTTGCCAGATCCGGCCTGCTGCCGGGCAGCCCTAAGATATGGTCGCTCTGAAGCCTGGCAATTAGTGTGTAAAATGACGATTCTGCAGGAGGTCGTCTGGGTGGGAAAGCAGCCCTGCGGATCTGAGGTCTGCTCTCACGTCTGTGTGGAAGTTGTGGGTTATGGGCGGCGTCTTTGCATGTACATACGCCCCAGGTCAAATGTGGAACTTCCTGTTTTACTGGAGTTATTACTGAAGTAACCAAATATTTGTTTTCACCTCATGTTTGCTTTTTATTCGATGAACATTTCTGGGCACCCAATTAGCGCAGAGTGTTTCCTGTGTTTCACAAGGCGTAATAAAATCACCTTGTAGATAACTGCAGTTAGCAGGTGAAGCTTAATAGATTGGATGTTTCAGTCACGCTCTCGGGGTCGTGGGTGTGCATCCCACTCCAGAGTTGTGTCGATCTTACATGTGGTCTCTCTGAGGGTCCTCTCTGGGCTTTCTGGTATCCTCCCTCTGAAGACATGAAAATCCGGGGAATTAATGGCCCTAATGCGCTGGACTGTTAAAAATCCTCCAAATTTCCACTGGCAGTAAATGAAAGGAAAATGTTCAAAATGCATCTTATGCAGCAAATTGCTAGTCAAATCATCTGAACTTCAGAGGTACAGACAATAGTGTGACTGCACCCCCCCCCCCCACCACATACCCACCCCCACTACACCCTGAAAAGGCAGATGGTCTGGATCTGAGTGTGTAGCAGTTGGCCTGAAGCCAAAGTCGCACCTTTTCAGAGTGATTTAACATGTTACCTACTGCATTATATCCTCACCCCCTCATCCTATTTCGAGTCTAAAAACAGATCAGTCCTATTCTAAGGTTTCACCCCAAGGATTAATTTTGCAGCCCCCCCCCCTCCCTTAGGTGTCCATATCGATCAACATGATAGACCCCCTCCAGTCTTTCAAAATCACAGCAAGGCAGGCTGCTGAGGACCGGGAGACAAGATACTTCAAATCGATACCCGAACGACCGGCTAACGAGTAGAGGCATCTTACGTCGTCATTTATTTTCAGAATGGCTTTGTCTTTTGGACCTTAAAAAGGGTTTGTCTCTTCAGTGTAGCGGGACATGACCATCATGGGTGTCTTGCAGTGACGATTTACACAGGTCTTATCTTCCACTTTTGTGGAAAAAAATAAATAGCATATTCTACGAAAAGTGAGGTTGCAGCTCCTCAGGTTTACCTCAGCTTTGTGTTTTTAAATCGGCAGTACAGATAAATACGGTTTCTTTCTCCTACATCAAAGAACCCCACACACACACACACACACCTAAAGTAATCTTCCGTCCATCACTGGCAAATCACATCATGTCACACGGAAACAAAATATGCATCTATGTTGAGGACATTTGTAGCTGTGTTTAAAAGTGAGTCTGTGTTGATGAATCCACAGCTGCCTTTCTCATCTTACTCTTAGCCTGCTGCCTGCTTGGGGACAGAGCTGATCTGCATTGACAGGGACGTGGCCGGCTGCCTGCGGCTTCGCCACCCTGCTTTCCACAGCGATTCGCTGCCAATCCCGCTTTCTTTCTCTTTCCGACCCCTGAGGGCCTGTAGACTAACCTGACATGGGTTAGCATTTTCAAAAATGGATCGTGGCATTCTTCACACCGCCGTTCAGTTGAAGACCCACCGCAGATGTGGCAGGTTTCTCCATAGCTTGTTTCTGCTTAGCGTTCGGCTACCTCAGCTCCTTCCCACCGTGTATAATCGATCGAAAAATTGGGGTTTTAGATTCCATTACAACACGCAAATAAAAAGAATGGTTGCATTAAAACTGGTGCATACCAGTGTAATGAAGAAGCAGCAACTTTTAAATAACCATGTTTAAATGGGTCTCCTCCTTGGCTCCCAGTGTGTGGACTTTGTATGTTCTCTCCATCTCATTGTAGGGTCCAAAACACAATAAGGTGAACTAGAGTTGCAAAATTGTCCATTGTTCTTGCAACATCGTTTTAGCTGTCAGTCTGCCACTGCTGGTATATTTTTGTTACCATTCTTTCAACATCGTGAAACATCACAGACATTTCCTATTAAATTGTCTCCAAGAGTCTCCAGCAGGTGGCAGTATTGAATAAAAGTATAACCCGTTTCAGGGGCTGCTCACACTTATTCTACATGAATAACATAGTATGTCTTAATAAGTGCTGTGTTACTCATGTTAAGTCTTTGCTTTAGGGTTTTGGCTTGAAGCAAAGGTCTTCGGCAGCCTCAGAAGGGACCGAACCACTCAGTTGTAAAAAGCAGTTTCAGCATCTCTCTTTCCATGACATCCCACATGCACACGTTGTTCCTCGTGTTTTTGTGATATCTACAATCACAAAATAAATATCTAATATCTAGAAGAGATTTGACTTAAGCACATCAGTGATTTTCATATGATTCTATTACCCTCAGCTCAGCATTCTGACTAGTTTTTGCCAAATTAGTAAATTGGGATGGGGAATTTTGTGGTTATGATAGGATATCATCCCATCATATCATATCATACCTAATATGAATAAGGTGATTTAAATCGAAACATAAACACAAAAATGTTTTTTATGCAAATGGCTGGTCTGCAGTAACACAAAACAGCAATGTGGTCTCCTGAACGTAAAAGTCTGGAAACTGTAGACTACGTACAATTAGGTAAGGAAACCACTGGACACAGGAGGGCGTGTTACAAAAAACCCCAGAGCCAGTGTCCTCTCAAGACCCAGGAAGCAGTGGTGAGTCTTTCTCAACCGAAGCCATAACTGCTGCAGGATGATGTTACATGGAAATGTCAGAGGCAAACAAGAAGTAGCCATTGGTCCAAGAGATAATTCTTGCCCGCAGGCACTGCAATCTTTAAGTCCTGTGACTCCTGTTCACCACCACCTCCCCCCCCATCCTTGTGCTTTTTCTGTTTTCCCTCCACATTTTGTAATACTTGTTTTTAATTTAAAAGTGTTTATATTTAGAGAGGTTGTATTAATGAGCGTGTGTTGTAATCAAGCTGCTGTCCCTGGTTCTCCTTTGTAAATGCCAGATGTCTCCACTCAGGATCTAGAGTCAGACCATATTTATTGCTCAACCGTGTCGCTCTGCTCAGACTGATGACGTGCCGAGCCACTCAGACGTGAAGCATAATCACACCGGCACGGTGCCTTACCAACATTCCTCTGGTCGGATCGGAAAACTTCCAGGACCTGCAGTGCCTTTGGTCCGTCACTGACATTTTTTTTACTCGTCTTTTCATCAGCAAATTTGCAAAGCCTGGGGAATTTAGTTCCTTCAGTTGCCACGGAGTTGATATCCAGTTTCCATTATTCATGGTCAAAATCATTTTTTTTTTTTTTTGTGGTTTAATTGTGTGTTTATAGTGTTTGTTTTTGCTTTCCTCCTCCCAATCCGGTTTCGTCCCAGGTGTGCACTGCCGCTCGCCTGCTCTTTGTAGAACATCCTCGTCAGCCTGTCCTGTGCCATGTTTGACCGCCTGGGCGCCAGGAAGCACGTGTGGGGGACGCCGCGACTAGCCTCCGGGGCTGATCTCATCTCTGAGGAAGAAGAAGTGACACACAGGCTGTTCTTTTGTCTATCCACTGCCACACACAAGCATGCCGGGCCGTGGCCTGTTTCGTGGGTTGAGACTATGTTTAGGATCTTTCCTGCAAGATACGGTTCATTTCTCTGGCTGCACCATTGTACTGCACACTTGGTCAGACCAAAATAATCAAGTACAGATGTTAATAACAGGAATCACCCATTTTTCTAAACAGATTAGGCTTGCCATCGCAAAGAGATTGCATCTTTTGATGGCTGAGGAGAAAGACGAAGAAAAATGCTTTGAAGCAGAGGATCAATGGCAATGCAGTCGCATGTAAATCCAGGAGATACGGAGCAATCCTGATAACGGGCCGGCCGCCGGGATGGAGCGCAAAATGGCCACGGGGCATCAAACTCGATGAGCGGAGGATCCGCATACATGCGGTATGTGAGTCAGGGCGTGGGTGGTGCAAAGTCTCGAGGCGCAGAGAGCAGTCCTGCTGAAAGCAGACACCCAGAGCTTTTCTCCTGCCCTGCTGCAGTGTCAGACTTAAATGCAGCCAGTCAGTCACAGCAAAAGAGTGGCATAAGGGCAGGGCTGAGAGATATCTAACTGGCATGCATCCATACTTCATGGAAATTCATAGTGTCGAGGGAATTAATTAAGTCTAAGCTTAAAATGGTTTATTTCTTTGCCTGTTACAGATGTCAGAGACACATCATGCTGCTGTGACTCGCAGTTGTTTTAGTTTGCTGTTATAAGAGATACAATAAAAATAATCCTGTACTTAGCACTGCAAAAGGGCGCGATGTTCCCCAAAGATGGGTGACTCAGTCTGTTTGAGGCTGTAGCTACAGGCTGCTGGGACTGAAGGGCAGATATTTGTAGCTGTTTAAGGACACCGTTCTATCCCTGGGTAGGTATGAGGTAAACAAGGGAGCTGAAACTGGGGGCTTTCATGAAATAACGGGGGGGTTGTTTCACAGAATTTCTCCTTGCCAGGGAACCAGGACCTCTGGAATCCTGGGGACCATATAGATGCACTGGATTTTCTCAATATTTCCAAAGTAGCCTTAGTCTAGTCATTTGTGCTTTGAAAAATCATGATTTGATCAAAAATCCTTGTTTATTTCACTTTACGCTATTCTTAAATCCGAAGACATACTTATTCTATTTGAGTACTACATTACTCAGCTTTCACATCAATAAACACAGGACATTCTAAAGTCCTCATCTTGGTTTCTTCCACCAGTCTTGAGTCCACAACTGTCTCCTTCTTGTCTAGCTTCTCTCATCATATGTTCTGAATCCAGTGGCGCTTTCCCACTGGCATACAGGAACAGAGCCTTACTGGAGCCGTACCATGAAGAGAGACTAGTTACAGTGCGATTCTGACTCGCTTCGGTTTTCCACTGCAGAGGGGTCGGCTCATTAAAGGCACTGTCGGGTTTGGAAAGCAAGAGTGACGTAAAACTGAAGAAACACTTATATACTGTACACATGGTATACATTGTGATTTATGTGTTATGTCTTTTTTTTTTTTTTTTACTGTGTGCTAGAATTGCAGTTTTACGCAAGCATCAAATGCTAGTAGAATTAGCATTTGCTTGCGTAAATTTGCATTGAGTCCATTCCTTTCAGCTGTTCTATAGTACTTTTTTTAAGTAGGAGGTTGGATACTTTCACGTTCTGAGTTATCAGGAACGCATCATTACATTTTGGCGTGCAACTGTTTTTTTTCTTCCCAATAGATAATCCATGCATATGGACAAAGATCACTGGTATCTCCATGCATTTCGACCAATCAGATGGTGATGCAACCAGCTCGATTTAGGCACACTTTTGGCCGTGTCAGCAAGGGTACGGGTCAAGTGTGGCTGACATACGTTGCAGTGGAAAACCATCAAGTTTGTGGTCGGGTTGGATACGGCTCGGTTTCTGGTTGCAGTTGAAAAGCGCTGCAATTTGAATCGGTATGATTATAGTCTGCATACTCGTCCAGCTGCTTTACTGGAATCAGACAGTTTTTTCCTCATTCCATCCTAAATAAGGCTTACTGTCCAGTGCAGAAAATCTTCATTCACACAAAGAGATGCTCTAGTATACCAATTCTCCTGAAAGCCGAATCCCAAGCCACCTGAAGAGTGTGGCACCAGTGATTGTGAGAGTGTGTTAAATCAGTGCTTCCAAACCTGGTACTCAGAAACAGTTTTGCTCCCTTCCAGCTCCCTACTTGGAATTGGGAGGGAGCAAAAACCTGGATTGTCTGCAGGTCTCTGAGGACCGGGTTGGGAAACATTGCATTAAATAACCTCCATGGGGAGCCGAGTATCAACAGCAGCATCTCCCAACAAATATATACCCGGCACACATGTACCCATGAAAAGAGTGACTGTGATGTTAATGAAATTCATCTACTACGTTTCCATGACAACAGCACATCACCACCAATTAAATTAGTTTTCCCCACAGTCATTGGAACATTCTGAGGGTGCTATGTGTTATCTTGTAAGATAGGTAGATGACTGTTTTTAGGAATTTTACATTGAATCCGCTGCTGAAAATGCAGCTGAGGAGAACCGGAGATGCTGCCGATAATCTCTGTAAAGCAACATTCTTCTACGCTCTCTCCTTACTCCTGTCTTGTCTATGAACATACTACAAACTCAAAAAACAGTGTCACACACCGTAGTACTGATTCTACAAGTCCAGGTCCATAGTACTCAGTAGTGATTATCTCTATGAAATTTTGAGGTATATTCACCATTGAGCCACAGAAGGACAGAAATCCCAAATGTTCCGAGCGTGGAGGCATAAGGAGAAGTTACTGGAGAGTGAAAGCATCAGTGCTGGCTACCTTTCCATCTCCTTCCCCTCAATCAGGGAAGGGAACACCCATGTCAGGAGGCACATCCACCCACCTGGGGCCCCACCCTCAGGCACAGCATTGATCCCAGGGGAAGGGGATGTTCCTTTTGTCTTGTGCTACACCTGTTAAAAGTCTATCTGCCTCCATGTGCTCCTTCCTCCGCACAGCCTGGAGCACCTCATTGTTGCGCAAACTCTTTCTGCAGTGACACCAGGAAAGCATGGAAACCAAATTGATTGATGATGATAGCATGGAGGATGAGGGGTACGCACACCCTGAGGAGCCGCCACAGGCTAACTGTACTGCAAAACAAAAAAAAAAAAAACGCATTACATTATATCATCTATTTACCCAGTGGACTGACTGGTCTAGACCTACCACCACAGCCTCACTTCCACTCATTTTTTACCTAAAGGGCCCCAGCTACATTGTGCCATTTACAGAAGAGATTCAGGTCAAAGACTTTCTCGGGGGTACAGAGGCCATTCCTGTAAAAGCACCTTCCGGTCATTCGTTCAGTTCGTCCACCGCTGTTCTCCAACTTTCATCCCATTCTCCCACATCGTCTGTGGCATCACCCCAACTTCCCAGGCTGTGACCATCACTACTTGCTTGCTAATGCAAGGGAATTAGAAAGGCAGACATCTCTCTGTCCTGTTTTGGGTTACAAGCTCCATAAAACCCTCACGCCATGGGTGTAAATATGTATTTAAAAAAAAAGATCAAAAGCACAAGCTTTTCTATCCTCTTTCATCTGTCGTAGATGTTTTGAAAAGCAGAGGGGTATGCAGATGAGCAGCAGTCGCCTTTATCTCCCGATGTAAATGGCAGCATGTCTACTAAAGGCATGCACAACGTCCTGAGTGAGCAGACTCTGCTGTTTCAGACACCGTGTACCTGGGGGGCCAAGCTTATGGTCCCAGACAGGGGTGGGGGTGGCCATGCTAGCAATGATTAAAGGCAGGTAAAACATGTGGACTTCTAATCCTGGGTAGGTTAGGGTAATGACACCACCCTTGAGAGAGGGACTTAATCCACTCTGCTCCAGTCAAGACTGATCTATGTGTAACCCTTCTTGGGGAGGGGGGATGCTGTAGAAGGATCTCTATAACTAAGACACCTTCACCCACCCACACACAATACAGAAGAGAACTGAGTTACAAAAGAGAGTGAACTTTATATTACTTAAGCTATATATAAAGCAGGAACAAGAACAGATTTTCATTGTTTAGCCAGTTAACTCAGTCTTTTGGTTGCAAGCAATATATATAAAAAAGAATTAATAAAACATCTCAGAAGAAAACAACACGATGAGCTTTCCCTTTTGTTTGCGTAAATGTTTTCTCCTGCTGCTTCCCCGGAAGGCATCTGCAGCGCATTCCGAAGGGTGATCATCAGGAGCGCCTACAATGGCGGCGGCTCGGTTTTGGCGCGAAACGTTCAAAAGACAGCGCAGTACATTTACCAAAATACACTTCCAACGGTTATTTTACATGAAAATTTATATTGTTGTAACGATTAACTATTATAGTCAAAAGTTACACAATGCCAAACTGACGATAAATACCGCGCTGAATGTCACATAACGCGCCTACGGTATGGATGGGCTTCGCAGCCTAGGAAGCTATTATCACTCAAGGCTCACTGTCACCATAATATGCTAGATAAAAAGCTGCAATAATCACCTCGATCGTTTTGTCTTCCCCTCTTAATAGCTGCAATTACTTCGGTAAATCAATCAAAACAGGTCCAAACTTTTTTTCCCCCCCATAAGTTCAACCTCTATCGTTGTTAGAGGCTATTCAATGCTAGCTAGTTAGCAAGTCATCAGCAAGACCAAATTAAGAAAAGAAATTTCACAAACACTTTATCGCGTTTCTCAGCCTAACAAATTAATTATTCAATCCGACTGCTTCCGTAACTAATTTAAATCGATCTTGGTTATTTTGTTATTCTGGTTATATCTCACTTCAATCGGATCCCTGCACTCAGGCGACGTACTGTCTAACGTGCCCCTTGCATTTTTCGTATAACACCGAGGGAGGGTCTGCCAAGTGCAAAAAAAGAAAAAGAAAAAAATAGGGTACGTCCTTAAATTATGCTGGGTGAATTAAGCATTATAACATCTGTGCCACCTAAGTTATGCTATATTAATATGTCCAGAACACGTATGATATTATGCTTTTATAGGCCATGTTTCGAGCCTTGTCAAGGTGGCATCCTCTCTGCCTGTGACGCCATGGCGAGGCTCACAAGCCCCGCCTCCTCTGCCCGTAAATGTTATGGTAGCCTAATGGGGCTGTGCGATTAGTGTCCCAGTGGATCACAGCTGCCCAGTGTAGCATGGATGATGAAAGAGCCCCCAGAAGCATTGGCCTCCCCCCAACCCCCCCCAAAGCTAGCGTCGCTGTGAGGCACTGCCTGGCCCGAAGGCTTCCATGATGGATACCCGGGTAAAATCGGCCAGTATGCTTTAGAAATGAATAAGAATGTTGAATCTGGAGGATGATATTAATCAGCTGGCTGAACATTCGCCATGAGCGAGCGTCACGTCCTGGATATTTAAGGAGTTTCTGTCTCAACGCCATTATTAATGATAATATTATTTCTATTAACTTGCACAGTACTGTGGTCTCCGAATAATTATTTGAAATATGATCTATTGCCAAATAAACAATTTTTATAATTCATGTGTAAAACTCATTATATGACTGGTGTTTCTGTTCTCAGTTGCAGTTTTTCTGCCTCAAAATCTACTTTATGACTAAAAAAACGGCTTGCCTGGACCTAAAAAACATCATTTGTTTTTCCAGTTTTTTTCCTTCTTCCTATCCGTTCCTACAAGTAACCTTGAGTTCAACAGCAAGCCAAGGTTTACATGAAACTCCCACAACTTCCCTTTGCTAACCTGTATGGGTTTGTACATTAAAGCAAGTACGGCAACTGCGTTGATACTGTTTCCATTGCAAGGGTTCCCGTTTCCAGATTGTTCTTCATCCCTGTACCCTTTTCCACGTCTGGCCTGGATGGTGTTGTGCATTTTTTCATAAAAAGGCATCCTGGGGTTAAAACAAAGGTAGAAGAACAGCAACCATAAAAGAAATATCTTTTTCAAAACCCGTAGCCCATGGCATATTAATTTAATTCTGCCAATGTGAAACTGCGCCCTTGTGAGATGAATCCTATTTCTTGACTGATTTCATTCGGCCGCACTTCTGACTAGCGTCAGAGGGAGGCTGGCCGTCCCTCTGCTCCTCCAGAACATTCCGTGCAGTGACGGGCAACATGCTGGACACCATCAATCTCCTTCCCTTGGGCTGAACGGAGATGCCTGATGGACCTTTTGTCCAGAATCCAAGCTTAGATGGAGTGTGGAATCAGCATGGAAGTGTTATAAAAAATACGTATTATACATTTGAAAGACTTAAAAGTCCCTCCTGAGGACCACAATTATTGGTGCGGCTGCTTGCAGAATTGGGCCAAACTGGAAAACTGTGAGAAAGGGTGTTTCTGAAAAAAAATAGTGAGCAAATACATGTTATTTCCTGCGAGGAGAAGCCTAGTCTTTCATCTAACCTTTTACTGGGAACTTGGAGTCTCTCCTAGTAAATACAGGACACCATGCAAGAGACATCTAGACAATTTTGGGGCAGTCATTTGCATGTTTTAAGACTGGAAGAGTTTACCCGTTTAAACATTGAAAAAGCCTGGGTACTGCTCATAGAGTGGGAGTGAAATCCCCAAACGCATTGCCACCTCCCTAGTCTTACAGCAACAAATGTCAAAGTGTAAACTTTATTTTTTAAATTGGTGCGCCGGATTTCCCTGGACAGTGTTTAGTTACACTATCCCTAACATCCGTACCAATCCTTGAAGTAGAACTGCCATATTTGCTTTAGACTTTATCCAGATTCCCTATGTATTACACTCTGTGAAAATATCAAATGGGGGCTTTTATCACCTATAATCAGAAAAGGATAAATTTTGCTGTTTGTTTTCATTGCTCTTCAGTGACCCATGGGCATCATCCCCAAACACGGAATACGAAATGCCGTCTCATTTGTAAACCTCCATTAAATCCCCTGGCCTTCCCAGAATCCTCTTCTTTGCTGCCTGTTCTCAGATGCTAATGTTCCCGTTGATGAGTTCCAGAAAACATTGGAAAACGAATAAGGGAATAAACATTTTATATGTGTGTAGTGCAAAACTGAGCGCATTCTCTGGGGTGATTAAAAAAACAGGCGCACTATGCAATCAAAAAGGCTTTGTCTTTGTGTAGCTTTTAAAAAATGAAATCTGCCTTTACTTCCTGGATTAATCACCCACTCCAATGATAATTGTCTGTCTGGATGGGCCAAGCCTGGATGTTTGAGTTTTGCGTCTCCCGGACCTAATAACGTTATTTTCATGCAGCCTAGCTTTGCTGTCACCGCAGTATAGCCTGGAGCTTCAACTCCGAATGGCTTCCACACAGCGGTGATACGAATCAATACGGTGGTTTGTGTACAGCGGCCGACTTCTACATTTCTCAACACGCGCTGCGTCTCCCTCTCCACCTGAGGCCACTGCCTTCGGTAACTGAGCCTTATTTTAATTGAGTCTAACATCACAGCCGGCGAGAGAGCCGAAAATAATTTAATTTACACCTGGGTGTGTATACCGGTGTGCTGTTGCGTGTAATAAACGCTGTTTTTTTATTCCTTCTTCTTAATGCATTCCATTTCTCTGGAAAAAAGGCAGAATTCCGACTGGCACTTGTGGAGCAGGTGGGATTTCAGGAATGTTTGCACTCTGTAGGAAGTCTTATATATTTATGCCATAGCTTATAAACCCCCCCTGGAGCACTGCATAAAATCTAAACACGAACCCCGGAAGGTTCCTCGGTCTTTATATCTCTGTATGCAACAACGTAGGAGTTTGATATTGTGGGGAGACACAACTTTAATAATTTAAATAGAAAGTCAAATGAAATATTGGGGGGAGGGGGGGGCACATCCCCTCTGTCTCCCCCACCCCTGTCTGTATGTTGTCTGGTGTCTCTGTGGTCGTTGTCTTGAAACGCAGATCCCTCTGCGGTAAACAAATAAGGAGAAATAGAAGGGTAATGTTCAGATTCCAGTGGAAACGCTGCCTTTTGATAATGCGTTTTGTTTCCATTCATTTTCGAACAGCCAGAGGCCTACGATCGCCTGCGGGGCCTGCGACCGGCTCACGCCTTCCCATGATGCCCCACGTGACGCGCGTGTCAGCGGTGCGCTTTCCGGCACTTCTGAGCACCCGCGCTGGGCGAATGGGGGTGAAAACGCGTTAATGAGATTTCACTCCGGCGGGGTTCGCTCCAGGCACATTTTTAATCGTTTACGTCTGTGGGCTCTGCCTTCCGCCAGCCCCCCCCCCCCCGCCGTCTCCGTTTCACCTTCGAATGCAAACCATTTCTCAGAGAAACCCTTCCTCTCTCCTCAGACGTATAAAATGTGTTTACAGCGACATTCGTTTGTTCCTTATGTGATATGAGCATGCCAGGCCCCGTTAACAAACCCAGAGAACAGGCGAATAAAAAGAGCATGGAACAGAGGAGGATGAAAAGGCAGCTTTTTTTGTTCCTGTCACATGAAGGTGAAGGATTTTGGTGCCGAGTGCCGCCGGGGGGCATCCGCCCGCTTTGTAAAATAACGAACTCGCAGGCAAACGACTCCAGGACAGACGCACATTTCACCTTCCCGCGTTCCTGCGGATTATAGAGGACGGCGGCGCTGCCGGGTCGCTGCCGATTCCCTGGGGACAAACGCTGCGTTTCATTTAGGTCGTTGCCTTGGGCTGCCCCTCCCCTTCCCGCCTCCCCACGTCCCATGAAACTGACCTCCTTTTCAACCCTGGGCTGCCAGCTGCACCACTCAGCCACCACCCTCCCCCCGCCAATGCCGCAGGCAGTCACATGACCCGTGACCTACGACCCGGTGTTTTGGACAAGCGTGCCCTTTTCTTTTTGTGAGATGCCTGACAAAAAGGATGAGGGACGGGGAACCGCCAGGAGACTGTGTACGTGCTATTAATCGTGGCTCGGAGCAGTGGTGAGGAAGGGTGCGGGTGCTGGCCAATCAGAATCATTCTTACTGGTTCTTTCTTCATTTCTTCTCAGTATGACTGCATGTTAAAAGTCACCAGTAGCATCATCAGCATCCTGAATAATCTTTGTATTTATGACTAACCCATTGTAACAGACATGATGGGAAGGACAGCTGGACTCCCAAAACCCTTTTCATGTTCTCTATGATTGTGACTGTTTGCGAAATATAGCCATGGGGGTGTAAAAAGTGGGGTGGGGTGTCGCCTCAACCTGAGCCAGGGGCTTTGGGTAATGGTGTGAGCAAGTGATTTGAACCTGCCAAGCAGACCCCCGGTGGGGCTCTTCTACAACCCAAGGCCCCCCAGAGCATACGGACCTCCTCCAGCTGGTCCTCAGCCTTATACCCCCCCAAAAAGAGAAAGCATGGATAGGGAATTATTAGCCATGGTAGGGGAAGCTTACATCATTAATCTGTTTTTCTTGCTATATTTGTAGCCTTATGTTTTATTATTAATAGTTTTCCTTAGCATTCTTCTTATACTGAACATATGAGTTTGTCGTCACATGTCCTGTTACTGTACAAGTCATATAAGCTGATTAATACTGGGCTTGATTTTATTGGGATATTTATCGCTCAGTACATCACCAGGCAGTGTTCCAGGCAGGAATTAGTATGTGTGTGTGTGTGTGGTGTGTGTGTGGGGGGGTCCTTTTGCCATCATCCTTCAGGGCATCATGTGTCCAATCACAATAACGCTGCAGCCATCAGCACCCTGGATTTCATACCTAACTGACACAGAGGGGCGATAAGGTCTTACCGCATTGAAATCACACCCCTTTGGCGCTTTTCAAGGGAACCGCAGTGCCTGTGCAAATGTCGAAAACTAAGATGGAGGGCTACATCCAGACCAATCCGGGAACGGGAATATGAAGCCAATTCCATGGAATTGCAGCTGATTTGTCATCCTTCTGTCCCTCTGTGCTTTTTTTTGGCTGCAATAAGAGACACCAGTGTGATAATCGTATAATCACCTTTTTAGTTCGCTCCAAAGCCCAGTTAATTTCTCAGTTACTTTAGAACTCCAAGAGAACCTGCTGGAATCACTGGGGTCTCCCCCATGTATGTGAGTTACTCTCAAGTGCCCCAGTATTCTCTCACAAATTCACAACCGTATATCTGTATGGCCTGTCGTGCAGGAGTGCTTGCACCCAGAGATGGCTGCCATCCCATTAAAGTCTTTGCACCCTACCACATTGAGGCCTCTAGCCCCTACCTCACCTGGGACTCTAGCCCCCGCCTCACAGGGGACGCTAGCCTCTAGCCACAACCTCACCGGGGATTCCAGCCCCTACCTCACAGGGGAATCTAGCCTCTAGCCCCTACCTCACAGGGAACTCTAGCCTCTAGCTCACAGGGGACTCTAGCCCCTACCTCACAGGGGACTCTAGCCTCTAGTCCCTACCTCACAGGGGACTCTAGTCTCTACCTCACAGGGGACTCTAGCCTCTAGTCCCTACCTCACAGGGGACTCTAGCCTCTAGCCCCTACCTCACAGGGGACTCTAGCCTCTACCTCACCGGGGACTCTAACCTCTAGCCCCTACCTCACAGGGGACTCTAGCCTCTAGTCCCTACCTCAACAGGGACTCCAGCCCCTACCTCACAGGGGACTCTAGCCTCTAGCCCCTACCTCACAGGGGACTCTAGCCCAGGGGTGGCCAATCTTATCCACAAATGGCTGGTGTGTACAGTATGTGGGTTTTCGCTGCAACTCCCTAATTAGATTACTAATTAGAGGACTGATTGGCTGAAGAGTCCTCACACCTGGGTTTGAACAGCTGACCTACAGGTTATCCCAAAAACCTGCATACAGCCTAGTTTTGAAAGTACTAAGACATTCCGTAGCTGTCAGGTTTTCTGGGAGAGAACTCCAGAGTTTGGGACCATAGTGACTAAAAGCTGTATTAGATAACTGGCATGAAGTCAGTGGTAGTGTGTATGTGAAATTATACGATACATTTAACATTTGCTGGGATATTTTTTTTTATTAATGAAAGTGACTAGTTGTCATTGTTGACACACCACAGCACACAACAACAAAATAGCAGGGGGCAACTAATTCAGCGCCCGGGGAGCAGTACTTGGGGGCAGTACCTTGCTCAGGGTATTTCAGTGGTAATTTGCTGGTTGGGGATTTAAACCAGCAATCTTTTGATTACAAGTGCGCTTCCCTAACCAGTATAGCCACCACTGCCCCAAAAGGGAGTCTAGGTGACGACCAGCCACTTAGCCTCACACTTCTGGGACCAAGGTTCAAGTCTCTGCCCTGGCTCCATGCATGTGTGTGGGTTGTCATGGGTTTTCCTTACCACAGTCGAAAAACGTGCTATGGTGAGTTGGAGTTGCCAATACAGCCTGTAGGTGTGAATGGTGTGTGAGTGTGTCTGTGTGTGTGTGTGAATGGTGTGTGAGTGTGTCTGTGAGTGTGAATGGTGTGTGAGTGTGAATGGTGTGTGAGTGTGTCTGTGAGTGTGAATGGTGTGTGAGTGTGTCTGTGTGTGTGAATGGTGTGTGAGTGTGTCTGTGAGTGTGAATGGTGTGTGAGTGTGCCTTGTCCTGGGATATTCCTTGTCTTGCACCTGTAGCTTCCTGGATAGGCTCTGCAATCCTGTGTAGAACACGTGGTTATAGAAAACAGATGGATTCAGTATCAGATATACTCAATACATGGGTCTGATATTCCTGGTTTTCACAAGGCTTAGATCGGAGACCCTCTTCCTTGCGTTTTTCTTATTAGTTTTAGGGAATTTTGAGACCATGCCAAAATAAAAAGGAACTGCATGCTGGGACTATGGAGCAGCTCGAGTCAGACGCGATGGATCTGAGCATAGCAGGAATGAGGCTCCCAGCCTTGGGCTCAGAGCACACCTGCACCGTTTTGTGGCTGGGTGTGTGTGTCAATGTGTGTGTGCGTCGACACCAGGTGTTCACTCCCCATCTGAACCGCACACATTCACCACACCCTCTACAGCCACTGCAGTTCTATTGGACATCTCATTCATAACAGCTCCAATTAAAAAACAAACCACAAAAACAAATTATGTCACATGTCTGCTTTCATTAATTTCAAGAGGAATATTAAACAGTTTTACAACCAAAAATGCGACTGTAACCTAGACCATAATGCTATGCACCTATGCATGTCCAAAACCTCTTTTCTAAGCAATCTCCTATACCACATCCAATTCTATTATAGGGTAGGGTGACCAGATAATCCATGTCAGGGAGGACACTCTGAGCTAGGACAGGAATTGTAAATTACCAATTCAATTAAACGGACCTGGATTTCACTTGAGCACTCAGTTCTTGCTGTGTGCTGATTGGTCAGTCTCCTATAATCATGCATGTGTCACTAATGCTAATATGAAACAGCTGGATGAGTCTTTCAGTCAAGGAAACAAACCAGTCAAAGCACAAGAAGAGCTGAACTATTTAGCTGAGCACAGGAGCCTTTCAATTAGAAAGTAGTTTGTAAAACCCGAAGTAGCTCAAAGTGTCCTCCCTGACATGGATTGTCTGGTCACCCTATTATAGGGTCTTTAAAACAATTTGGGCAGCGGTTGAGTAAGTGGTTAAGATCACTTGTAACTAGGTCACCTACAGTTAACTCCCCATGAGGGACCTTGCTGTAGTACTTCTGAACAAAGTACTTAACCTGATTTGCACTATTAAAATCCTATCTTAAACAGGGCACAAAGTCATTTTCGGGGTACAAGGATTTAGTGCAATGGGTTTAAATGATATCTTAATGAAAGGATTTAATATGTACACCGCTGTAAAAATATTTACCGTTTTAATTGTCAGGAGCCCCTGAGAATGGATCCTACACTAATCTTCTTTAGAATAAACTAATTTGTTACTAACATCCTCCATAATTTATGTCGTACGTGTACACTTGGGGTGAGACAGCGGTGTTCAGAGAAGTAAATATTAAATATTCAGCGTCTGTGCGCTCGTTCAGTCGGTATCGGCTTTCCCGTTTGTGCGGCTCCGTCAACCCCGGGCTGCGAAGCATGCAAATTAATCACTTGGTTTCTTTAGAAATGCTGCTGTATAAATTGCAGATATCACCCTGAGCCTTTAAAGATAATCCAGATCGCCTCGCAGCCGCTCAGCCCCCGAGTCCTTTCTCTCCCCTCCTCCCATTTTCTTTCCTTTTCACTTAAGGCTAGAATGTAAATTCTCCTGCTAGCTCTAGGCTAAGCTGCGATACCGCAGATTGGAGGGGGGAGCCGGGGGGGTGCTAGGCCCCTCCCGATTGCCTTGCCTTCTTGCTGCGAAGGAGCTGAAAGTTCTGCTACAGCTAACCTCCCCGTCCAGGGCGACAGCCAGATTTCGGCTAGATCGGCGCAGTCGCTAAGCTAACTATTGAACCGAGCGTCCTTAGGAATAGAGAGGTTAATTATGCTTCCCATTAATGCGGGACTGCCCTGATTCTCCTAGATGTAAAGACTACCGCCCTATAGACAGATAATGGCGGCGCGGTGCTTGCTGGCAGGAGACCTCTCCTAGCCTAAAAAATACTCCCAGGCACTCGTGCTCCCGGGAGACAACCAACAATGCTATTTTTATAACTGAAACATAAGATGGTAAAGTAATAAATTAAAAGGTCGCCCGCTTAAATTACTTCTCACGGGAAAGAGAGACTGAGGAACGCCCGTGTTTAAGGCCGCCCAGTGCCCCGGGGCGGCCGGGCAAGGCGGGCGAGCCCAGCAGCCAGCACGGGTCTGACGCGCCCGGGACCGGACACAGTGACCCAGTTCTGTTTGCTGGACAGACGCAGCCCCGCTTCAGCGCTGAGAGCGTCTGTGCCGGAGCCTGTGGTTCTGTTTGCACTGCCAATTCCAAAAGAGCCAGTGTTCCTTTCAGGCTGGTTTTCCCCTCCATGTCGTGCCTATATTACATCACACCGTCTGCCAACAGCAAGGAAAACTGTGCCTGTACTATAAAAGCGGTTAATCCACACAGGAAGCAGTGCGGTGGGCATGTCGTTAGCTCTTCCCCTGTTAATGCTGACCTGCGGGTCTAGCTTGTATAGCAAACTGCCTCTGATGGCCAGAAATGAGGTCAGCCTAAAAAGGCACTCCCCCACATTTAACTTATGGTGTTTTTAAACCAAAATATGTGTTTAATTCATTGGGTTGGTGTTTGTTGCACAACATGATAAAAATAAGCATGAGTCTGCAAAACATTTTAAGATGACCAACACCTAATCTTTACCTTGTGAACAGGTGACACTTTTGGGAGGAAGTGTTAAGATTTACCCAAAATTGGTAATTCAAACCAAAATATTTAGTAAGTGCAAAAGTTTATGGTAATATGCAACCGTGATTATTTCTGGGAAATGTAGTCTTAAAGAGTTATGGGGGTAAAGAGTAATTTGCAGTGTCTAATGCAGGGGGGTTGCTGTAGTCCTAGAGTTTGCGTGATACAAGATTATATGACTAGGAATTAGGAATCTCTGTAAAGGCCTGGAAATAGTGATACCAATTTGCAGAATCCTTGCCTCTTTATGTTTTGTACGTATGAAGGATTGTGTCATACTCCTATTACCTATAATCACACCTATACTCTGTTAATACAATTATACTCAGCCTCACAACAGCAATGCATAGTTGATAGGTTTTTATGACCCTTTATTCCAGTACCTGAATCCAAGGTTAGCTAATGTTTTTCCACTGTTGATCTTTCTCCAAATTGTACGGTTAAAAAATTACCGATACACATTAAGCTAAAGTAGACTGATCCATCTGGAATGTGAAGGATTTACAATCAGCAAGGCTAAACCTGTATTGGTTACGTTCACTAATCCACATGGTGAGATACAGAGCCGACATTCAACAGGGGGATTTTCCATCCATAAATATCACTTTCTCTCAGTCATCGTGGGTAGCAAAGTCATGAAACATAATGTTGTTGCCTAGTCTTCCTAAAATGTGCTTGCGTAGAGTTCAAATCATTTTCGCGCCCAAGCGACTCACAAACGGCAGTCTCAACTGCAAGGTTACTTCCTTTATTCAGTCAGCTGGCACAGTTTGTTGCATTTGGAATAAATCAAGTAATGTTTATAGACAGTCTGGTTTCTTTTTGCCTTCTTTTTTAACCAGGCCATTGACAACAGAAACATGTGTGAAATAGAAATGATTCCAGCACGTTTTGTGACATTAAGAACACAAAACCCTTTATGTCCGTAGCCCTTCGAAACTCCATCTGATTTCCTGGCTCATGCTGTTCTATTACCCCAGAGGAAAATGTTTATGACTGACTCATCGCTGCATTCAAAGTTGCCTAAAGAACAAAGCATCCTTGCCAAGTATTCTGTACCGTAAGGGGATTGCGTTTCCTTAAGTTAAGATAGTTAAAGAACAGAAAATAAGCAAGACTAAGATGAAAGAGTCTCTTTAATTTTCTTTGAGATGTTTCACTGGGTCAGATGTACTGTGACACCATCTAAGATTTTCCTTGGATGGGAATGACAGGGGCATTAGTGGACAGAGACAAGGGAAGGGAGGCTGAGGTTTTGGGTCTACAGATAGGAATATGGGGTACATCACCGTGCCAGAAACACCCACCAGAAACTGGCCCGCTGAAGTAATAGGCCAGCGACACGTGAATCTGGGTCAACGGTTTGCCCACTGGCAGGTCTGTGACTCACCACAAATGAGTAAATGTCGAGGAGGAAAGGGCTAACTGTGGGTGAAGGACCTCCATGTAATTCTTGTAGGACTACAAACCCCACTACACCCAGCTGTCCAGTAGGCTGCTAGGAGATACGGAGACTGTATCTGTGAAAGCCTCACTTCCATGCCTCAAGAAGACCTTCAACTCTTCTTCATTTGTTCTCGAATACTCCCTTGATAGGGTACATTTACCCTCAGCTTTTGGAACTTTTGTATTACATCGACATTGAGTCTAAATGTTTTAAAAATCCAGCACATCACACAGGTCTCATAGGTGCCACTGTTGGGTTATTTAATTTTAAAAAAGTACAAACACAACGAATGATGGAATTTGAGTTTTCAGAGGAAGCGCTAGAGCACATTTCGGCGGTTTGAGAGGGGATGCGGACTGGGAGAGCTGGGATCCCCAGAGCACACAGAGACCTACCCAACCACGGTGTCCCACTCGGCCCCGAACTGGGACCGCAGGAAAATCACACATGGCTGTATCGGCTCTTGGCTGAGGAACCGTGATGAACTGGAGGAGGAAGACTAATAGGCTTGGATGGAGCCGGAATTCGGCAGAATGGCACGATAAATGAACGAAGGCAGACGTCCATTTTCAGCTTCTCGTTCTCCAGAAACATCCGTCTCCTTGCGCAGCTGCTGGGGGAAGGCCAGGGGTGGCAGCTCAGGTGCTCTTGTTATGTCAGAACTGCCATCAATACTTACTGGCAATGCTCAGCTAATTTTAATAGACGGTTTCACTCTGCACTGTGTATGCTGCCCCGGAAATTATTATACCACAAAGCACAATTTTTCTCATATTCTTTTGTAGACCACAGCATGCAGGTAATCCTTCTTTCTGTTCACGGTGAGTGTGGGTATATGTATATATACCAGAAGTGTCATATGTACTTTTGTAACTGAGTAAACCACAATGTGCATCTGGCATTTTTAAAAATAAAAACAAAACAAAAAAACCTTTGCGAATGTATACAAATTAAAACGGAATGTACTAGTCTAACCATGTCTATTTCGGGTCATGTACATATATAAAGGATATAATATTTCAAAAAGTTTTAATTAAAAAAAGAAAAACACAAAGCAGCATTATAGACTAAGCACATAAAATATCCAAAATCATTGAATATGTCAGCTGTGTTCCCAGCTGCCTGTGGGACTTATCGGCGTACTGAAAATGGCGGCGACCAGCGGGGAGAACGGAACCCCTTCGTATCAGTTGAGGAGCATTAAGAGCATCAAAGTTCTAAAACAAACTTTATTCTGGAGCCTGGGAGTGGAGTCCTGGGTCTGGATAATGGGCCCGGCGATCCCGCCAGACAACAATGTTCCTCAGGGCTCAGTACTTGGTTTTTTCTTCTAATAAAAAAAATCTTCTTTGTTTTCCCTTTGACGGGTTCTCCAGATGCCGTATTAAAGGTGACACAGTTAAATATGTCTCTTGGCCCGGAGATGGAACAGAGACCACCATCTTAGTCCAGCTCTTCCTGTTTTATCCGGATGATGCCGGACCCTCTCTGTCCCCTCCTGGTGTCTCGCTTCAGGACGTACTCGCTGAACTGCGACGAGTCCACGCCGCCGCCGCAGGAGCCGGCGATCTCGAACCCCCTCTGCTGCAGCCGCTCCAGCACCTGGAGAGTACGGCATGTCGCGTTATGGCGCCACCTCTGGCCAACGAACAAAACTGCACATCTACAGCCACAAAACATCAGCGTCGGTGAAAGGAACCAACGGCTTTTACACCGACAGATGGTATCGAATGTATACTGAATACCTGCGTTTAGCCCTGTTTGTCACAAAACATAAAATATAGAATTAAATGTTAGGGACAGATGGACATACAGATAGGTACAAACGTGCTGTTTGTGTCGCTTAATAAAGCCCCTCATTGTGAGCACACGTCCACACCCCCATTCCCATAATCCTCCAGCCCTGTAGACATGTGCAGACATTTCCGGAGGGCTTGGGCCCGCATTCCATTAAGAGGCCCCCAGGGGGCACTGTGGGTTTTCTGGGCCGTTTGGATGCTGTAGAGCTCAGCTGTCTGCCAGGCCTGGGGCTGGATGGCATGCCAGACTACAAAGGTCTCTGACTGCTGGCACTAGCCCCCTCTCTACTCCATTAGAGCAGACGAAAAGCCCAGTGGCATCTCGTTTTAATAACCAAACAGGATTATAGCTGAGCCCCCAGCCAGGCCTCGCTAGCGGGCTGCTTCAAAGCCGCTCCCGCTTGGGGGAGCCAAATTCGCACTCTCTCCAAAGGAGCAGGAATTTTGGGGGGGTGGGAGGGAGGGGGGGGGCACAGCACAAGGCGAAGGAGATTAATGGCATGTCTCTCGGTCTCGGAGCAGATGCGTGACGTACACATGGAAACGAGGGCGGGGCAAATGGAAACGAGAGATGAAGGACTTAAACGTTATTAGCAAAAGGTCTGCGGGAACCCAGACGCCGGAATGAGGCTCGCGGAAGTTTCTCTTGTGGTTAAGTGGAGGTCAGTCACCTGGACGGAGTTGAGGTGGCAGTAGCCGTTGAGCGGGAAGCGGATGACGTGCGTGGAGTCGTGGTTCCATCCGGCGTTGACCGAGTTGCACATGACGTCGCCGATCTCGGGGAAGACCTCCTCGATGAGCGCCTTGTCGCCGCTCAGGCTGATGCGTTCGCCGAGGTCCGGCGCCACCCGCACCACCAGGCACTCGCAGGGCCGCGACGCCCAGCCCAGCTCCCGCTCCTGCTTCCAGCGCTCCAGCTCGGCCAGCAGCGGCTGCAGCTGAAAGTAGCGGGCCTCCTCGTACAGCAGGCTGTAGTCCTGCGGTTGGGGGGCAGACAATGGGAGAGGGTGGGGAGGAGAGAGAATGGAGGGAGAGAGAGAACAGGAAGAGTGGGATTGTGAGTGTGTATAGAGAAAAGGCCCTCTGGCATTTGGCCTATCCCTCTTCAGGGGTACCATGTTTCCCAGTAACTGGTCCCAGTGCTTAGATCCCAAGGACTATTACCATTAAAAAAAAAAAGAAAGAAAGAAAAACAGACTGATTGCAGGAGCTGATATCCTTCCTAGAAATATTTGGCGAAGATCTAGATAAAATGCTGACTGCACAGCATTTTCCCACAGTCAACTGCACCGGAGATCAATGGAGTTTCTATAAAAGCCATAGTTTCAAATGATTTGCGGCTCATGGCTCTGGATTTCTTAACTGATCAACCCTCACTACTGTAGTATAGAGAGTCTGCAATGCACTGAATGACTGAGAGTTTTAGGTTGATGTAGTAAATGATGTAGTAAATCCGGCATAATCTCTCTCTCTCTCTCAATCTCTCTCTCTCTCTCTCTCTCTCTCACACACACATACACACACACACACACACACACACACACACACATATACATCTTGACTGGAGGCTTTGGTGATACTCACCTTGAAGTCGTCAGGAATAAGGAGCTTAGAAGTCCTGAGGAAGTTCAGAATATACCGGAACATGTGTCCGTCCCTGTCGATGAAGTAGTGCTGTTTGAGGCTGTCCAGCACGATGGGCTCCGTGCCGTCGAAGAGCCGGCCGATCCTGTGGAGCAAAGCGTCGTCTCTGAAGGACAGTGTCCCACGTTCCAGCAACTCCTACATCAATGGCAATAGCCTCCCTCTGCGGGCATCTTTAATCCGTCATGTTAACACCGCACAGCTTGGGGGCACTATGTACCCTCCCTGCTAGCTCCACCATGGACAGCCCTGCCATTTCAGCCCAGAAAAATGCCTTTTGAGCAAAAAAACGGGCAGATTTCCGGATGCACAATGGAATATCAGTCACTAAAGGGCACATTCTCCCAAAGCCATCTGTCACCTTGCCAACGCTAATTCTGGTCAACTAATTTGTTACAGCTGGCTCAGGGAGTCCAGCTAGCACCACAGAACTGCTTACGGTACCCTGCATTAGCCGGACTGCTCAGGATGGATGTCACACAACATTAAACCGGCGTCATGAAGGGTGACAATGAACCATTCTCCAAGCTAATGAAGACAGACAGGTCGGAGAGACCAAATGGGATGGATGGCATAGGATCTCACTCGAGCAGTCATTCATTATCGTTGAAGATCTAAAATTGTACCTCTGATACAATGGATTCAGCAGAATTCAGAAAAAAATGTTTCTTAAAATATCTAACAGTAACATGGTCAGGCAGCCTTCTCAAGAGCGTAATTTTAAATGACGCAGCCTGCGGACAGCGGCCATCCTCTTTCAGACAGCATGCGTCACAAGCACCCAATGGATCATCTGTTAAATTAGTAAATTGCGTTCCATTTCATTTTTTATTAGCGCTTCCCAATGCAGCACGTGTACAGAATTGCGATTGGACCTCAGACGCTTCATTGTAAATTGTTTTGTATTATTTCGTCTATTGTAGATGGATTCTCTTTGAAGAGCATTATGGGCAGTAATAGCCTTTATGATCACCTCACTGTGCTGATTAATATAGATGCTCCGCAGGTTACAATGCTCTGCGTTACGATATTTCGACTTTACGATGGGTATGATCATTTAATAAATTACATGAGATATTTGACACTTTATTATGAAATAGGCCTTATGTTAATGTGCTAATTTAAGTGTTCTGAGCATGTTTAAGGTAGGATATGTTTGTTAGGCTATGCGCGCTGTATTAAAATGCATTTTCACCTTGCGATATTTTCGCCTTATGATTTATCGGAATTTAACCCCGTCGTTACCCGGGGAGCGTCTGAATTTAATTAGGAGATTTCTTGGTTCTGAGGCGGGGGCTCACCTGGACTCGGGGTACTTGGTGAGGGTGGCCAGACTGCTGGTGTACATGTGACCGCCAACATCGATGTGCACGGGTGCGTTGGACTTGGTGAGCTGAGCTGGTGTGGGGATTCCCTGGCTGCTGAGGGGCGAGGCCGGTGACCTGGTTATCATGGGACGTGACATGTTGGTCCGGTTGTCCTGCGTCGGGAAGATAAACGGAGACTGATTGACCTTCTGGATTAACCTTCCAACAACAGACAAGGAACAAATAAAACACAACAAAAAATCACAACGAAACGCTACGTGACGAAACGCTACGCGACGAAACGCTACGCGACGAAACTCTACGCAACGAAACGCTACTCAACGAAACGCTACGCAACGAAACGCTATGCAACGAAAGCAAGAATGGCTTCTCTTGTTGGGTCACAATTTATGTCTACGTTTAATGTTCACTCAACTGAAATAATTGTTATACCTCATATCCCATCAAAGCTACATTAGAACTGATATCTTATATTTAAAAAAGGCTTTTCACAAACAAATAAACTTATAATCAATTACATCATAGTAACTTAAAATAACTCCAGTATGACTGACTGAACATGGATGTTTAATTACAAAAGCAGGAGAATCACTGCTTTGTAAAAATTACCCAGCATTCCCTAGCTTAGGGGTGGGGAACCTGATCCATGGAGAGCAGTTGTGGGTGTGGATTTTTGGGATGACCTCTCAGCCAATAATTAATCAGTGGTTCTCAGCTCCAGTCCTCGGGACCCAATATTATTGGCTGATTGAGATGCCATCCTGCACCGACCCTCCATGGATCAGGTTCCCAAACCCTGCCCTAGTTGCAGAGGCAGGGCTGTTCCATTGGGAGGGAACCTCTGAGAATATTGCCCTGACACCCCCCACGCATTTCAGTATAATGGTACGTTCCGTGGGTCCTGTTCTAGCACAGACCATCAGGACTGCAAGGCTGGCTGCAGAGCCTGGGGCGAGCATAAGGCCCCCGGGCAGGCGGGGCCAGACTGCAGCCCCGGGGCCACGGCGGATGACACGACTGTCTGCACAAAGGGGCCAAGTGACAGGGCGTCCCGGCTCTGTCAGACAGGATTTCCATCAAGCATGACGGGGGGGGGGGGGAGTGGGGGGTTGGAAACACTTCGCCCGGAAAACGCACAGAGTCTTTTCCAATAATCTGCCCGGTGAAACAGCACTAGGAATGGCAATGATGGAATCATAATCGTTATGCGACGAAGAACACCCAGGCTAATTAAAACCTTCGAAACCTTTGCCCTGGAGAGCCCATGGAAGCCATGGTAACAAAGAGACTAAACACCATATTAAGCGTAACCTCAATTCACAAGGATACAAGGCAATTCATATAACATAAAGGCTTTAGAATGTAACCAGTGCTTTGGCTTTTGCATTCCGGATTCTCCGAAACTTCAGTGAAACCTTGTGTCAGATTCTTGTTATATGTGTAATAATGTGCTATATAAACCTGTCCTTTTACATAATTTACAAAGCATTACTTAGACAGAAGCCTCTATCAGTCTGACTCATTGAACATTTCTGTAAGGCGTGTATGGAGTTGGTTTGCTGCAGCAGGTTAGGTACCCAGCTGAGGTATCCAGTAGCATCCAGGAAGATATTTAACCCCCCGCGACCCCGCGGCTGCTAATCAAGACGGCGGGGCACCATCTTCAAGCTCTGGCGGGTCGATTGACTGAGTTCCACACCTGGCTGGACGCAAAGCCATTACGGGTCCAGGACACTCCCACTTCCAGTTTGGAGGGGGGGGGGCGGTTACTGGTAATTCACCTAAAGACACCCCGAGTTCCATCCTAGGTGGGGGTGGGTGGTGTGTGAGAGCGGCAAGCTGCCCCAAGCCCTGCTGTCACAACCACTTGTAGTGACGGATCACTCCCCCCCCCCCCAAACTGAAAAAAGGTACGACACAACAAGCAGCCCACCGCAGGCCGCAGCTCCGCCTGTCAGAGGTGATGAATCACAGGCCGGACTGACCCATTTCGCGGCATCACGGGAGTCCTCCGAAGTCTTGGCACTGTCACCCAATTCTGTATGATGGTGGTATGAACCACACAACCTCAAGGATGACTTTAAGTTCAACACCCCTCTAACTTTCAAATCACTTAAAATGATTTCATATTTCCAGATACTCTTGCTGTTTTCACATCACTGATGTTTCATTTGGATCCAAGCTGTGTAGTTACCAGGTGCCTACATAAACAGGACAAGAAAAGACCATATATGGCTTAAAATTCATTTAAAATAGCTATAGCAAACCATTAAGCTCTATACATATACACTGTACCTCCTTTATCTGCGATTCAGTTCTCCCTAAATTAAACCGAACACGGCACCATGCACAAGACTCTAGTTTTCAGTCATTTCTTTTTCTCAATGGATCGCAGACCTGCAGACACAATGTCAGGATGAAGGTCGACGCCCTTGAAGGGCATGCTGGGAATTGTAGGACGGCCTCACCGTGCAGTTTGTTAATACACTAAAACTGCTCATTGTTAAACTACAGCGACTGCAGCAAACTGGCATGCCATCTGGGGCTTCCGCTGCCCTACTACCTTCTCATTGTGGGACAGGCTGCAGGATCACCTCGGTCCAGCACTTGCTGAGCTGTCCAGGGACTGAGCAGAAATGAATGAATGAAATATCCACACAGACACATGCGCACAGGTTTGTATTCATATCTTTGTGGGGAACATCCATTCATTTCTACATTCATTTTCTTCGAAAAACCCTAATCCCAACAATGACGACCTCAACCCCTAACCCAGTCCTAACCTTAACCATAAGTAACCAAACAAAATACAAGACTTTTGGCATTTTTAGCTTTTTGATTGCAGTCACAAATGTTTATGAAATCGAGTTTCCCCTTTTGGGGGCCAAAGAATGGTTCCCACAATGGAAGAAGAACAGGTTTTTATCACATTGTTGGGACATTTGGTCCCTACAATGTAATATATACATAACCTCCCCCCCCCCCCCCCACACACACACACACACACAGTAGGAGGTCCCAAAATCCATTTTCGTCTCCAAGGTTGGCTGAGGGTGGACGGTCTAATTTTACTCAAACCAAAACGACAAACCAATTTAGCTCTGGATTTTTTTTTTTTATCAAAGCTTAAAAATAATAGACAAATAAAAGGAAATAATCAAATGTTTGCGTTGGGTAAGGAAGCATTGTAGAATATCTCGGGAGTCATTTTAAGGTTGCGTTTCGAAGCGCTAGGCATTCATTTATCCGCGATACCCTTCCCTGCTCTCCCCCAGGGCGGTCTTAATGGGTCCCAGCGGTGGCGCAGTGCAGTGAAAACGCTCGACCCCGACATGCGACATGAAGCCCGCTGTGTCGCCGGAGTTTGCCAAGTGCCCACAGAAAGCTCGCCCTGACTTTGAGAAAATTGTGAAGTTCTTGTGAAAACCCCTATTAACACAAACTATCACGCAAAGTCGGGACGTGTGAATTTTAGATGCAAACATATGAAAGAAACCAAAAATCAATGGTGGAACCCAACACTATGTCAAAGAATTTTTTAAAATTAAGTTAATTAATTCCAGTTAAGAAGGAAGCATTGTGTGTTATCTTATCGTGAGCCACTTTATAACCAGATTAACCGTAACCCATGTGTGGATCCCAAGAATGAATAGCAATCTAAGTGATTTATTTTAAATGCACATCTTGTGGGACGCTGGGTTACCCCAACGACACCCCATTTTAGGATAAATCTCCAGCTATAACGATCCGCCGTTACCTGCGTTTGGGGCACAGAAGTCGGCGACTTATAGGCGGACCGTCCGTCAGCCTTGTGTGGAGCCGCGGCGCCACCCTCCCGTCTCGAACCGGCGACCGGCTCCGCCAATCCCGCGCGGAGATCCTCGGGAGAGCCGGCTCCGTACGACGTGGCGGCGTGCATCTGCCGCGGCCGCCTCGGTGCTTTCCGGCGTGCGCTTTCCGCGCCATCCCCTACTCGGTGCGGCTGGAAACGATCCGGGGCTCTGGCACCCATTTGCGGGGATATGTGCGCAGGAGGCAAGCCAGGTTCGGGGCATGAGAGCCCTCCGCTCAGGCTCTGTCCCGCGCACGCTTTCGGTAACTTCGCGACCCTCGCCAGCGTCTGCATCCCGATGCCGTCGCTTTGTTTTCGTACCCAAAGCTTCTACTGCGGTGGTCTTCGGGAGAAAATGCTTTTCTGGGATGACTGCGGTAGACGTATTTCACAAATCTGGCGTCTGTTCGGGGATCTCACATGCAGAAGGAGTCCCCATTACTACCCAACTTTTTACCCCGCGACGCTGACCTGGATGCGCTGAAGGATCCCCGCGCTCTTAGCCTATATAAGTATATGTAACTTAATGAAGTGTGAAGTCCTTCACCGGCTCCGGCTGATTCGCCCTCCCTCTCGCTCAGAATGCATTCAGTTTTCAGAGCGCACTTTGCCCAGACCCGGTGTTGCGTGTAACGCACCGGGGGCGCATCCCGGCGCTTATGGGGTGTGTCGATCTGCACAGCTGCGCTTCGCACCCCGTCTCTCCAGCTTTCCCAGACGCAGCTTTTGTGCTCTTCAGCTCCGTGTCTTTAGTCGGATCTGAAGCACGACTGGGAAGGCGGGTCATCCAGGTACCGGTACAAAGGGCTTCCAGGGTCGATGAGAGATGACTTGCTGAACGGCTACGCGAGTATAAAGAGACCCGTCCACCTTACAAAACAAAACAATAGCCATGCTGCAGAAATCGGTGCATTTAGATTCGGGTGGAGGGAACCTGTCATCATTCATAACTTTGCGTTTGGATACACTTTTGCCTAAATAGAACAGTTATTAATAATCAGAATATGTTCTGTTACTCTCAGTACGGTGCGACGGCCTCCTCAGTACATCTTATTCCCAATTATGGTGTACTTTTAAAAGTGTAATCTTCCATTTTACTCATCAGTTAGAAACTAACGAGATCCATACCTGTAAACCATCCTAATTTGGCAGGGAAAGTCTAATGCAGAATGTCTCTTACAGAACTAGAAGTATAACGCTTTCAGAAACACTAAATGCAAAGCAAATAACTCGGCACCACCTCGCAAATGTAGCACGAGTTTATTGTTTAAGTGAACGAAAAGCAGTTACATTACTACAAATAACGGAAATACTCCGCAAATCTAACGTGAAACACCCCTACTAATTACTACACATTCCCTTATAAAGTCGGTTGCCCCACATCCCCGTCACATCACGGTGCATTTTGGCACTATGCTTAGTTTCCATCTCTACTGATCAGTCAGGATGATGAGCTGATCAAGGTCGACCCACTTTCTATAGAGGAATCTACTCTATTAATTCTGATCATGTATAACATCTATCCAAGCTGGTTTTCGTTCAACCTGGACCCTTCATTTATCTATTGAAGTAAGGGTGAGTCAGTTGACCAGATATTTCTATCAGTTCCTAACGGAAAAATGTACAATGTGCCAGGCTTTCAACGACCACAACTCATGACTTTGCCTCTAAATCAGTGACAGGGAGATCTTTCTCAAAATCAAAAGTTAAAAGCTATTAAATGTTCGGCTCTGACAAACCAGAATGTCTTTGAAACTTCAAGGGACTACTGACATTGTAACCCCGCCAAGTTCATCGTAATCCGAACGATTTCCCTCAATGCTAATACACGATAATCACAACCATTCAAATGTAATATTTAGACCCTTAAAATCGATGAGAGCTCTCCGAAGTTTGTTTGCCATGGTTAGCAGTTGAAGATCCGATGTAGCATAATTTTTCGTCATCTTAACGGAAACATATCTATTCATCCATGTATTTTCAGGCCGTTCTTCTCAGTGGGAACATTTCTAAACTAAATTTAGTTACTTGTGGACATCCGTGGTGGGAGGGAGGTATTCCGGGTATACCACAACAGCGCCCTCTAGCGTGTAGCCCTGCGCAATGTCGATGCACATGAAAAAAAATACTCAAAAACCTCAGTGTCGGCATAATGTGTGCAGTTATTACACAGACATACAAAGTATACTTTTGTGACTTACTCTGAGATTGATTAACCTACACTGTAATTACGTAAATACCTTGCTACCGAGAAATATCATTAAAGTGATGCACTGCACACGATTTAAGAAAGACATAGGCTACTCCAAGCTAGTTTTATGAACGTAAAGGCAATGGAACTATTAATAAATTATTTTCATACAACGGTACAATCTGGTTTAACACAAGCAAAACGCAAAAAAACCTCAAGCCACTCGGTCGTTTCCGATTGCATATTTGCCACAATTAACATAATTTGTAATGCAATTTGAGGATAATAACTCTGCTCACCAAGCCAAAAGTCAAAGTTAGCTCCACTGACCACACAATGGCGGTAGTGTTTCTTACGACTCGGTCATTTCTCCATTTACACTTTTTCTCCCAACGTCGCATTATTGAATTTCGGCATAAACTAAGTGCAAAGTATATATAAACGTGTAAATCCCAGCAACACTGAAACGACGTAATGTTAATTACTTCGTCGTCTCGCTACGGTCTGATTTCGTGATAAGGTCCCACATTTTTTTTGTAGCTGAAGAGAGACCTCGCACTGCCCCATCTAACTTTCAGGGGAGTCGAATTTGTAGAAAAGCACGGACTTCTGCCTTTGTTTTTACGGGAGTGTAAAACAAATAGCAGCGACGGCAGAGACCTGCGCTATTTCAAATTGTTTGCAGCTATTGGAAATCATTGCACTGCTGGCTTGGGTCAGCCCACCAGAGACCGTATTCTCCTTCCCAGGCAACAGAAAGCGTTTTTTTTTCCCTCCAGGTTTACAAAGAAAAGGCTCACGTTACAAAAGACGGCAAGTACAAAGGGGTGATTCATGTGATCAGCATTGACGCACTTGGAATAGGTACCTCCTGTCTAACAAAATAAGGCAAATCCCCCTTGGCAAAATTACTCCACAATGGCGTCTTTCATTAACTGATCTGGGACATTCACAAAATAAAACTGGTATATAAAACTACCCAGGATCTGTGAAAGCTAGATCGGAAATCTCACGGTGACACACTATAAACGAGGGGCACCGTTGCGCACCAGAACAAATGACAGTTTTTTGCTATTCGGGGGTCTCGGCTACACGCCGGAAGCCGGTTCAGATCGAGGGCGCAAGCGGTTTCGGAGGTTCCCGTGTTTTCAACGGAGTCATAAATCCACAAATTCATCCCCCTTCGGTTTTTGTGGGACGCGACCGGCTGTCGGACATCCACGAAGTGGTTAAATTTGTCTTTTTTTATTCGTTAGAAGTGTGGCGCTTCTCCGCTGGCACATGCGTAAATGCAGCTGCGCCCTAAATGTCCCGGTCGCACCAGCCTCTGCAAATAATCGCAAATCCAAATGTATCGCTCCTTACCTGAAACATCGATGAACCTCGAAATGTCCTTTTTGGCACTCTTTCCCCCCTCCGATTCCGTTGGCGATCTGCTTCCCTTGCTACACCAGAGAGAAATGCAATAGCTTGGCTAAGGTAGACAGAACAAAATAGAGAGAATAGTTGCTCCGGGGCTTCTGAACCCCTTAAGGCAACGATCAGGATACAATTAGCTCATGCCTCTACCCCAGTCTAAACCAATCTGCAAAACAGAACTCCAGTAAAATTAACTGATCGTGGATGCATCACGACTGCCCCTTTTTTCTCATAATGTGTCCATTTTAAAAATAAAAAAATAAAATATGATCTCCCAAAATATCGACATAAAACAGCCTCACGTCTGCCTCGAACTTGCCTATTGCCCTTCTCTTGCACAGAAAAGCTGATTTTAATCGTTATGATTAGTTTTGATGTAACGTTTCCGCAGGCGATTTCTGCAAATGGATGGAGTGTTTCTTTGCCAGAAAGGGAAAAAGCAGCAGATGATGGTAATTATATAGATTGTTGGTTGTGTCTTTTTATCCCCCCCCCCCCCCACAAAAAAAAATACAGTCTCGAAGCTCTATTTTCTCAAGTCATGGCTGAGCCAAAGTGGTCGTGAAGCCGCAACTTGTTGATTTTGATAATCACAGCTTTAATTGTAATTTTATTCTCTTCTCCCTCGTTTGCGTTTACATTAAAGAAACGTCCAGCTCATGTGAACCGGCGCATAGCGTGTCTGTCAGGTTTCAGCTGGTGCCCGGAAGGATGCCAAGAGCCTTTCACAGTCTTTAACCGCGCAGGGCTTAAACCACACACAGAAATCTAAAACGAGTTAGAAATACACCTCAGCATTTTGTATAAACGTGCAGTCACGGGGCACGACAGGCGTACGGTGTTGCACAAAAATGTACACTAGATATTGTTCATAGACTCCTACTGCAAGGACGAGACACCAAGTCAACAATAATGCTATCATAAACTTCCATCTAGTAAACGGTATACTGTATGTAACATTTGGACTGTGGCTAAATTATTAAAACTGCATCGCCCCATAATCAGCGATATGTCCGTTTTTATTTGCCCCCCCCAAATGGAACAGATTTTCTGAGACGAGACGCGCTTTCGCCCCCTGGTGTTACAAGCAGTACTGTTAATTTATGCAGAAACCTTAACCAGCTCCATCAATCCCATACCCATAACTCAATGGGGGTGTCAAAATTGCCGGTGATGGACGTGCAGTGTTTTTGAGAAGCAGCCTGAGAATCAAGGAAGAAGGACCCCGATGAGGACAATGAAACAGTCGAAGGTGAGCAAGAACTTTGAAGACGTTTAATTTAACTTCAGGACGCAATTTACTTGACTGTTAAAAAGTCGATGAAGAGGAAGAAAATGAAATCAAAGATGAAATCAGTTTTTTTTCTGTCGTAATTCATCACAATATTCACTTTATTCTTCGGTGCAAAAAGATTGTCGTGAATGTGCAGTGTGATTGTGAAAAGGAATCGGAAAGTACACTGTCGCGTGTGGCCTTTACCCTCTTCGTAGACTTCACGTGCATGCACACCAGCAGTTCATTTGTGAATCCCAGCGCCTTCATATTAGGCTTTTTGGCACCGTCTACAGGAATCTTCTCCGGGGGCGAGCCGAGGACGGCCGGCCAGACCTCACGTGACCGAGGACCTGGATTTTATTTCTCCGTGTTTGGCCCCGTTTCCCAGAGGAAAACAAACACAGGATTAAAGCGCTAAGATGAAGTTATTTGCCTAAAGGCAAAGCAGAAAAGCCAGATATTCTAGCCCCCCCCCAACCCGTTTCTATCTGTGCTATCAGACCCACATGCTTTAGGAACCAAGTGCATCAGTGGTCTCCTAATCTGCTCACGTATCCTGCATTTTCTACAAAGCTGAAGCTGGACAGTAATGGTACTTAAGATTCCGTGTCTGAGATGCCATATTAAATGTTGCAGAAGGTGACTGGTGACTATTGATGAGCAGCTTGTCCCCTCAGAAGGAATCAGAGAGCTCTGGATGCAGAGACAGGAGCAGCTTAACTTTCTGTTTGAATGCGAGTGAACCCCCAGTGCGGTGGGGACACCATAGTATACTATATTTTGGAGGACAAATTGCTAAAATCACTTGCAGATGTGCAGGTCTAAGAATTCCTCTGCGGTGCTATGAGATTACATCATTCCCACATTTATATTTTGGATTCAACATGGAACATTTAAGAGTACCTCTATTGCCACATATGATTAAACTAACCTCATTACATTATGTTCTTGCATGTTCAGTGCCTGGCTTAGATGTTGGTGACTGACATGAAGATGACTGAGTTGCACATGTGAGAGAATAAACGAAATGAAAGGCAAATCCAACGTGGAGCATGTGTTTAATGATTTGACTTTTTTTCCAGGCTGAATTAACGTCAACCTGGACAAATGTATGAGAAATTCACTGTTGACAGGAAAATGACTGTAGAGACTCAGTGCTTGGGGTTTGCCAGTTAAATGTATACATCAGTGATCTGATTACCATTATAATAGTATCAGTGTTGATCAGCACCAAAGGTCTTTTGTTCTGTGAGATATTGCATATTCATATATATATATATATATATATATATATATATATATATATATATATATATATATATATATATATTAGGAGTTAGAGATCAGTGGTCATTGTTGACACACCACAGCACACAGTGCACAACAACAAAATGTGTCCTCTGCATTTAACCCATATGTGACATCGTGACGTAGCAGGGGGCAGCTAATTCAGTGTTTGGGGGTGGCCCTTTGCTGGTTCAAACCAGCAATCTTTCAATCACACATATATATACATATACATCACACACACACACACACACACACATATACATATAACATAAAGTCATTGACCACTTTATTAGTTACCCCTTGCTAATAACAGGTCAGAGCCCCTATAGCCTTCAGATCTGTCCGAATTCTTCATAGCAAACATTCATCAAGGTACCTGAACATTCCCCAGAGATGTTGGTCCATGTTGACATGATAGCATCTCGCAGTTGCTGCAGATGTGTCGGCTGCACCTTCATGGTTCCACCACACCCCACAGCTGCTCTATTGGACTGATATTTGGTAACTGTGGAGGCTATTTGAGTTCAGTGAACTTATGGTCATGTTCAAGAAACCAGTCTGAGATGATATGAGCTTTGTGACATGGTGTGTTATTCTGCTGGAAGTAGCCATTAGAAGCTGGGCGCACTGTGGTCATAAAGGGACGGACATGGTCAGCAACAATACCCAGGTAGGCTGTGGCATCTAAAGGATGCTCAAATGGTACTACGGGGTCCAAAGTGTACCGAGAAAATATCCCCCACACCATTATACCATCCACCAGCCTGCATTATTGATACAAGGCAGGATGGATCCATGCTTTCATGTTTCTTATGCCAAGTTCTGATCCTACCATCTGATGTTGCAGCAGAAATCGAGACTCATCTGACCAGGCAATGTTTTTCCCATCTTCCATCGTCGAATTTGGGTGAACCCATACCCACCGTAGCCTCAGTTTCCTGCTCTTAGCTGACAGGAGCAGTGTGGTCTTCTGCTGCTGTAGCCCATCTGCTTCACGGCTCAACATGCTATGCCTTCAGAGATGCTCTCCTGCATACCTTGGTTGTAACAAGCGGTTATTTGAGTTACCGTTGCACTTCTATCAGCTTGAACCAGTCTAGCCATTCTTCTCTGACCTCTGTCATTAAAAAGACTTTTTCACCCAGAGAACCGCCGCTCACAGGATATCACCTGCAACCAAGCCGCATTCAAAGTTACTTAAATCACCTCTCTACCCCATATGATGTTTCAATTGAACATTAACTGAAGCTCCTGACCTGTATGAATGAATGTTACATTTTTATGTAGCACTTTTCAAGACACCAAAAGTGCTTTACAGAACCAATGGGGAGTCACTTCGACAGCCCACACCTGGATGATGTGACAGCAGCCATTCTGCACCAGTACGCTCACCACACAGTAGCTAAGGTGGTTAAGAATGAGGAGCGAATTCACCAGTTAGATATAGGGGGTGATTAGGAGGCCAGATTTGATAGGGCCACAGGGGCAATTTTAGCCCGGACATGGGGGTACCACCCCTGGCTACTGGGGCATTGGGGTCCACACTGACCCCAGGAGGGCCTAACCTGTCAGCCTTCCTAGGTGGTCTCCCCCCAAGTGCTGGCCAGGACCAGACCTGCTAAGCATCATTCAGATGGATTACCAGGTCTAAACTGTAGATGGTGTGGTTGCTGACTGTAGCTGCACGATTTTATACAGTGTGCTGCCCACATATGATTGGCTGATTAGATATTTGCTTCAACGAATAGTCCAACATGTGTACCTCATAACGTTATCAGTGACTGTACGCTAAATATTTCTTTGTACCCACTCGCGAAAGCATTGGCTAACCACTTTGGTGTGAATTATAAAGATAAATATAAAGATAACCTTTATTGCCCCATTGTCACTTGGACAACAAACTGAAAATGCAAATCGACTCAATGTGAGGCATAATATTATGCTTCCAGAATGGTCCATGCTAAATAAGACATGTATAAAAGGGGGGGGGGGGAGCAGGTAGCATGAAGGTCGATGATATAAATTTTTAACCTAAAGGTGTTTGGATCAAGAAGATCCTGATTTGCCGTGATTTGACTCTCAGTCCACATGGATCGATTATGAATTCCACGGCGCACGTCAGTTTGAGCTTGAAAAGGACACTTTTTAAGCTGGTGTACTGAAATACAGGGAAATGCTGCGGGTAAAAAGGTCCATTTTGATAAGCATCTTTAATCAGAGGCTGAGTGCATAAGAATATATACTCGTCTAAAAACAGTGTAGCATTAAAACGTCAGGTGAGTGTGCCTGCCTGTGTACCCAGTGATGTGTGCCTGCCTGTGTACCCAGTGATGTGTGGCATCTTCCAGTAAGCACTGCTGAAAGTCTTGTGCCCAGTGGAGCCTGGGTATCGGCTCATCTGCCTATCTATAATTGCCTTTCCTCAGTTTATAATTTATCAGCACAATTCCCTGGCGTGAGATTGATTTGGTAGTGGGAATGTGATTATTCATCCTTCTAATCTGCTCACCGGCCTGCCAGATGTTGGTGGAAACTAAGATTATACTTTGGTTCTGTGAGGTACAGGGTTTCCTACCTGATCCTTAACATTGCGGATTGTGTTTGGCTGCAGTAAGATGTGTTCTGCCCGGGTCTGTGCGCAACCCTATCTGGATGGAATGCTGGTTCATTGCAGGGCACACACTCAAGCACTATGAGCAATTTAGAGACACCGATTTACTTAAATTTTAGTTTTTTTCCCCCTGCCATTGCTGTTGACCCTTTTATTTCTTAATTTTATTTCTTCTGCATGAAACCTGCATTTCAACAGAACCTTTTCAGTCGATTTAATTAAACATTTTCTACTTACATAGCGAACTACCACGGGGTGGCGCTCGTACTCTGATCTCCCCCCCCCATTGCCTCAATATCAGTAAAACAAAAGGCACATAATCATAAAACCATATTTAAGGATATGAGTGAATTTACACGTGCAGTTCATTGATCTCATTTGTTTGGAAGCTTCTCAACCAGCAAAGAAGAGTCGGATGGGTGCTGACACCGTCATTCTCTGACTTATCCATACGGCCTCCTGTCTTCGTTTACTCTTGGATGGCTCGTCTGTGAACTAGAAACTGACCTGCGGGACACAGCAAAGGAGTAGAGGGAGCTGGTCTTCGTGGAGTTAGAAGCGCTGAAGGCTTCAATAAAATGTAATCCTATTACATGGTTCCCTCTAGAGGCCAAAATAATAAAAGTTCCCTAATATCGAGAAGCAAGATCCCAAACATATGACTGCCGCGACTATCGCCCCGCACGATCGTACATCCCTTCATTAGTTATTCCGCAGAGACGACGCCATGTGCCTAAAAGTTGGACATTAACCGGGGCGAAGTAACCGTTAACAAAACAAATGTGTTTCATCAGACGCGGTTCCTGGGCTTGCTGGGATGGGCATCGCTGAAAAATGTCCAAGGGGACAAGGAATGAACTTATAAATCAGGTCCTGGAGGAAAGCAGTCGTGAAATCACCCCCGCCCCCGCCCCAGCCTGGCCAAGTCTCAGGTGTGCGATATGTTGATTCATCACATTTAAACCTGTTAGTTTGTGCTACTGCTGCTGCTGTCGGGGGCTGGAAAAACCCAAGGTACTGCAGCACACCGAGGGAGCGGGAATGGAAGAACACACAAAACCGGGAAATACCGGGGTAGTGCTGAAATGGAAAGGGGTCATTAAAGGTTTAATAAATATGCAATAAAAATATGTTTGCTGCATAATTTTAAGAACAAATAGAAGGAGCGTTTGTCTTTGGTCATAATTGTATTCCTCGTCCCATCCACCTCAAGGCTTATTTAAATAGAGAATGGCAAATGACAAAGTCGAGTTTTTCATGAGGAAATAAACCGGGATGATGTTTCTGTTTAAGTTGTCAAAATGCAAGAAATGCCGGCCGTATATTAATTTTTCAAGTAAAGCTGACTTGACGCACTGCAGTTTGATGAACCTGCACCGGAAAAACAAACAAACAAATAAATAAATAAATCCGGAGTCAGTTTATTTATTTATATGTTTATTTGCATATTTTGGCTCGTCGCCTATGCGCGTCTCCAGCAAAACACCTCGGGCAGTCAATCTGCAAGTTCATCACACCGCGTTTGATGGGCGAGGTCGATGCTATTCCCTCCCTGTGAAATGAGTTGGCGACGACATGATGTTGAGATTAATCGTGCCTTGGAAATAAATAAATTAAACGACACTTTGTAATGTTTAGGGCGCGACAACGCCCCCGTTTGCCCTTGTTGTAGTTTAGTGTTCTGCTATTAATTTTTATATTTACTTTCTACCCGATGCATCTTATTTCCGCCACGTCTCACAAGGCTGATTAATGTCCTGATTAGTTTCTTTTTTTTTAAACTTTGATGGGGGGCACAAAGTAGAAATTCAACACTGGCTTCCACTTAGAAGACCCAAGACACTCCCTACCCCCCAAAGCCAACACAATCTTTGTTTAGTCTTGATCCCTCCATCCATCGTAGCTCTGCCTGTAGATGTGTCTTAATCTGAGTCACAGCAAGGACTGAAACATCGCAGACAGCTTGTCGTCAGGGATTATACATCGTAGCACGGATCTGAACACCCCCTTGACTGGCTACTGTCCTACCCGGGGGGCCTACATATGCATCTGACAGCTCCTATACGTGCCGGGGGGATTTAACATTACCAGGCAGCCGATGCAGTGGTATGCCGTGGGGGTACCAGAGAAAAGGATAAATCCAATATTGATGCAGGCCTATAGTTTTTTCTTAGAAAACGTACGCGGATTATTTACACTATAATAGAGCTGCGTCTCGCGCTGAGTAAACAACTGACGCAAGAATGATTTATGACCAGCGTGAGCAATTGAAATGTGCACTTCATATAAACATGCAAGGCGATACAGTATACCGGCAAGAAGATGAGGGATGATCAGAATGATGTGATATCTTTTGTCAGTCGGGGTAGCGAGTTGCGCCATTTGGAGCGATGACCGCTCCCGACCGCGCCACCTGCCTCTCCGGAGAGCGACTCAGGGCGATCCGGGAATCAGACAATTTCACGCAGCTACTGGAGGAGCAAATGAACTGAGCCGACAGCAATAATGAAATTATCCAAATGTTATTACAGAGCGGTCTGCCTCTGTCCTACTTTCATTCAAATTTCAGCTCTGCGAGCGCCGCTGGTGGCGAATAAATCAGCATTAGCGTGTGTCTGAATTATTAAGAGGTAGATTTCCTTGTTTGTGCTATACGCAAAGGAGCTTGTTTAGCGCTTAACCCAGAGACGAGTCCTTACTCTCCCGAGTTATGATGTGTGTTTTTCCATCAGCTGTACAATACGTTTATAAATTCAATGAGTATATACTGAGTAATTTTGCCAGAGGTTTTGTAATTCTGCTTAAAACACCTTTTCGAAATAATACAACATTTGCTGAAATGGATAATTTATCTTTTCGATGCATTACGGTATTGGTTCAATTTATAAAAGTATGCAATGCAAATTTCCAAAGTATCCCTCGAAATCTTACGCAAATATTGTCCAGGGTATTGAGTATCCTGTGCTTCCTGCGACCTTGCAGCTACTAGGAGTTATAGAAGATGGATAGATGCATAAATAGGCCTAGATACCGTTGGGTCAACCCGACATATGTGACCGCTATCTTTTGGGTGGCCGTGTCTTAGCAACCCAATTTACTTTGTCAACTGAGGGCAGCGACGATGAAGCCTGCCTAGGGCACTGCATAGGTTTCGACAGGTACTAAAAGAATTGGTATAATAGGCCTATCGCTTCCTGATCACAACACCAAGAAACCTGCATTCTGAACGAAAATTATAAATATTTTCGGGTTTATAGAAATAAAGGTGACAGTGATTGTCATTGTTGACACACCACAGCACACAACAATATAATGTGTCCTCTCCATTTAACACATATGTGACATAGTAGTGAGCAGCTAATTCAGCACGCAGGAAGCAGTGTGTGTGGGTGGTACCTTGCATAGGGTGCCTCAGTAGTGCCTAGCTGGTTGGGGATTCGAACCAGCAACCTTTTTAGCTGGTGATACACTAACAACTATGCATGGACTTAATTTATGCCTACCTACAATCGCATGTTTTTTGGATGGGGGGGGCTCGTGTGTGATATCAGAGGTGGAACACAAGGGATTTACCATGTTTGATATCAGTGTCATAGCATCTAATACTTTAGTAGCTTTGCGTCAGTCTGAACTACGTTATCAGTTTATTATAACGCCACAATAATGCAGTGCAGCGATTCTCGACCCATAGGTCACGACCTAAATTTAGGCTGTGGCAAGTTCTGAAAGGGTTGTGAGGCAGAGTTAGAAATGTAAGCATTTTAAAACCAGCAAGCTCCTATACTGATCCATGATCAGATTTCTCAGCCCCAATCCTAGAATTCTGCAAATCCTTAGTGCCAAACCAGTGAACACTCAACCAATCCAAGAAGCCAAACCATAGATGCTTGATTTTAAATTCACTGGCACATCCAATCAGATTTGTGCGATAGGCATTGATTGGCGTTAATTGCAGAATGGACTGCATGCTTGATCATAGCAGTAATTTAAACCTATACCTGATATAGGGTCGCGACATTTTTACAACCCAAATTCCGGAAAAGTTGGGACGTTCTTTATACTTGAATAAAATGAAAACAAAATGACTTTCAAATCAAATGAGGCAATATTTTATTCACAACGTAACATAACAAATATTTAAACTGAGAAATATTACAATTTTATGCCCAAAATGAGCCGATTTCAAATTTGATGCTTGGTCTCAAAATAGTTGGGACAGAGGCATGTTTACCATGGTGTAGCACAGAGGCATGTTTACCATGGTGTGGGACAGAGGCATGTTTACCATGGTGTAGCACAGAGGCATGTTTACCATGGTGTAGCATCTCCTCTTCTTTTGAAAATTGTTTGAAGACGTCTGGGCATCGAGGTTATGAGTTTCTGGAGTTTTGGTGTTGGAATTTGATCCCATTCTTGCCTGATATAGGTTTCCAGCTGCTGAAGCATTCGTGGTCGTCTTTGACATATTTTTCGTGCAATGATGCGCCAAATGCGCTCTATAGGTGAAAGATCTGGACTGCAGGCAGGCCAATTCAGCACCCGGACTCTTCCCCGATGAAGCCATGCTGCTGTAATAGCTGCAGTATGTGGTTTTGCATTGTCCTGCTGAAATACACAAGGCCATCCCTGAAACAGACGTCGTCTGGACATGCACACGTTGCTCTAAAAGCTTTATAGCATTCATAGTTCCTTCCAAAACATGCAAGCTGCCCATACCATATGCACTTATACACTCCTATACCATCAGCGATGGAAGGTCTCCCTTCTCTTTAGCCCGGAGGACACGGCGTCCATGATTACCAACAAGAATGTCAAATTTGGACTCTTCTGACCATAGAACACTTTCCCACTTTGAAACAGTCTGTTTCAAATGAGTCTTGGCCCACATGACTTGACAGCACTTCTGGACCATGTTCAGATATGGCTTCCTTATTGCATGGTAGACCTTTAGTTGGCATCTGCAGATGGCACGGCGGATTGCGTTTACCAACAGTGGTTACTGGAAGTATTCCTGGGCCCATTTAGTAATGTCATTGACACGATCATGCCGATCAGTGACGCAGAGTTGTCTGAGGGCCCGAAGACCACAGGCATCCAATAAAGGTCTTCATTCTTGTCCCTTATGCACAGAAATATCTCCAGTTTCTCTGAATCTTTTGATGTTATGCACTGCGGATGATGAGTTTGGCAAAGCCTTTGCAATTTGACGTTGAGGAACATTGTTTTTAAAGTATTCCACAATCTTTTTACATACTATTTCACAGATTGGAGAGACTTTGTCTCTCTAAGACATGCCTTTTATAGCTAATCATGTTGCAGACCTGATATCAATTAACTTAATTATTTGCTAGATGTTCTCCCTGCAGAATCTTTTTAAACTTTCTTGTTTTTTCAGCCATTTGTCAGCCAACTTTTTTGGGACTTGTAGCAGGCATCAAATTTGAAATGAGCTCATTTAGTGGATAAAGGTGTACAATTTCCCAGTTTGAACATTTGTTATGTTATCTATGTTCTGTTGTGAATAAAATATTGGCTCATGTGATTTGAAAGTCTTTCAGTTTTCATTTTATTCAAATTTAAAGAACGTCCCAGCTTTTCCGGAATTCGGGTTGTAGTTTTCTGATTGCAGTAAAAATAATCATCAAAATAACAGGTTTTTATTATATTTTATTACATTTCATCCCCATAATGTAATATAAACATAATAACACATACATACACACACTGTACAAAAGTCTTAGGGAGTCAAAGTAAATGATGTTTAAATGATCTTCGTGGTGGTGTAAAACTACATCAACTACTCCTAAAGAAGTATCTGCAGCAACCATCCAACTCGACCAATAACATACCCATGTCCGGATGATCTCTACCTTATTGAGTTATTTAACTAATTAACTTCATTAACTAAGTGAGCTGGTGGTTAATTTAATAAACACATGGAATGGCTGGGGTGCCCCTGAGGAGAGGTTTGGGAACTGAAGCGGTGTCCATCTAGCCGTGCAACAAGATATCAGTAACGTTTTGGAGAACAGAAGAAATTCCTATTAGTTTTAATCGCGTTACTGTTAATTTGCATATGATCTAATGCTGAATTGTGTGTTTTTCTGAGCAAATATACACTTACTGCACAGATAAATCCTCCTCTCCTCGGTTGTCATCTGGCTGTCATTCATTCATTCATTCGTTCATTCATTGCCTTCTCTGTTCCCAGTTTTTGCATTATTCTGTATAAATTATGTAGTAATGTACTACAATATGCTCATGTTGTGATTTTGCCTTGGGGCTACTCTGTTGTGAAAGGCGCTATATAAAAATAAATTGAGTTTAATAAATAGTTTTGAACACCTTCTTCGATTGCATATGACTTTTGCACTGTTACCGTATATATAAATTAAACATACAATTGAACGTTAAAAGTAATAAAAAAAATACGGTTATCCGCACGGCAAAGAGCATTTATAGAATTGCCAGAAGGTGGCACTGTTGTCTAGGTTTTATAATCCCTCTAACTATCTAGAGAAGATATGGCACACTGGGAAAAAATAACTCAAGACAGCAATATATTAGCGCAGAGTACATCACGAACAGCACATATAATGAAAAAATATTATGGTGGTCCCTGTTAAGCATACTGGCATTCAATGCTTGAGAGGAGTAACAGCAAAGAAAAATGTGGAATTATGGGGTCAAATACGTAACGTCGTATGAGGTGGACCTCTTAATGTAAGGAAACTTACATAACGGTTGGAGTAGTTCTGACAGCGACTGGTGTAGAACTAAGCTGCTTCTGTGTATAAAAGGCCCATTTCTGCCAGGCTGGGTATGTTTTTCAGGTTAGAATGAGCTCTTGGGTGGATCTCTCACCACTTCAGGGAAGAGAGAGAGATAAGTGGCAGAATGGCTGTGTAGTGTACCCCATGCTACGGTGTTAAAACGAAAGGACAAACAAAAGGACAAACGAAACCATTCCATAAGATCACTGTTAGGCACTAAGGCCATCTATCATTACGCTCAGGGCTGGACTGGCCATCTGGCATACCAGGCATTTTCCCAGTTGGCTGATGGGTATGTGAGTCAGCGAAATTTATTGTGGGCCTGTGAGGGACCCCAAAGTCCAGAGCCGATTTTTAATCCCAGTCTAGTCCTGACTCTGCTCAAGAACCTTGTGTGGGCTGAACCACTTCCACCAAATCTGGCCTTTTCCAAACCCAACCCATTAACCAATAACGGAAAAAAGACCTTTGCCGCTTCAGGCTGAAGACCCTGTACTCTATGAATAACCCCTTCTAGAAGCATACCCCCCCCTCCCATTTGGCATTGTGGACTGAACAAAAAAAAACATTCCCCCTGAAAGGAAATATGTCTCGTCATGTTCAGCTGGTTTTTAATCCATTTCAACAAGAGTTGTGTTTATTATAATTGTTATTTTTATTGTTGCGGATGACTGTGAAAGCCAGGCAATACAGAAAATGCACCATCATAAAATGACAAAGCAGAAATAGGTCAAATATTTACCTACCACTTTGCTTTTCAGACAATAAAAAAGAGGGTTCTGTGCTCCTCAAGAAGCCTACGCTAAACCACTCTCTTTATCAGCTACCCATGTCCGTGGCGCAGGGGATGTCATTTGGCCAGAGGTGTTGTGTGTATACCCTGCTCTGGAATGGGGATCTGCTGACAGGTCGGAGGCTGACGCTTCTCTCATGGGCACCTGACATTTGTTAGCCCGAAATGTTAACGGGCACCGCAAGGGGCTTGTTTTGGTCCTCCGGTCCAGTAGGGGGAGCTGGAAGGAAAGGTGAGCATGAGCAGAAAGGAGTCCTCTCCTGAGGGGAGTTCAAGCGAGCGAGAGCATTCCTACAAGCAGCAATTACAGCGCGGCAATAATTACAAGCACATATTTGAGTGCAGACCCGTTGAGAAATAATTTAAGGAAACGGTGCAACGGGATTCAGTGGTACAGTGGGTTATATGACAGAGCAAAGACAGATGATATGCTGAAGAGACAGCCCTGAAAATGGAGACCGCCAGAGAGCACCTGCCATTCACGTGCCAGCAGTGTCACTCTGGTTACTCCGGCGTGACCTTAGCATCACCCCTACGCTGATCTGAACACAGACGCTACCAGTGATCAGTTTTGGCTGCACATCGGAAAGGGGGGATGTACTGATATGAAGGTCTGGTTTCTGAGACAGAGTTCACGGTGAGCCAGGCCAGACCGGACCAGGCCCTGCATCAAAGAAAAAACCAGGGTGTTTCCCTGGCTGAAGGCACAGTAATCCTCTGTGAGAGCAGGCCTGGATGCTTGACTACAGGCTGGTCTCCATTCCCAGGATTCCCTCTAGTCATGCCGGTGATATCCCGGCCTTTTCTGCCTTCTCCACGTCCAGGGTGCTGTGAGAACCCGGACTGATGGCCGGCTCTTCTGGATCGCTCCGGCGGCGGCAGCCCTCCACCTCTCTGTACCTCATGGGGGGGCCGGAGCTTTTGCCGAAAACATCCCCGAAGCAGGTCTTCAGCTCTGGGTCAGGGCAGTACAGATATTCATACATGGCACCCGCTGTGATCCCACCAAGAATGGGACCCAACCAGTAGATCTGAGAAACAGAGAGCACACGAGGTTAGGAGAGGTGAATCCTACCCTGGTCTGATACCTTGACCCAGGGGAGGGTTTGTCGTTTTAGAGGCCCCACTCAAAAAGTTACTTCATGCCCCCCCCCCAGCCCACTCTAGTGTATAGTGTGTGTTTGTGTCCAATAAGGGCCCCCCCTGAACCTCAAAAGCCCCACGAAAATGTGTGGTTTGAGTGGTGGTTCCTCTACTACTACCAGGGGTAGTAGTAGAGTTATACTAAACATTTTTGAAAGGACACAAGAGCCCCAGGTGTAAAAGCAGGAGACACCCAGGTCTACTTCCTCTCACTATGCCGCTAGCGCCCCCTAATGAATGGCTACTTAATTACAGGAGCATTAATTGAAATCAGACTAAGGGACGGAAGCCGCCTCGTGATCCTGGTCATGCTGATTCACGCAAAATTTTACGTAATTGCGTTCTGATGTCGAAAGTGACGCGAAATATGGGGAAGCCGAATGGCCTTATTAATTTAGGAAATTAATCATAGCAAATATGTGTCTGACATTGGGCTGGGGGACCGTTCATTTGGATCAAAGACACCGTTAGAGTTTCAGATAAACATATTATGTCTCCCATGCAGGGTTATTATCGGTAACGAAAACGAAAACAGAACATCTTCATAAAATTAGATTAAAAAAAGGCACTAAAATAAAATTTTAAAATTACAACTAAACGAAAACCATAAATATTGCTTCTGAAACTAACTGAAATAAAATATAAAAACAAACATCAAATAATTTCCATTATCGTTTTTAGCACTATTTAGCTAAAGTAATGATTTGTTTATCTTTCTTCCTTGATGGAAATCATTTGAGGGAACATAATCCAGTACATTGCCTTTTAGATGACCATTAATGATACATGGCACATGTTTTGCCCATTCTGAGGACATTAGTACCTAATGTGCCCTTGTGCATTTGTGTGGTTCTCCAAAACTCAGACACTTAAAATACTTCCACAATGTTCCGTGTATCCTTAGAAAGAAAATTACCAAAACGTAAACTGAAACTAAAATATTATAAAACTAAATAGAAATACATTTTTTAAACAAAAACTAATAAAACCACACTGAAAACTAACTAAAACTAAACAGAATGTTGAAATGAAAATTTAATCTAAAAATTCATACTGAATTAAGAGATCAACACTGGTCCCATGTTTCCCATGCGAGGTGTTCTATCAGGAAGCTGGTCCACGGGCTAAAACGACTGGAGGTTCGGAAGAGACAAGCTGCCCTTTCAGAGAAATCAATCAGATTTTATTTAATGTAGCACACTTCCTAAGCAAGCTGTGGGCCAGCACTTTACAGTGATTTACCATAATGTCTCAGAAAGGAACCAAATAAAGCGAGAAAAGAAAACCGGGGAAAAAACGAAAGAAGGTCCCATTGAAAGAAGGTGATAGAGGAGGGTTGACTTAATGGGCCTTCCATACATGGTTATTGGGCTGGAACAACCCCATGACTTCGGGATCCACCATGAATGGTAACCTTCAGAGCCTTGATTGCGGCAGTACACACTCGACCCGTTAGATGAGCGAATTTCCAAACAATCCAGCATGCATTTCTTCCCAGCGTCACTGCCTTTCAAACCTTCCCCCCCCCTCCCCCGAGCGTTTCAGAACCCTTTTTCCTTTCCTTACCCAGTGGTCAGCCCAGCTGCACATCACCACTGCTGGTCCAAAGGACCGGGCTGGGTTCATACTGGCTCCAGTATAGGGGATCTGTAACACAAGAGAGCAAGTGACAAGTGACATTGGTATCATAGTCACTGAGCTCTTTCTGGTACCTTGCCGGACAGAGCAGCAAATTGCAGAGCATCACAGGATAGCAGGTAGTTAGCATTAGCATTAACACGGCAAATATTTCCTGGGTTATTTATAATGTCTGACTTTTGTTTTATCGTTTTCTGTCCACTTTCCTATCCAAATACAGACCCTGCTCAGTCCTCTCATGAGGGTGGAAAATAGGACGTATCTAGGTTAGACTGTTCGCTCACACCAGACCTGAAAGGGTTAAAAATAATCCAGTGCTGATTTTTAAACTATTCCTCAAGTTTTAACACACAATCAGGAGCAATTATATGGGTTTACAGTGCTTTTAAATTCTGAGGTGTTGGGAAGCAGATAATCGTAACTGTTTCAAGATAAATTGTTATCTAAACTTAAAATGGAGTCTGTTGTTGAGTCTTGGGTTACACTAATCAGGTACCAACTCGCCGGGGGAACACGTGACCTCCCATAAGGATGGTTGCCATGGTTGCTTCACCATGCTGTCGTCCATGGAAACCACAGGTCAATGAGGTACCCTTACAATGGGCTTTAAAAGAAATATATATCTATTATCATATATTAGAATCCTTGCAGATTATTCCTTCTGAATTGTATTATTATTCCTATGCAAAAGTCTTTTTCCATTTCAAGAAGATTAAAAAACTGATTTATGTCACAAAAGTAACATGTAAAGTCAGTGGATTGGAACATACCGCAAAGAGATGGCCTATAGCGACGGCCAGGCCAATGGCAAGAGCCGCAGACCCCTTGAGGTCGGAGCGTTTGGGGTCGCAGGTCGCAAACACGGTGAAGACCAGCTCAAAGGTGATCAGCATCTCCACCACAAGGGCGTGGCCGACAGAGATCTTGGGGTTCACCTGCGGAGCAGAGGAGGCCTTGGTCAGGACCCATGCCTTATGTTCTCCGCAGTTTATTTTCACTCCTAAAGATGAGGGGGCGACATACCGACGTCACTCCCATGCCCCCTCGGACAGAGCTGGGCGTCACCATGTACAGGATCCCCGCTCCAGTGATGGCACCCAGACACTGGCTGAGCACGTAGAAGACACCCTTGGCCAGGCTCAGCTTCCTGGTGCAGACCATCGCTGCGGTCACGGCCGGGTTGATGTGGCCGCCGCTGATGTGGCCAAAGCACTGGGCCAAGGTAGCGATGGTCAGGCCAAAGCAGAGTGATATGAGCACCAGATCTGGGGGCGGCGGCTTCTCCGCCCCCAGGCTCCAGTTGATCGTAGAGCCCAGGCCAAGAAGGACAAAGATGAGAGTAGCCAAGAACTCCCCAGAGACGGCTCTCCAGAATTCCTTGGTCCAAATCCCCTTAAAGGCTACCATAATGCCTTCAAATTTACTGGAGGGTCCACACCTCCTGGGGGAAAAAGAGATTTTTGTTGTTTTTGTTGTTGTTGTTGTGGTGGTCAAAAAAACCTCATGTCTTTATTAATGAACTTTGTAAACTGTGTGACTATAAATTCTCTTATGCATAGAATCATCATGTTCCCCCTTTTCATTATTTTGGCTTCTCGACCCTAAATACATCTGAGTGAGAAATACCCTCAAGTTTCAAATAGGCTACACCGATATATTATACAGCTAAACGCATCTACTGTAGGTGCATTTCGCAAATCAGATATCTGGAAGCTCCTTCGCATTATTTACGAAGAAACTTTAAACAAGAATTTAAACAGCATTATGATGACTGTAAACTGCAAACCAGTAACTCACCACCGAATACTAGCGTTTAGGAAATCCCCATCAATACTGTTAAACTCTCATTTCGCGTCAAAGGCAGCCGTGAGGTTTTAAAAAGAACCACGCGCACAAACTTAATTTGACAACAAAATGCGATTCTTAAGCTTGTACTTACTGGCAGATTTCGCACCACGGACACCTAAAGAGGTTAGATAACGGGGAGTCTGCCGGCTGTCCGTCGGCGGGAGATGCCATGCACTGTATTTCTCAGTCATCGTCACCGGGAGCCTTAATATAGGGTTATTAGAAACCGGGCAACTTCTGCACTAAACCATCCACGGCCGGTTTGTCCCGCCCTTTAGGATCTCGCTGCACCTGATGATCGCATCTGACCTGGAGGAAGGAGGAGAGGCAAACAAGCAGCCTGAACGCTGCAGCGGCCCCTTAACTATCATTCATATCAGGTTCGTGAGGAACCACGCGAGATCCCCGTGATATGCTGCGTACAGTAATCTAATCTTGCCTTTATTTTGGCTCTGAAGTTTTACTTTGGTTATACCCACGGAAGCAAAAAAGGAAGGAGTGCAAAAGAATAGGACAAAAAAAGAGAAAATGACTACCGAATGATTTTAGAGGTTTTAATTATTTATTGAAGTTGGTAACATTGTGGCCAGGGTAAATTATGGAAAAGTCAGGATATTGTAAAGGGCGTCACGTATTGCAGACGATGACAGGGCTTGTCTTCGGGAATGTCTTTCTCAGAATACTACAGGAGACTCCGGTTACAGGGACCTTTGCAGTGCAGCGCAATAAATAAAAATAAATACACAATAATGAAAACCACGCCAGCAGAGCCTTTCATAACGGTACATGAAAGCAGCAATAGGCATTTAATTCTGTCATACTCCAAAGGATGGACTGGCCATTACCGTCTGGACCATGCATCAGCTCTATAGCTGCCCCACAATGGCCAAATGCAATTGGCATTATTTCGTTCAGCTGGAGGTGGTGGTTAGGTTGGTCTGGATAATCTTGTTTAAGACGCTGCTTTAGTGTTTCAGAAGACATATCGATGCCCGGTGGGTTAAGGGAGAGTTAAATCTGCCGTGCGCTGAAGACAGTTCAGTGCTGGTATCGCCACCTGCTCGTGTGATCGTGCGACTCTTTCATGGGCAAAGCAGAAGTATGTTAATGGACTGAATAGCAGAGTAAATCAATCAAGTTAAATATGAACAGTTAATGAGGAAAAAACTGGAGTAAAACAAATATAATTTCGCAGTATAATTTAATCGTATTCGGCAAGTTATAAAAGATTCAAAGTAAATGCCAGAGTTTTTAATAATTTACATTACTTTCATACGTTCCTTATCGCCGCTATAAAGATAAGGAAAGACATCTTTTAATAAATATGAAGCGTTGATTTACAGGCGATGGCAGACTGTAGACAGATGACATTGACGCCTGAGTTTATGCACTCTGTCGGACTTTCTTTGTATAGTGAATTTCCGAAATGAACTTATGTAAAATATGATGGTGCGTAGGCTGCTGTTCAGCTTGGGTACACACACACACACACACACACACACACACATGCACACACACACACACACACACACACACACCAAAGTCACCTAAGTGAAACACAACTCAGAAGACTTGACATCTGACGCACTTGACAAATGCTACCTGGATCCCATCTAGTGCATACAGATTGGAGGAAAGCGAAGGCCATTACAAAAGTGCAACTAAAATACGGCCGTATGGTAGCAATGGAACAGTATCAACAACAAAACAAAATTTGCTTCTGGCGCCAACTACTGGTACCCACCGGTATGTGCTTCACCTTTACGTAAATAACGCCGGTTGACGGATCATATAACGCTGAACGTATTTCAACACCTTCTTTCATCTGCTGAAAAATTCAGGGATCTGAAATTTCTCCCGAATTCTTACCGTCTTAAGTCATATTTTATCATTATAAAAATGTTTTCTAAGCTTGGGTTGTTGCATAACACCACTGCATATACAATTTAGCATCTCTTTAAATCACAGTGAGAAATAGTGGGTGGTATTAGGTATGCTTGCTTTATTTTATTCATTTATTTATTTATTTTTTCTTTTTGCTTCCAGCGATTTTTCCTTCTTGCCAAATTGTGTAACACACTTCTGGGTGCTGTCAGCTTTAAGCTCAGTGGCTGGATTCAGTCCAACTTTTAGAAAAAAAATCATTCTCCTTGTTGCCACGGTCACTGCATCACCTACTAGCAAGCGAGGAGCAAAAACTCTTATTCCAGGATGTGCATTTTACATTCGGTTACTTTTACGTACCTCTTTCCACAGCGAAGTTAATTAGTCACGAGCCAAGCAGAATGTGCCAGTGATCATTTAGCAGAAATGTACTTGTTTAATGTGGATTCCTTATTTTGACAGAGTTGATTTTTTTAATTTATTTTTTTAATGAGCCTTTTATAAAAAGCCTCACTGCAATACAGGAATTTTTTGACAAGATGCAGCTCCTATGTATTTCAGAAACACGATTGGCCATTTTCAGTCATGTGATTAGCCACGCCCCTCTGGATGTGAACTTTCCTATGTTGCACATGGTTGGGTTTTCCACGTCACTGTGGGGGAGGCAGCTCAATGTTCATAGTCTTTTTGACATGATTCTCAATAGTAGCCTCTATATAATAAGCGGTGACATAAAAGGTTAGGTTGATTCTGCTTGAAAACAATGAAGGAAATATGGCCATCTTCATCTGTCTTGGCTTATTGAGCTGAAGCCTCCTCTCATTTCCGGCCTTCTGATTGGCAGATCAGGTCGTAATCCACCGAAACGTCTCCCCATCCAGCAAGCATCATAATCCCATCCACCCACGAATACTCACTGTCTGGTGGTCTCATCACTGTAAATGGCTTGTTCTCAACCCTTTTAAGAAATCACCTAGTTTATCGTGTGCACAATGGAGACTGATTGTATTGTGCGGAATGCACAAGTCAAGACAAAGAGTAACGATTCATGACACTAAAAAATTACAGCACCTGCTGCATCTGCAGCTAGTGAATTCACTCCAGCTATTCATGCACCTGGAACTATAGAGTCCACATCAGAGTACCTTCACCTACTCTTTTGACTCTGTGTTGACCAACTTTGTAGTCAACATTAAAAAAAAACATTAGGAATTATTGTTGTAATGAAGCTGGAAACAGTAAACTCTCAATGGCTGAAATCCGCTGGTAGCATAGTGACCTGACCCTTGTGTTTGTAACGGTTCTGAACATGTATGACTAACAAACATAAATATTTCATCAGTTTGACAGGTGACGACAGAATGGAAAAATGCGCACAACCTTCAACAATCCCTTTCAGGCAGCTTTGAAGCTCGGTCGCTAAAATCTTTGTGATGATTCACAGGATTAATTTTACAGCTTGGAAGACTCAATGCCAAAGCACAATTGCTGTTTGTAGTATATAGACTTTTCATCACAATAGCAATACAATTCATACAGGGGTACAGGGTTAGCTCTTGTGAATCGAATGTGCATTCCTAATAAACACAAGTCATATTATTAACAAAAAGCACCAAGCCTTATCTAGGTTTAAAAATATAAACCAAGATCTTGCTTCTGTGTAGGAGACAGAGAATATTGCCCTAACCCTCATTCACTGACTGTACTTCGTTGACATTCCATAATAAAATCTAGATTACTGTCAAGTATTTAAGAACCTTCTGTAATTCTACTTCATACATTTTATCAACGCTGTATCCATTTGCATGTTCCACATTCTCCGTGTTTCAGCTCCCGCTTACACGCCTTGGTTCTTAATCCAACCCATGTGGGACACCACAAGCTCCATGACATCATGGGTCATGTGACAGATTAAACCCCAATCACTGTCTCCAAAATGACCCAGCTGGCAAAACTGTGATGCAAGGTGTCATCTCCCTTGTAAGGTGCGTCTTCTGTTAGGTGCTTAACTAGAGCTTGGGCGTTTCTAAAGCTACACTTTGTTAAAATATTAATAAAAGAATCTGAAACTTGATACTAATATACATTTTAAACTGAACTGACCTACAAAATAGGAACAACCCATTCACTGAAGATGCACATCTATGGGCAATCTGGTAACCCCAAATAACCACAGCATGGGGGGGGGGGGGGTGGGTGGATAGAAGGAAGGACCATGATGATATGGGGAGAACATGCAAACTCCACACACATGGAATCAGGGTGGAGACTCGAACCCTGATCCCAGACATGTGAGGCAACAGTGCCAACAACACACCACCATCATGCCAACCCCCCTTCAGCACCATGTGCATCTATAATCCTTTCGTATACTGAATTCATTTTATCTCTGTATGGTGCGCATCCTAGCACAGTTGCCGAAAAGTCCTTAACAATGATTGAAGTTCATGGAGGGCACCGACTAATGTTATTTGGCGCTTAAATCACAATCAAGAAACAGACAACGGAGGAGACGGCAGAGGCACAGAGGGGAGTGTGACGCCCCAGGCCATCCCAGCATGGCAGCACCTACAGAGCGATGTCATCGTCTACTAATGGACGTGGGAGGTCTGCTACCAGAGGTGAGTGTAAGCGATACAGCTGGCTGGCTCTTGTTGCATTAGTGCACCCTGTGGAGAACACCAGGAATATGGACGTCACTGTCCTTAGGTCTTGTCCTTCGGGGACAACTAGGTTACACAGGAAATGCCACCAAACCATGTCCGGGGGTGTTGAAGTCCTCTGCAAAGTACAACAGGGGCATCTAGGGAATCACCCCCCCCCCCCCCCCCTCCACATCCGGCATGGATTCTGCACCTTTAAGTGAGAAGGTGATGCAAACAGCAGGTGACTCTGTGTTCTGGTGTCTCCCAGCGACCTTGGCTCCTCCGAGACAGAGGGGCGGTTGACAAAGGGACCCGTAGCGGCACGCTGAGCGGAGGTCTGACTAAGAGCGAGTCGGGGTCTGCTGGGCATGAGCTGAACACAACATGTGTCGTCACACGAGGGAAAGCGTGCCGCGCGGCGGCGTCCTCAAACCGCCGCGGCCTGCCTCTCATCTCCGCATCTGACAGTTACTGTTCCGGAATGGTCCATGGCTCCGCGTTTGATATGTAAAAGCATGGACTGAACACGTACCTGGCTGACCTTTCCAGAATCATCTAGTAGCTTCCGCCGAATATTTCACAGCTGGACCGTTTCGCTGCCTAAATCTGAGCGCAGATCTGAGTTGACTGTGGAATGATGGACGAAAGACTCCTGCTGATTTAAAAATGAATAACAAATGAGATGACGGGGTAATAGGGCGCTTTCATGGGGGCGGAATGCTTATTGACTTGCCAAGTATCACGTCTTAGGTCATCCAAATTTAAAACATGGATCGCAAGCTCGCTATGAGTAAAAACAGCTGAATGTACAGAAGCAAATTTCAGGTGGACCCAACTACAGAACTAGGCTTATTAATGAACATTAGCCTCATTACTGAGTTTGGTTCACAAACTAATTTGCCTCTGTATAAATTATAAATAATTATGCTTTTCATACAGGCAAAGCCAAATGAAAATAATTTCACCACCAATCCACTGAAATTACTAAATCCTGTTTAGAAACATAAAAAATAACTTTTTGCTGTCTCTAACGAGCACTTGGGACTGATAACATTTTTTGTCCGACCGCAGACACAACTTAAGGAGCATCTCTTGTGGAACTGAGCTTTTTGGCTGTTGGTCTTTATTAGATAAGGTGGAGAGAGACGGGGACAGAGGGGAACTTAAAGGAGGAAAATAAGTCAGTGGTCAGCAGTAAATTGTATCTCCTTTAAAGATAGCGATGCCTTTCATTTCACAGCCATGACGGATGCAGCGCTCAGGCTTCCCGCAGCATCACGGAAAGAAACTGAAACACCACAGCTGAAGTCTGCTCACAGCTGAGGGTGTCACAGTGCTGGGCATGCCCGGTCAGCATTTATGTAAGGTAATCTCCTGTATTTGACTCACGCCATTGGCCCCCAACGTGGCCATCTGGTCGACTCAGTTTACACACCTTTTCCAGATACCGGCTCAGTCTGCCTTTGCATTGCAATATTTAACCAGTTAGTCAACCGGTTACGATGCAAGATGATCAAAACAGAACAGGATGCAATGGTCGATTGCATGATCTAGTACAGTAATTACCTTATTGCATTTTGCATGATACAACAGCAATTGGGGGCAGCCTGGGAATCAGTGGGCTAAGCTTCTATGCCTGCAATCGAAAGATCACCAGTTCAAGTATGACCTCAGCATGTCTGTGGGTCCTTGAATGAGGCCCTTAAACCCCCCCCCCCCCCCCCCCAGCTCCCTGGGTGCTGCTATGGGTCTCCTACAGAGAGCAAGATGGGGGAGGCAGACGGAGGAATTCCCCACAGGGATCAGTAAAATATAATATGCAGGAATATATTTAAAAAATCATTTTGCATTTATTTATTTATGTGGACATCGATATTTAACAAATATAACTAATTTAAATGGCATGTAAAAAGTCTGAGTTTACATGCATTTACACTAAGTAACAAGTCCTGTCCTTTAAATGTGAGACCACTGCTTTAAGAACATCTGAATAACAAGCTTAATTCATCAGTTAATGGCATAACTTTAAGGAAAGCCAACAGACTTTGCTGTTACCCCCTGATTACAGCACAATCCTAGTTGATAAAATTAGTTAGTGTGTCCCATGGTCTTTAAATGTTGATTTAAGCACCATAAGCCGCAAGTCTGGTCAACATGAGCCTGGTTAAGATGGGATAATAAACTCCCTAACTCTGATGAGCTCAAGTCTGAACAGACGCCTGCCAAAAGACTGGCTTTCTGATTGGTGCGTTTTCATCACGTGGTTAACACTCTGAAGCCTGATTGGTCACCATTGTCCATATAGAGGCACCCTTATGCACCAACTGGGTTCTTTATGCTACCTGTTGCTATGAATGCCTTTCTTAAGAGTGCTTGATTGTGGATTTTTGTTATTTTGATGGTGACTCATAGCCACTAGATTGATTGCTTGGGAATGTGAGAACAATGAACTCCAACAGATCACTGCGGACTGGATTTGCCCTTGTTTTTATTTTTTTATTTTTATTTTGTTGTTGGTTGGGTACGGGTGTGTGTGATTTGAAGCCACAAGTTGGATATGGTGTTGACTGTGAGGTCACCACCCTGCTACAATAGTCTGGTTCAGTCCTTTTGTTAGGAATCTTAGTCTAGGTTTGTTCGACTTCACATCCTACAGGGAGGGGAACATACATCAAAATCACTTATTCTCTGGGTTTCGACAAGCCCTCCTTGAATTTACATGCAAAACCAGCGAGTTGCTGAATGGACTTGTGGTTCATATCTCATGAAGCTTCTCTAGTGTGCCAATGATTTCTGTTCCCGATATCTCAGCTGCAGTGGCATTATGAGCTTATTTTCTTCTGGGTCATAGCACAGGCTGGATTATCGGGAGATTGCTGTTCAGCGTGCTTGGATAGACCCCAGCCGCTGTGATTGCAGAAAGTCGTTCACTTTGCTGCCTGGGTTGGGTGGCACCTGCCCTGAGGATGCTGCTTGTTCTCATTGGTTCTTTGGTTCCACCTGGGTTCACCCCGGGTCACCGGCAAGGGCAGCCGATTTGACAGGGAGCGGTTGCTATCCTCGCGTTGCTGCCATGGCAACACTAACCCATGTTGAGCTTGACTCTGGGTGGCCATCAGTGCCCTCAGGATAGTTCGCTTCTGCTCTGCACCTTGTTGGATGGAGGGAGGCCAAGAAAGAATCAACTTTCACTAGGTAACGCTGTCTTTGGTGTCTGTGTGTGAGGGAGTGGGGTGGGGTATTAGGGAGGTGGCAGGGCTGGGGGTGGTGATGTTTCCGGTGGTCCCCTGTCCCCAACACAATGCCAGTAGGCGAGCTATCCACTTGTCCGATAGGCATAGTGGAATGGAGTTAACCAAGAAACAGTCATTAAAAAATTAAATTGCTCAAAAGCTAGCCACTCAGCATGACCCATTTTATTTGTCTGTATGTTTAGAATATCTCTTGTCACTCAGGCTCAGTACTTCACACCCAGATGTAGTTTTGCAGATTTCACCTTAACCACTGTGCCACCTGCTGGTGAAGTAATGAAATGCTTCCAAAGTGCACAGCTCTATGGAACAAAAATAAGATGCATGATAAGTGGATTATACAGTGGGCTTGCACATGCATGTGTTCTGTTTGCACTGACCTTGGTTAATGTGTGTGCCCCCAGTGGGGGCCTGAATTCCTAGTTCGGCTTCCAAATTGGTTTTCCATTTTCTCCCCAAGCAATAGTTTTTGTTTTAGCCTGACCGCTCCAAAAAGCAGTCTGCCTGGCAACCTTTCTGTCCACAAAAGAATTTCTATTTTTAGGAAGATGATCCTATCCAGTGGAAAGTGTGGGGACCCGTGAGAGGTGGTGCGATTAGGGGCCTGGGTTGCCCGTGAGATTTCAGCCACAGCGCCTGTGGCAAACAGATGAAAACATTTACTTTGATTATACTATAAAAATGATCGGTATTTGTCAGTGGCTGGTTTCCAGTTTGGGAAGGTGATCTAGACAGCGGTGCGCGCCAATGTAAGTGCGCACCCTGTTAAGCTCCAACGCAATTTCATGGAGTCAAGCTCTCGGTATGTGACTTCGGTTTATGACTTTAGGGGGCAGCAGAGTGCTGTGCACAAATAGACACAACTGCCTGGTTGGACGTTCCCGTCCGGGTTCTGCTATGTGCAAGACTCTTGTTCTGTCCTGATGCCGGGCTAGGGTCCCGTCCTTTAAAGCGCTCAGCCAGCAAAGGATCCCATTTTTTCAATGCCTCAACGGAGGGGAATTCGTCTGCATGATGATATAGTGTTTAAATAAACACAATGCATTAAAAGAGAGAGATTCTTTCATTGCAGTGGAATTGAGATGAATGCATTGGGTTTAAAAGCTGGTTTTAATATAATTATATGGAAAATTTTATGACAGCTTGTGTGACGGGCACTGCCAGTGTTTATCTACATATCGTAGGATCTTTGTGTGTTATGTGACATTTTATAATAATGACTGCATAGCAAAGCCGTGGGAGAATTTGTCACTTTTTTGGGGTGTGGGCTTTATATCTAATGGCAGTCCGTGACAGCGGTAGTCCGTCAATTCAAGGACACGGCAAACGTGAAGGAGAGGTTCGGGGGAAACGACCGGCACGTGTAAACAGCCCCCCCCTCAGGACGCCCCTGTCCACCCACCACGTGGGTGAGCAGACCTCCTGGTGGGGAGGTTTTGTAGGGCTTTAAAAAAATCGGTAAGTCGGATGTAGCTCCATGGAATACGCGCGTGCACGCGCGCTGGAGGTTTCCGCGAGCAGTATGGAATAGGCGTGCGTGCGCACGCGTGGCCCTCGCGCCGTAATTGCCCAAATTAGCGGCGCGTCACGCCGGTTTGTCCCACCGAACGTGGTGATTAGAGGCGAGATGGGATTGAAACTGAGGGCAATTTTCCTCTCTGCGGAGAGGGGTCGGTGATCCCCAGGTAGGGGGCAGGCTGGGGGGTAGAGGAGGGTTGACATTTCGGTTATAACTGCTTAGTCGTCCAAAAACCCACCGCGCCTTCTCTTCCCGAGTATTGCCTCCATCTTTGTACTGTATCCTCCCGAGGTTTGCTGTCAAATGACCTAATTTGTTCATAGAGGGAACGGCGAGGGGAAACAGCCTTCTGTGAGTCAATACTAAGCGCAGTTTTACCTCTGCCTATTATCCAGAACACTTACAATGAACCGGTGCGTATTTTTAGAACACTTGGTTTTCCTCATGCTCCGTTCTTGGGTCAATATCAAAAATGTTATGGAGAGGCTTTGTTTACGGTACTTGTGAGATGAAAACAACGAGGTGCCCGATGTCAACCGGAGGACATGATGGGCGTGCACAAGAAATTAGCGCCTCAGCCTAACTTACAAATTAATCTGTAGAACGTGGCGATATCTGTCAGTCGCAAATAAAACGTTCATTGTGTTTTTTCTCTTCCCCCGAGCCTTTACTTTCATTGCGTGGCTTGTGTTTGACAGATTCCAAGCCGCATGAGATTAATTAAAGAAAGATGCCAATTAAACACAAAGCATATTTTTAACCGGCACATTTAATGATATAGCGAATGAATCGACTATAAGGGAAAATCTATTATACAGTGGGTTTAAAAACACTGTGCTTTCTGTCAACCTTTTTCTTTTCCGTTATTGTCTAATATAATTACCTGTCAAATACTGTTTAGACTGAATATAGGCTGCTTAATGTGTTTAAATACCCTTCTGAGATGAAATGGAGAGGAATTTTCCAGCCCGTCACTCAGTGGTGCCTGTAAATGATGATATTTGACACTGTGATATCCTTCAGAAATGACAATGACGTAGTCTGTCAGGTGCCTGCGAGTGCTTAGCCAACCAGACCTTCATTTAGCCAACCAGACCGTCATTTCTGCCTCACTTTTCCCTGCGAAGTGATGCTAACGCTTAAACGCGCTTGGCAGTGTAATAACCGGCGTCTCCTATAGCTGCTGCACTCTTCCCCCCAGACTGCATTTCTTTATCCAAAATGGAAACGTCTTCGCTGCAATGGAAAACGTAATGGAACGGGCAGAGGTTTAAACTACTCTGCACGAGCACTACTGCCAGCGGCCAACAGGAATCCAACCCTGGGGCTCCACAGTGATATGTTTTCAAAATTTATATTTTTCGCAGGCACAAACTTTTCTAAGGATAATGTGGCTTAAGATGGGGGGGAAACTTGATTCAGTTGGATGTGATTGGAGAAGGCTGCCTGCTAATTTGTTCACTAGGGTGGGATTCATGGCCCTGTGTTTTCTTCTTTTTCTTTTTCCTTTAGCGCCGAAAACGGCAATCAAGACAGTTCTGGGGTGCAGTGAACTGCTTGGTCAATCCCCCAGCTAGGTGCAGCCCAAATCATTCGCAGTAGTTCCCAAGTCCTGATTTCAGTCGGGCTGTTTAATGTGCCTATTTCTGTGCTCCATTCAGCATTCGGCTTAGCGGCACCATGCTTTCTGGGAATGTCAACTTTACGGTACAAAAAATGACAACGACTCGAATCTGTGTATAAATGTCGGACGTGTGTGCAGCATTGACGCAAGTTTTCTACTTGAATCTGCTCTACCTGCCAACTCTGCATAAATTTGGAAGCACGAAGGAGATCACAGAAAACCCCATTAGGACACCAACGTCAGCGATACAATTAAAGTAAAAGCCTGGTAATTGTCAGAGAGCCCTAGCAGATGTGAACAGCTCAAAGGCCGTTGAGAATCTTCGATCGTGTCAGGTCTCGGCGTGTCTTCACATCTGGTACAGATGCTTCTCGGCCTTCCGCGTCCTTGACAGTGCAGTGGTCATGCCGTGGACAGCTTTCGCTTGCGCTACAAACTCAATAAATTTGCAGGCATTAAGCTCGAGTCTCGGTCAGAGTGCTGCGGGGAGTTCAAAGGGAGATCAACATGGAGGAGGACTGATGTATTTTTCATGCTCTTCCTGTTTTTTTATTTTTTTATTCTGAAGTTGGAGTCTGCTCACACTTGGGTGGAATTAGCCAATTAGCCTGGTCTCATTTGACTCATGCCTACCTTAAGTTGCCCGCTTCATGGTTGGTCTGGGCAATCACCACTCTCACTAATGACTTCAGTGTCTTCTGGCAGACCACTGACCTGCAGAACCCCCCCCCTCCCCCCTTTTAAACCCCAAGCTAAGCACTGATTAATCTTTGGATGGAGCAGAGTCAGAGGAAAGGAGGAGAGGAACTGAGGGTTTTGTGTAACTCTCGATGTCAGCGTGTGCATCCAGACGTTTCCAGCCTGGTCTTCCATGGAGGTCCAGAGGAAAGTATAACATCATGCCACGTGCCTGTTTAACACTGGATTGCCCTCAAAAATGAGACATTTTCAACCTTCTAAGCAGCTTTACAGAGGATTTAGATGATGTATATTAGGTTTTTGATAGCATTATCCACAGTCGACAACGAAGACGATTTAAATAATGATTATGATGTATGTATATGCATACTAGCATTAATTTTTTTATTTTATTTTTTATTTATCAAGGTTAGACTAGCCCTGTGTGTAATTTTCTTGTAAATATTACAACCCTATCCCTTCCTACCTGTTTGCCACTATAGTTCGGTAATCTAGCCGAATCCCTTTCAATACGAAGCTAAGGGTTAACGATAAAAATGGCACCATCATTATTTAGTTGCTTTTTCTCCTGGGTGACATGGGGTGTAGACATCCCTCTCAGATATAACAACATAGTGCTGAAAAAAGCCACAAACGTTGCCGTGTGGCTCTGATACTGCGCGAAGACCCCATCGCCCCCACATTCTGCCAGCTTTTGTGACTTTACTGTGAGTGTCCTCCCACCCCCCCAATACAAGGATACAGAAACCGGGGAGAGCGTGACAAGCCCAGAGACTCCTTTAAAATCAGCTTAAAGTGCACTGCTCATTTCCTTTGGGCACAGTCTGAATTATTATTATTATTTATCAGGAATGCCTCTAGGCCTTCCATTGGGCAAGGGGGGAGAGGAGGTGGGTCTGATGGAACATGTGGAATTCTCTGGAATTTATGCAGCGTTTAGAATCCCTGTTTTTCAGGCCATGGTTCGATGGAGAGCAGATCTTCGTTTAAGCAGGTATCAGCCAGGGCCTCCACTGTTGACAGCTCTCTAGCAAAAGCTTGCTTTCCCCCATCCGCTTTCCCACCAAGGATCAATTGTATTGCAAGCAGACCACCTCCCACGATCTGCAGCCTCACAGTCTGTTCCACAACATTTAAGCTCCCTCTCCCGGGGCAAGATCCAGCGTCGAGGCTCCAAGTCCATCCGTATTCTGAAATGGACGTGTGCTGCAGAGTTGGGCTGCAAACTGTGAAACTTCTCATGGGGGACCTGAACTGATCAGAGTAATGGTGTCCAGGTGTGTCGTGTGTGCGCACTGTTTTGTTTGCAACCCTTGCTCACCATCGTGATGGATATGATTAAGATTAAGATGGACTTTATTGATCCCCGGGGGAAATTCTGGTGCATGCAGATTTTCATGCAGAATGAAACACATATGAGTAAAGGAAGCTTTATTTCCTTTGAGCATCAACAGTTCAAAAACAGACCATTAATATAGCCGAATATGTTTCTGAAGTTAATTTCACTTCACTGGTGGGGGCGGTGTGCCTGTGATTGGAAGGTTGCCGGTTCAAATCCCAGACTTGGTAGAGTGATGTCACCACTGGACCCCTGAGCTACTTAACCCCCCAATTACTCCAGGGATTGTCTGACCCTGCTTTCTCAAAGTAAAATGTGCATTCCTTTGGATAACAGTGCCTGCTAAGTAAACAAAATGTAAATGCATAATGCATGTAGGGGACACGTATGGAGTAAGCAGCCTAGTTTATATGCACTTGTTAATTTACTTTGCATGGTTAACTTGTACCATAAGGTTCCAGTGAATTAGTATGACGACCGTAAGTCTCATCTCCCACTTCAACGACTGATTTCTCGTCACCTCCTTCACCCTACACCCACATTTTATGGGGTCAGAAGTGGGTTTTCCCAGGGTGCTGCTGGCATTAAGTACAGCAGATTCCGGTATTATAGTTCTGCAGCTGTCCTCTTTCTGGAGCAGACCACTCCCATCTGGTCAGCCCGAGCTTGGTCGGAGATACAGGCTGTCTCGGAGAGCCGCGTATTCCCAGCACGGAGCTTACGCTCCCAGGCTTCGCAACGGTGTCCTCCTGGATGACACGTAGGGTGCTGACAGCTGGTCGAAATAATTAAACGAAGCCCGAGAGCAAATTAACGCTGCTTATCCATTGTTCTGGTAACATTTCAGTCATTGGTGGCCGAAGTGGTATTGAGGTATTAAGTGTCTATTGTCACTCAGTTTTTATTTTATTTTTGTTTTGTTTTAGTGCATTCATCTCTGAAGCTTCAAGATGACATGCCTGCATGCCACACGCCCAACACATCTGCCGCTCCGTTCCCGGTGACTCATCCTGCTCTCCGAGTTAGCAGAGCCGTCTCTGGCAGATTCACGACGCCCCGAGCCTCTGTTATCCCGTGGCCTGAGAGCCACATGAGTTCCCAGCGAGCTGGCAAATTAATATTTACCGTGGCAGCCGCCGCTAAGCCGAAGAGAGCCGCGAGGAGCCGTCAGGACAGACGACCTTGAGGCGATCGCGGGGCCGAGACCGGCGGGAAGCACGGACACGTACCCAGGTCACGGGGATTCATATTGGCTGGCGGAATGGGACGGCGACGTGGATCCCTCCACGAGCGAGCGCAGAGCACCTGCTCGCATGCGATTGACCCTTCGCGAAACCTACCCGCGCCGCAGAACGTCAGCCGTCAGGCCGAGTGGATTATCTTAGCAGAGTGGCTGAGAAGCCAGAACACAGTGTGTAGGTTGAAAGGCCAGTTGAAAGGCCAGAACACAGAACACAGTGTGTAGGTTGAGAACACGTTCCTGTCGCTGGACGGAGGTCATCGTCAGTACTAGGGAAGGTCTGGTGGCAGCCACTTCTCCAGCTATATAAATTGATGCTATTGTAAGCTGCTTTGCTTAATAATTAATAATTGTAAAATACTAGCTTTACGGCATACCTCCTTATATTATCATTCCCTGAATATGAACAACTTTGATAGCAGATTTGATAGATAAAATTGAGATTCTGAACCCGAGGTGACTGAGATAACTGTATGCTGTCTGTTTGATTTTTCCATTACTTCTGTAAGGAATCCATTTGCAAAGTCTTTCTCTCACCAACATAGTTTCAGGAAAATGACAATTTATTGAATGGCAAAATGATTCATGCAATACAATGTAGACATACACTATGTGTTGAAAGGCATCTCAAATACAAATGAAGACTACTGTTTACCCCCCTTTACGTCATAAGCCCCCCATCAAGGTACTGTATATAGAAGGTATGCATTGACATTGCACTTTCCCGTCGGAATCCGCCCCCTCAGGTGGACTGAACGGCAGAACATGCTGCAACGTGGCTGATTGTAGTCGGGGAATCTGTGAAACAAACAATTATCTGCTTAAATGCAGTGAGAGGCAGCGAGATTTAACAGGGACCATAGAAGTCGAGTTTCCTGAAAACAGATTTTGTAGAAACTTTTACAGTTCTTTTGCAGTCTGCGCTTGCTTCGTGGAGCAGCCCCTTATAAGGAAAGGGATTGTCTCAAATAGCTAACATTATCTTACCCCCCCCCCCCCTCTTTGTTTGCAGAACACAAGGCTCTCCATCATGGATGTTTTTAATCCTGTAAATGCTGACGAAAGTGTTACAGTTACTCAGGATATGAATGAATGATGCTGAATGTTTCATTGATGAGTAGTCAATACAGTGTGTAACTTTTATACCCAAAAATCCCACATAACTGATATAAATAGACATCTATAAGTCCACGTTTCGGGGTCTGGATTCCAGTTGTTCCTGCAGATTGCCATTTGCTTCTCTTTTCTGTAGTTTTTCACTGTCTTTAAAAAGATAGCGCCGATTTCTTGTTAAATCGATTCATCACCTTAGGGCTCCTTTCCCATTTTGGACGTGTTTTCGCGCCATCCAAGCTGAACGTAATGCTGCCACTCAGTGGGTGTAACCGTAGTGATTTCTGCCTTAAAAGCAGTTCATACTTCACTCATATGCGCTTTTGTGTGCTTTCAGGCCGTGGACGATCTCGCACGCGGCAGCTTGTGTTCTTACTACATTTGGCTGTGGATGCGGATGGTCGCATGCGTACGGCAGTGATATTCCAGCAGACCAGGAGGAGGACGATGTACTGCAACAAACACAAATACAAGCAGGTAAACTTTCATCAAGTTTTAAAGTAATTAGTGTAGGCTTGGGTGGTGCTATGGCAATATGTCATACTGAGGTACGCTGAAATCCTTATGACCAAATTAGCAGCAGCTGCATTTACCAGCAAGATTTCAAAATGGCGGAATGATGCCGGGTTTTAAAATACCGTTTACCTCGGTGTAGTGTCTGTATGGGAAAATTAGACATGCAGCTACCTCCAACCAACCTCTCACAGCTGCTCACCCTAACTACTACAACCACAACAAGAGCTATTCTTCCTCAGGTCGCAGTTGACCTGTGATCTGTGAAAGTCCACGCTGCCCCCTGCTGGAAATACCTGATCAATTATCTGGCACATGCGCGGTCGATGTGCACACGGACGTGCGAGGTATCCGCTAGACATAAAAATCTGGGCCAAACCAGAATGACAACATTTACGAAAGGTCCCGCCATCCGGAACCGAACACACATGTGGAAAAGTGAAGTATGAATCGGTCTTACTGTGACATCATGTGCATACCCACTATGGGTGTTGTGAGTGAATTTGCATATAAAGAGTAAATGAGCCTGCTAATATTAATTCCATCCCATCCCTGGCCAGTCATTCTTTATCACCATTATTGTTGCCAGCTGAGGTCTTCAGGTCTTTCCCTGACCTGAAAAAAAAAATTAACGATGATACTTTATTGATCCCCGTGGGGAAATTCTCTTTTCACCAATCATAATTTGCTAATGATATCTGTATTCAATTCATTAATCAAGAACGTTGGAGTGTCTTTAGTACCTATCCTTACAGTTATGGTATTTGTTCCTGTTGGATTAGCACAGGGTTTGGTTTAGTGCCTTGTTGCTCCCACAGAGATGCCAGATTCAACATTCAAAACTTTATTGTCATGTATACAAGTACAGGTACAAGTACAATGAAATTCTTACTTGCGCTCCTCCCTGCAGAGTTAGGCAGCATGTAACAGTTAACTATATTTACAATAAGTACAACACAATAAATACAATACACAAATAGAGTGACTACCTAATTCAGCTACAACAGCTACAACAGGGTATGTAAACTACCATTTCAACCATTTCAATTAAAAGGACCCAGATTTCACTTAAGCACTGAGTACTTGCTACGTTCACTGATTGGCCAGTCTCCTATAATCATGGGCGTGTCACTAATGTTAATGTGAAACAGCTAGATGAGTCTGTCAATCAAGGAAACAAACCAGTAAAAGTACCAGACGAACCAAATAATTTAGCCGAGCATGGGAGCCTTTTCAGTTTTAAAGTAGTTTGTAAAACCCGAAGTAGCTCAAAGTGTCCCTCCTGACATGGATTAGGTGGTCACCCTATATGCATACAATAGCTACAATAAACATACAATATATGCAGCAATATATTCCCCTACCCTGCCCCAACTAAGTCAGTGTGCAATACTGTGTGAAATGCAGCTTGCTGCTGTCCTGGGTCAAGCTACACGGGGAAACCTCAGTGCTATTGGTCAGCCCGGCCATAAGGGGGCAACCAAGCCGGTGCTGCTCCTCGACACTGCGGGAAAAGAATATGAAGAAGACAAGCTCCTGCTTCACACCAAAGCCAGGGCAGGACTGTTTGTAAGGCCTCTGCAGGGCCCTATTAAAGAGCCCCAGTGATCGATACACCTTAAGAAAAACATAAAACAGTCGGGCAGCATTGCATGAGACGAAACAAAGAAACACATTAGGATATTATTTTTGCGGCACGGGTAGCGGCAAATGAAAAGGTTATAGATTATACAAGTGCCTAATGAGTTGAGTCTGAGCTTTAATGAAAGGATGGAATGGAGAAAGCTTCAGGGAGCCGGCTGAAGCGAGGCTGGCGACTTTCACCTCCACCGGGCTCGACGCGACGCACGCGGGTTTGTGGCAGGGAAGCTTGTCACCGCTCTCAGAAATTATACACCGCAAAGACACGTCCTTGCTTCCGAGGTGAAAATTGCGTCTGCTGTGTCAGCCAGGGCAAATGTGTGGAAAACAGAACCGGCACGTCTGTGTGCGTTCATGCGGAGACAAGAGGCTCATTAGTGTTTTAAAATATACTTTAACTCATGATGGGGACATTAAATGTATATATTGCATGATTCTGTCAAGATTATCTTTGGTTTTCTGTTTCCTATATCATCTGTGTTTTTCTAAGACTTATTAGTGATTAGTCTTTGAAATGATCTTTCACATTCATTACAAGTGTGAAGTTGCAATCCCACCTTGCCATGACAACACTGGGTGACACGGCGACAGGCGTCGTGTGCCGCTAATTGGACGATAGCTCTTAGCAGTGGGCGGGGTGTGTCGTGCGACGCTGGCCTCAGTGTGCTGAGACATGTTAAATCACCTCTAGGACCCTTCAGACTGCCAGGGCTAGTAAACGCAATGAGGTTTAAATTCTCTGATGTCTGAGAGTCTGCCATGCCGACCGATATGTGAGCTCAGCATTTCGTTCATATTGTCAATGAGGAAATGGAATGGAGGGTGGGGAAGTGTCTGGGGCTGATTAGCTACTGGTACCTTATTGGCTATAAAAAGGATTACACAGCCAATGAAATAGCTTTGTCCTGTTTCATTCCGGTAACCTGGACTACAACCTAGACACTAGGCCACGAGCACTGCTGCGGTCATTTTTGTGCCCAACACACTTACCTATTTTTTTTCCCTTCTTTTTCATTTTTTTCACGTCCTCTGAGACTGTTTCTTTTTTCATGGTACAGCCCGTGTTGTGTTGACCACTTTCCTGAGCAAACCTTGTTATTTCTCTAAAGAAAAAGCCAAGAATCCTCTCCTTGCCTTACTAATCCCCGTGTCACACGGCCCTCTTCACCATCATGATTGACATGCTTCTCACATCAAGAATTTCATGCAAAACAAAACAAAGGAATATAGGAGCCTTTTATCTGTTCGAGTATATGACTGGTATATGGTCAAAAACAGACCACTTACATAGCTGAATATCTTTCTGAAGCTGGTTTCACTGATGGGGGTGATGTGTGGCTCAGCAGATGCTGTGCCAATCAAAAGGTCACCACTTCAAGTCCCAGGGTCGGTGGAGTGATGTCACCATTGGGCTCTTGAGCATGGCCCTTAACCCCCAGTTGCTTCAGGGACTGTCTGACCTTGCTTTCTCAGAAATGCACATCGCTTTGGATAAAAACATTTACTAAATAAATAAACAGTGGAGTTCCACTGGGGGTGTGAACCCATGACTTCTGGTCCTGGTCCTGAGCTGTCAGAGTATCATCTGTTAAGCCAGGTCAGTGCCAGCTAGGGAATCCTTACGTAGTCCATGCCAGAGGTCGGCATGGCGATGACAAAAACAAAAACATGATTATGGTCTTTTATGGAGGCTAGCTGGAGGGGGGGTGAGAGGATAAACCAGAGCCTTTGTCACTGTCGCACAACCACTGACCTTTGACCCTCATCACCGAGCCTCAGACTGACAATGGGTCGTGTGGGGAAACTGCAGGACAGAGTGGCTGCTTATTGGAAGGGAAACCAGACAAAGACGTCAAGCCCGGCTGTGGGCAAGGCGACTGAAGAGTCCTCATATTATGAAGTTATAATTTCTGTTCTGTGGCTTTATGCCGAGCTTTGCAAAACACACACAATACTAGCATTGAAATGGCATTCGACACTTAACTGGTTTTCTTCAATTTAACTGATAGCATGTTTGAGTGAAGGTCAAAAACCTAATTCTGCGAAAAAGAAGTATGTCTGTCTCCGTGCTCCTGCTTCTGGAAGCTCTTTTTAACATTGCGATTAAAAACATTCTTTGCTGTAGCTTTTATTTTTTTCCATTTCTCACTTTTCTCCTCCTTCCGTAAAGCCTCCAGCTTTGGGGCTCATCAGTGAGTTAAAATCAAAGGCGTTTTCTGTGTCCCATAATGACTGATCCTGATCTTTCGGTGGTGCTTGACCTTACTCCTTTAGGAATTCAAACATACTGCAGGAGAGCATTTGTTAAACATCTTTTGATCATGACTCACCATAGAGTTTCCGGCTTTATGGAACCCAAGGCAACATTTATCTGCGAAATGAATGCTTAACTGTTGACCACCTGGAGACATTCTGTATATCAAATAAAAACATTAAATCTCGCCCGGTTGCAAATGGGACGCCTCACTCAGATCCATCTCATGCTTGTACTATCATCTTGCTGAATGTCCTAGCACCCTTATCTGAAATGTGAGTCCGCTTCTCCACTTTTCGTTTTCAACGCCTGCATCTCGCCAGAAGCCGGGAGGAAGAGTTGGATGTATCTGTTTTTTTTTCTAAGCCAAATTTCCAAGGTTGATTAAGGGAAGTGGAAGTTTGTGGAACAGTTCTTGTAGGCTCCATTAGGCTTGATGGCATCCACCACTGACACAAGCTCCAGATATATCGGTGTCTCTTTGCTCTTGCCCTGACAGAACGTAAACTGATTTCCCCGGCAATGTGACCTTTCCTTTTCTTTTTCCCCTCAGTCATTTCCAAATAAACTTCAGAGCCAAACTCCATCTGTCTGAGCTCCGTCTATTGATTCTGACATTTCTGCTGTACTATAATCAATAACTCTTCCTTCTAAAATGTCTGCAAGGGAACCAATGTGCGTTCAAAGCGTTGTTTCATCAGAATTATGTTAGGATGCCCTTTCGGCATCAATCTTTATTCAAATGACTGGCCAAAGACACCTGATAAGTTTTCCCCATTGAGATTATTATACATTCATGTTTGTAATGACATTTTATTGAAGGCTGGATTGAGCAGATCTGGATGTTGCCATGCAGGTGTGCAACATTTCAGATGCTAAGACAGTAAACATCTGACTCATTGACTGGGAAGTCTTCTGTGTCAGAAAAAAAGTTGGCTTTAAGTCCCAATCCTAATTATAGTAGTGAGTGTGCACTGGCAGCAGTAACACACACAGTCACCCTTGTAAGTAATCATTCAGGTAGATCCTGGTAGAGGTCATTTGAGCATGGCCTTTCCAACAGAGCAGGGCCGAAGGTGCATTGTAACTGGGCTAATAGATGACTGTGTTACAATATATTGTTACAAGAATTTTGAAGGAATTCCAAGGTCTGAATAATGGAAAAGAAAGATCACAGTTCCAGATGTGATAAGATAGGAAAAAGGATCAGGAATTTCTGCCCTGATGAGTGTTTTCCCATCTTAGAGAACTGCAGCTACCTAAGGACTGAACCATGTGGTACCCCAATGTAGAGGATTATGTTTAACCTAAGCTTGATACTTTATGTAGGTAAGAGCTGCCATTTCGAATCTGCTAGAGAAGTATGAACAGGACCAACTCTGATGAATGGAAGCTGCACACTCATACAGCAGATATACATCCATCCATTGTCTATACCGCTGTATACGTCTGGGTCGAGGGGAAGCTGGAGCCAATCCCAGCATCTTCGGGCGAGAGGCGGGGTACACCCTGGGCAGGTGGCCAGTCCACCACAGGGCCAACACAGACAAACAGCCACACACACCCACATTCACACCTATGGGCAATTTTAGAGTAGCCAGTTGACCTAATCTGCATGTCTTTGGACTGTGGGAGGAAACCGGAGCACCCGGAGGAAACCGACGCATGCAGGGGGAAAACATGCCAACTCCACACAGAAAGGCACCCTGGGCGACCCGGCACAGCAGATATTTCACATAGGAATCTAACTAGGAATGAAAGGTTTTTTCTTATTGTATTACTGGGCAGATTTGTCTTTGGTCGATAGATCAAGGCGTGACAGGTCTGTTAAGGCTGGGTGCAAGAAATCCAAGAAATCCATGTTAGACAAGTTCAAGACGATAGATATTAGAGCTGGACGTTAGAGGTTCCAGTTCAGAGAAGGTGGGACAAGGAACAATCCTTTGATCATGTAAGAGCTTCTGTAACTCTTAGAGAAACATAGGAGAGCTGTGGAGATCAACAGACGTGAACAAATTAAACTTCTAGGTGAAGACTGTATGATAAAATAAGCAGAGAGAGAAAAGTTCAAGATACAGTGTAAAACTTTAATAACAAGAAAAGGGGAAACATTGTCAGCTGATGCACGGGTCTAGGCAGAGGTCATCATCTGCCAGCGTGACAAGATAAATCTGGGATAAGGGGGCTGAAAACCCAGTTAAACACATTCAGATTTATGCGGCCATTTTTAGAGCCGCAGTGCCGCAGCAAGTCTGCAAATTTTCACACCCGGTAATCGGGGGAAAAAAAAGTCCTATAAATTAAAGATTCATTTACACCCATCAACTATAAAACTTGGAAGTGTGGAAGGGGGCATCTCATTTGCATATAGTACTGATGTGGCACATTGACTAATCAGCTTTAAAATGAGAAACGTGGCTACGATGACACTTAACTCTTTGATTGTGATACAATTCCTCTTTGGTTCTGTGGGCAAGGACCAGATCAAAAACACCTACAACAAAACAACCCTTGTCCTTTTTGAGGAACAGTTAAAGGCACAAATTCCATGAAGATATAATGCTGTTTGTCACGTATGGAATCCCATGAGGCTTCAATTTCCATTGAACACTGTTTGAAATTGACATCCTGGCTGAATTCAGGTTGTATCGAGTCGTCAATCAGTCTGTCAGTCAATCATTATATCACACAAATCTGCTAACAATGGCAGGTAACTGATCTAATGAGCAGATTATCCAAGAAGTACAAACAAAAACGTATGCCTCTTTATGAAAAATATGTGCCAAAATACTTAGTAATGGCTTCAGAAGATGTTTTTTTTTTTCCCTTTTGTGAAGAAAACTACCTTTGACTGTTGCTGTCAAGTTGGAATTTCAACCCTTCGGACGTGCTGTCATCAAGGAGCATTTTACAGTGTGTGGGAACAAAGTTTGTGAAGCTGAAAAGATCCCCAAACAAGCCAAGCTCTTTTATGCATTCCCCTCACTGCTGAAATCTTGATCATTCTGGGCAGATGCCTGCAATCAATAGAGCAGGCGTGCATTGAAGGGCACAGCAGAGACACCTGTTGGATCTCCAGCTGTGGGCTGAGCCTTCCAGACAGGAAGACAGGAAAACGGCAATGCAAATACCAGGATGTGAAGCTCACGTCATGTTATTCTCAGGAAAAAACCCTCGTAATTAGAAACAACATAATAAACATCTAATTTTCTAATGCTTTTTAATACTTGAGTGTTTTTTTAACCAGATGAGTACCCTCTTTAGAATTTAATTTATCTTAAAGCCCAAGGATAGAAAATATAATTGGCCTTTATAGATGTCAGTAACACTTAAAAATCAACTGGATTCTGATGGAAGAGAAGGATTTCAGAATTTATTAGGTAACATTCAGCACAGCCCTAACGTGGATAAGCAGTATGATAGATGGATGGATCAAAGAAATGCCATAGAACGATACTGTAGGTCATCGGAAAATGACTTGATTACTGTACCTTTTTACTGGCAGGCCTGCCAGCATGTTCTGTGAAGCCACTGTAGATGATTGAAGATGTGGCAGCGCGTCTTGTCTTCAATCAGCCAAAATGCTCTCATGTTGCGTCCCTCCTTGTTGGTTCTGGGTTCTGGCTTTCAGACCTGTCAATGGAATGGCACCTATACGTACAATGAGCCACTCAATCAGGACCTAATGGTGCGTTCTGTTTCAACTGGGAAGTCAGAATTTCTGAGTTCCTAGTTGGAAATTTCAACTGGAATGCCCCCTGAAGTCAGAGTTGTGACTCGGAAAGTCGGGGGAACCACTGCAACCCTGGCCTCAGAATTTAAGATGGCTGCTCCCTTATCAACAGAAGTGCAGGCTGTAGTTATATACTGTTTATTAGCAGAGGTGTCACGAGATCTCGTGATATTACAACATGTTGAGATTTCTCGTCAAAGTGAAAAGCGGTCTCGCGAAGGCGCTGCAAATCAGCTGCTGTAAGCATGTAAGATGCCCCAGACACTTTTAAATCTTTTGTGTGGCGGCATTTTGGGAACCCGGCGGGAAATATAAACGGCGAAAGGGTGACAGACAAAACACGAACCATCTGTAAGCATTGTAGGAAAATCATACCGTACACAGCGGCTAACGCTACTATTATGCAAAGCCATTTGCAGCACCATCATAGCTCTTTACTTAAATCCACTGCACCTGTGAAGAAAACATTAAAAGGCCAGACAACGCTTACAAATATGTTTGCACCCCAGCTTTCACAGTCAAGTGCTAGAGCCACTTCAATAACGAAGGATATCGGCGTTTTCATTGAGGCCGACATGAGACCATTTTCTGTAGTAGAAAATCCGGGGTTTCGGCGACTCCTCAACACATTAGAACCGAAGCATTTTCTGTCTTTCAAATTGAGGCTGCTTTCCAGTAATATGTTTCCTCTTTGAAGTTTCCCTTAAAATATTGTTAAAATATCGTCTCGTCTCATTCTCGTGGGCAATTTATTAGCACTTGTGTTTCATTAAATCGGTTGTACACCCAGTACTGTTCAACTTCTATCTTTGGACATGTTGCTACAGTGTTTTCTATGCGCAAAATGCAGTGTAATCCATCATTATCAACTGGTGTTGCTAAAAATGGCTAACAATGATCCGTGATAGAACTTGCATTGCTACATGGCTTTCTGACTTGTTGCCCTGGGAATGTGGTTAACTTGGGAGTGATGTCACTCCAACTTCCAAGCTCTGAAATAAATGGAATGCAGCATATGTTGCATATTGGCCAATAGGTTGGCGGGCCAGCATCCCCTGGTGATTCCTCCCAGAGTGGTTCCTCGATGGTGGAGTGAGCTACCCATCTACATCCCGTCTGCAGATCCCTTCCGGAAACATCTTAACACCCGCCGCTTCCAGGAATGCCTCAGTGAACATCATCCAGCCAGAAATGCTGTCTGCCAGATTTGTTAAAAGAGCTGCAGTTATCTTGAGCGAAGGGGGGGGATTTGAGGTTCACACATCCGGCCTGTACCATCGACGTCCTCATCCGAAAGCAATCTCGCCTTTAATAACTCAGATCGTGGCATAATTGCACAGCAATAGGAATAATGGTCTCTCCCAGTAATATCAAGTCGAATGTGATGTGAGTGAAAAGGCCTTTAGGTTGCTATTCTCTGTCAAAAGGAGAAACTGTATTATTATGCTTTTTTCTTACCGAGATGGATTCACACTCTTCAAACAGTTTACCGATTGGACTGTGGCTCACAGCTCTTTCCTTCTGCTGGCAACCACGTCCCATTAGAGAGTCTTTTGGGCAAACTCAATAGAATATGGGATTGCTGGTTTCTTCATTTGGCGGTTGGCCAGTGGCCACCTGTCTGGATAACGCCCTGGCCCATTTCCTCTCCTCCTCAGGGCTTGGCCTGGCAATTTGGCGTTGATGTTGGCGAACTCTGACCTGGGGACTCAGTGCTTCTGCACTTGGTTTGAGTATTTTTAGCCTCTACCCCTCTACCGTAGCTGGAATATTACATAATAATAGCTGTAATGGAGCACAGGAATAGCTTATGATTAGCAAACGGAAGGTTCCGTCGAGCTGTCGCATGAGACGTCACATGAGTTGTCACAGGACGCATCTATGCTAAAGATAAGCTTTTCTCGCTATTTTTATGGCGCACATAAGGAAAGGTTTGTGTCAGAAGTAATCAGTCTGATGTAAACTCCTCAGAAATGGGGGGGGGGTTTGTATTGAACTCCCTGACTTAAGTTGGCGCTTTTGCAATATTTCCCAGACATCTCTTTTTAGATCATCACGCTGCCGACTGAGAGAAATAAATAAATAAATACGCAGGGGGGGGCTCCCTGTTAATTAATTTCCAAGGGAGGTAAAGCTGTCCCATGAATCACATCTCATAAAAGTCAGGCGTGCTATATATCTGCGTAAAGTTGAGCAGTTTAATCAGGGCCATGTTTATAAACCGCGTTCGGCGGAAGTGAGGGGGGCAGATGCAATGAGCGTCCGCCTGTCTTTCTGTGAGATCAGCAGTTTAATGGAGGTGGCGGAAACAGATGGCGTCCCGTCCGTGGTGGTTGGCAGCCGAAGGGCGGCTCACACATATGCCTGAGCGGTAATTATGTGGGCAGCTACTGGTTCCTTTTTTTGGACATGTTACCCCCGGGAAACTCGAAACCGAGGAAGTAACAGGAAAACTGATGTCTCTGCCCGTCTGAGATATTTTCTGTGTTTTGGTTTTCCGACAGTAACTCGAGAGCTGGGAATTCAGTTGATACGATGCTGTTCTTCCGAACACAATATGAGCCATAGTAAGACGACATGACATAGAGCCCTGAACACAGCTGTGCTCAAGGCCTACATGATGTGCGCTGTTATTTTGACTTAGCATTGTGCTAATTCAGCGATTTTTCAAAAGTTGAAAATCAAAGTATAGTTACTGTCATCTTGAGCTTAGATGATGCATGGGTTAAACACTGACCGGTATTTCGATCTCATTGGTCGTGGCGCAATGAAACTAATAAATAGAATATAAGTATATAAGAATTTAAACATGACAAATTGAGACATGAACATAAGAGAAAAATACAGTTCGTACACTTTATAAATACAGACTGTTTTGTTGATTGCTGTTTTCAAGTATTTTGATACTTGTGATGCCGGAGATGTCGGGGTAGAACGTAAATCACTGGTGGCTTCATTATTAGTGATCAAAGTGTGTCTTTTTAAAGTGAGGGGCATCTGCAGTGTTAGTTTCGTTCTCCGAAATGGGCCAATACAAAAGGCCGCTTTCACGCCTGCTCGTGCTGGGGATTTGCTCACCAACGAATTTCCATTGCCCCCCCCCCCCCCCCTGCTGGCAGCAGAACCTCGGCTGCTATCATACTGGATGTTTTCCAGCGACTGTCCGAGTGATTTTCAATGACGGCTCTACTGTCTTCGCGATCCGGCGAAACTATTTCGGCCCATTTCTGCAGAAATTGTGTAACCGGACGGAATAGCTGCAGCCATTTTACCCAAGAAGAAGGTAGCGTTTGGTAACGTTCCCCTTTGAGGCGGCCTAATTGATCGCTTATGACTAGGTATCCTAAATGACTTTGCTGCTTTCTGCTTCTGTCCAATTAGGCTCGATTTCACAGATGCTGTGCTTTCTATAAATAGCATTTTTTACACTCTAACTGAAGTCCCTGAAGACAAATAAAACCACTTGACTAAGGACACTGTTAAACTGCTTAGGGCGCCTAATCAACCACAGCAGTTTAAAGGCAGAAGACCAACAAGACTGAAAGGAGTGTGTTAGTTTGCCCAACTACATATTTGCCTGGAAAATAATTATACATCTACATATATTTTCAATGCAATGACCTACAGACTCATTAAAAAAACACATGCAAGCATTAGTGATATTCACATCTGATGTAAAGCAGCGATTTTGATGTAAAGCAGCAATTTTGAGAATGGATTGGAACGGTGGGGAACGGACCAAACAAGGCAGTCGAATGTAACTTCCTTTGCTGTCATTCATTATGGCTGTTTCAGGTTCTGATGCCTGATTGGTTCATGCTAAACAACTGGCCCCATATTCCTGCAGACAGTGGGGGGGATTTGTGCGAAAACACTGCGCCCGTGTCAGAGCAGGGGACCAGCTGGAGGATGGGATTTTGGTAAAGTCCCAAGCCTCTGTTCACCGTATTACAATTCCTTGTTAAGCCCCTTGGTTAAGTGCAGACTGATTTCTAATTTGGGTTTTTTTGAACTGTCACAGGTGTTGGGGAAAGTGGTGGGGGGGGGGGAGGGGGAGATGCAAGTTCAGCAAAATTCTGCCAAGATCTAAATTCCCTCCTGGAGGGAAATTCCCAGTGAGAGGCGCACACTCTGATAACCTAAAGGAGATAGTTTGATGGAAGATTATTTCCTTGTGATACATAGTAGGTCTGGTGATTAATAGAAGTCAGGTCAAGTCAACTGAACATCACGGCCATGCCATCCATATACAGGGGCAAACTGACACAAATTAATTTTAACCATGATGCAACACATAGAGAGCAAGTAACAACAGCAATAACAGCAACAACAAAAACAGCAAAAATATAATCATCAAACCCATCATCACCGGTGGGGTGGAGGTTAGCTCTGTTGCTTCACACCTCTGGACCAGGGTTCGAGTGTCTGGCCTGGCCCCATGCATGTGGAGTTTGCATGTTCTCCGCGTGTCATCGTGAGGTTTCTGTCTCATTCTCTATTTTCCCGGTCCTCGAGTTGTCATGCCATCCATATATAGGTATAGAGCAGCACGAAGACAAAGGTGCCGCATACACACAGCGAGTGACAAAAGGCGGCATTCACAATAATGCAAACAGTGTGAAAACACAGGACGTTGTAAGATAAAGGGGCTGGATGCAAGACAAAAAGAAAGGGAACACGATCCCAGCTGAGGGTGAAGGTTCTTTGTAATACGCGCCTCAGGTGTGGATCACATGGTTGCCCAGATGGGGAGGAGACCGGGCCCCTTGTTTACCCAAAGTGAATGAGGGAAACTCAGGAGATGCAGAACGTATTACACTGACTGACAGGGAGCGAATCCAGATGGGACGGATCAGCTAGGCGGATTGAGGAAGTGTTGAAACAGAAGCAAAATAATGAAGAAAAAAAAAGGGAATATTGGATATGTGACTCTCAGCAGATAAAAATAAGGCCCAGCAATAATAAGAGAGCAAAGACTGTAGAGGGGGAGGAAGAAGGTATGAAAAGGGGTATTAACAAACAACACTCTTCACAGTCTGTCAGACTCAGTGTGAAGGAACTACTTGTGAGTGTGTAACGCTTCATCGTCTCCAGCGATGAAATGTACATTTTTATGGCTATGTTCTCCTCAGTTCCCATGTGCAGCATCTTACTGGGGAGCTTGAAACAGCAGCGGCTATAAAACAGGCCAATGCGCAGGGCCGAAGACCAGGAGGACCCAAAACAACAGGCCAGAAATACCTGCATGGTGTTTTATAAGAGCGAAGGGTTTGGAGACAGGAAATTGCTTATGTTCCACAAAAAGGAAAACTTCAGTCAAGGGAAAAGAAGCAAGATTAAATAAACAGCTTGATGTTTTCCACTTTTCTTGAGTATCACATTTTCTGTTTCGGTATTTTATTCTATGTTTATTTTTTCCCCCTGCTTGATCCACTACTTCGAAGTCTGGTACTAAGGATCAGGCACCAGACAGGGCACCACCAGCCTGTGGGAAGCCCCCTGGCATTTCAGCCGGCGCCCATATCTGGCATCGCTCCCGAAACATGGCCGGATAAACAGGAGGACTTGGATACCGGTGCCACAGCTGTCAGCAGATGGGACGTTTAAATTTGAATCTGTTTCAATCTGAATTCTCCGCGCGACTCTGAATATTCTGGGTGACAGGTGAGAGCGCTCTTTCACACCTGCTTGGTGAAAACACCCGGTAACTCTGGAGTTCTTTAGCTCTCCTTTTTAAAACGTCTTCTACCTCAAAATAATATATTAGGTTGATTGACATCATGACCTCTTACAAGGGGATTATATCAGAGGTATAAAGCTGTACATATGCATCACTTACTGATGTTGGTGTAGAGATGTGCAAAGGTAAAATGACTCTACACTCCAGCGTTTGATTGCACTAATCAGCTGGGTCCTACTGATACGACATCTTGCGATCTTCAGGTTATTTTTGTTTAGACTTTAGATAGCATACAACAATTGGAGGAGGCAGGAACAACCAATCAGATGTCTTGGCCCCGCCTCCTCTAGTTGCGTGAACCCCCCTCTTCTACAATATGATTGGTTATCTCTCTGAACCAACTAATGTTCTGCCCTTAGATCAGTTTTAAAACTCCCACAAACTATGTCTGGCTAAAGTAGCGAGAGTCAAAATGAAGGTAAACTTAAACTCAATTATTCAAACTTTGCCACCTTACTGTCATCAAATTGTGACAATTAAAGGCTGGGGTCTTCATCCTTCCTTGAACCTGCGACCACTAAATGAACATAGACCACAGCTAGGAACTAAGAACGTACATATCAAGACTGAAACACTGATTCCTTAAATGTGAATGCTCCATTTTGCAAACCAATGCTAATGTTACAATATTATTATTTTTCTATTTATCCGGTAATTAAAATGTTTATATTATTATAAATATGGATCTGAACAGAAACCAGTCAGGGCTGCCCATGGGGTGGAGTGGAGTGGGGAGACTTTAAGGAACCCAGACACTATTTACTAGGAAATGGAGCAATCTGCAAATTTTATCATCAGGGATGGGTCAGCACTGAATATCGGTGATACCAAACTTAATACTGGATTGAAACAGATCAAAAAGAAAGAAAATCAGAGGTATCGCCCATCCCTATGAGAGATCCCCTACCATTAAGGTGCGATCTTATAAATACCTAAGAACAGTGATGGATCAGGGCTCGGGGAGGGACCCCCTTGCCAGTATAAGATGTTAAATCTTTGTTTTGTTGACAGAATGAAATAAAAGAGGGGCGAGTGCACATTATGTGGAATGCAAGACAGTATCAACAACGCATTTCACCAAGTTTCACAAAACGTTTCTTCATGCCTGTCTGATTCATGGCGTTGATTGACACCAAAGGGCTGCTGTTTAAATTAAGCTTTACTTCTCTGTATAATAAGTTGCTTATTTTCTTTATTCATTGTGGCAGGGAAAGTATTTTCCCTGTGTGCAGATTCATTCTGCTGTTCAGATGATCTAAAACCCATAACATCACACAGCACTGGTCATGCCGCAAAATTTATTTTTCTTCTGGAATCGTCCGTCTGGCAGAGCTTAGCGTTCTCCCACTATATTACCATCATAGATCTTCGGAATTGACAAACTAAGCCAATTACCCTCGCCTAACGACTTGTTCCTCAAACAGAGACCCGAGACAGTGTATCTTCGTTTGCCACGCCCCCTTTTCTGTTTTACAATAATGACGGTTGCTACGGTCTGTCTTGAAAATGGGTCGTTAGGGCTGAGGAGCCTTAATTCACAAAAGCTGTTTCCAGGAGAGATTTAAAAATCTGCTCATTTAGGCCTGCCGACCGTCACGGGCAAATTGGATGCGTGTGGTTTTTGGGGGAACGGATGTTAATTGGGACGGTGATTAAACATGTACAGTATATGTAGACAGGATGCTGGAGGGTCTTCTCAAATTATCCGAGCGTGCAGTCAGGAATACCCAGGTGCTCAATGGAGTGTGTTAAGGATTTAAACTGATCCGTTCGCATCTTCTGTGGGTCTTTCCGCTACACTTTGGATAGAAAAAGACCTTTGTATCAATACAAATTATAGTGATATCAGCTCAGGGCAGATGAAAATCAGCGATTTAATACATCTGTCAGACAGACCACTCAAGACAGGTTTTCCACCTGCTGGTTTGGATGGATTAGGCATAAGGAGTATTAGGAGTATTAGGACGCGCATTATATGTTATATGATCTCAGTGCACTTCCCAGGATGGACGGCACCCCCCCCCCCCCCAAAAAAAAAAAAGAATAGTGGCTTTTAGAGAGTAAGTTTCAAAATGGCCTGATCAGCAAACAGAGATCGGTGTAACTATACATACATCTATGGCAACTCAGTCAGACGTAACATTTCATTTCCCCATGGAAGATGTTAGGCAAAATGTTCCAAAACCGTCTGCTGAGTTTCAGAACATATCATGTCATATTTCACCTGTCTTTACTCGCGGAGAGACATTTATGTTTTCGTTTTGCCCTAGTGTATTTCGATTAAACTGCTTACAGCTTCTGCAATGGAGAAATTGATCCGAATACCTTTGTAGATGTTTCTGATCTTGTTTATTCCAGCAAAAAAAAAAAAAAGACTCACCAATCATTGAGTTCATAATGGAATAACAAATCATTTAGATTACACTGCCTAACATTGGCTCATAACTCAATAGTGAATTACTTTTGATTATGTATAATGCCACCTATTACTTTTCTTTATGTGTGGGCCATCTGCTTTTAATAAGGCTGTTGGCTGATTTTTAAATGCACTAGGGTCAGAATGTTGATATATTTCGAACAGTCAGAAATCAATCCTCTGTCTGCAATTTGTTTCTTTAGCAAACAGTATTTTATCTCCAACTGAAAAAAAAAACCGCACTCAAAGACCTCTGAGGAATGCTAATCATCTTGCACATCCCTTTTTAAAATAACAACTGTCCAGTGTGGATTTCCGGACCTTCTCTGTTTATTTTTGAAGGGAGTAAAGGATCTTGACATTCATTAAACATTTTTCCCGGTTGTCAGCAGTTCTGATACCTCCCCCCAGAATGAAAGTAAACATGGAAAGGTCTACATCTCAGACCATCTCTTTCCCCTACAGCTGGTGCAAATGAAATCTAAAAAAAAACAAGCATTTGGCTATACAAAGTGTGACCTTTAAGCCACGAAAAAAAATTGCCGGATATGATACACAATGTCATCTTTCAAAAAGCATCTCAAAAAGGGAATCTTGATTCATCTTCATTCTTCTTTTTGCATGTTTATGCATGTTTAGCTAAAAAGTGACTAAACTGGCAATCGTGAGTGTCGAGTGAATTACTATCTGCCTACGTCCACATAAAAATCGATTAATAAATACATTCTGTTCACGCACCTGAAACATCGGACATAATATAATGAAATCAGTTTAATCGATTGTCAAAATAGTCTCTATGTATATACACTCTTGTCAGGATTTAGCATGCGAAGGAAAAGGCTGAACAGGAAGAGCAGAATAAAAATGATACAGAAATCGACAAAACAACAGGAATAAAATAGCTAGAAATTCAACCCCCCCCCCCCCACACACACACACACACACACACACCAGCATCATTTTCATCTGCTTGTAAATCAGGAAGACATCCCCCGGCCCCCCCCCCCCCCCCAATCATTGTTTATGTTTTGGACGACCGCCATGACAACAAATGAACTTAAGCGGAAGAATGAAATGAAATCCTCTAAATGAAAAACAAGGGGGTGGGAAGACGTAGTGTAGCTATTAGGGGCTGATAGAACATTTTGTCCAGTTCCTTCACGCCACTGTCGAGACTTTGATTCTGCTGCTATAAAGGACTCTCAGCTTATTTGGATTCCAAGGCAAGAAAATAAAGATCAAATGAATGCAACAGTCACTGAGTTGCCTAGAGACGGACAGGATCTTGAAAGCATTAAGAAGGGAAAGCAGACAAAAAAAAATGAAATCTTGATTAAGCCCTTGGAAGTGGCCTTTCCGAGAGCGGCTGCGGATCGGGGTGGGGGAGGCGTGTGAGGAGATCAATGGGGGGGGGGGTAATCGGCTGCCTTGGGCCGCTGACATTTCGGTCGCTGGCTTGTCGACGTCGCGTGAGGTTCATTTATTTTTTTTTGGTCTACGGTTTGGTCACCTTGCGAATTCACCGCGAGTTTGTGTGTGTGTGTGTGTGTGTGTGGGGGGGGGGGGGTATGTGAAATGAGGCCAAACTTTCCCGAACTTGTTAGGTGACTCGCGAATCCCGCCACTTTAATTTGTTGTTATGTGTTATCATAGCTGCTGTATTTAAAATGTCAATTCTTAACAAACCCGTTCCAGTAACACAAAAGCGCCACACGGATCCTTCAGGTTTATAATGATTTCTCACTACCTATGGAGCTCCTTTCATCCGGGAGTAGTGCATGGCGAGTCGGCCATTGATTTGGACTCTATCCTCGGTTCCTAACTAGCTGCCCCCCCCCATCCCCTGCTCCCCAAAGAGATGCCTATCCAGATTCAAACTCATTTCCTTCCGCCGCCTGTCGCCTCTCTCCGACGGCTGCCTTTGTAGGCGATGGTCGGCGCTACATGAGGTGCAGGGCATTAAAATTCAGATTTATCGCCGTGCAGTTTGGACATAGACGTTTCTCATCCCGGTTTTAATTGATACTGGGTGCCAGTCTGTGAGGCTACAGTAGGCAGATGGGCTTAAATGGGATGCAACTTATGGTACGTAGAACAGGAATTAAAAGGACGTCCTGTAAATCAGCACATGTGAGCGTCGCGCATAATTCACCGCCTAACTGCCGCCAATGAGCTCGGCATAGAACCGCATTAAATTCATGCATTACTGTCCAGCTTATGTGATCAAACAGCGATCAAAGCGTAAGTTTAATATCTTTAGAGGAGCTGATTTAATCAAAAGGCAATTCGGGATTATCTTGTGGGACAGAGAGTTTCAGATGTTTCACATAATAACGTTATTCTGTCCACATATTGGTATTTTATGCATCCTACTGCAGCCTCCAGTCGACGGACGGCAGGGGAGCAAAGGCGGGGATCGATATAAGTACCAATAAAGGATTTAAATAAATCATTAACACTAGATTATATGGTTATCTTTAAAACTGCCAACTGAGAGATACGGGAATTGAGTAAATATCAAGGACAACTGTAAATCAGGAACAGCAGCTGCTGAACTAGTCAGTAATAACCCGGAACCTCATTACGGGAGTCAAAGTGGGTGGTTTTTCAAACAAACAGTCATGACCAATTTTAACAGTGGGTGAGTATATGTGTTAACCTGCATTCAGATCTTCATCTGTTAACTTGAAACATAATTAAGGAAAAAAAGGCGGACGCAATACAGTCCATCCATCCATCGTTTGAGCAGAAATGCCACCTCTGGCGGTCACTTTAAAAAGGCCCATTTTAACTTCGCAAAGGAACTGGTTTCATAACCACACATAGACACCTACTTTACATATTAAGTGACAAAACACCATTTGTTGGATGGATGGATGGATGGATGTTTTTGTGCATTGTTTTGATGCATGTTGGAACAAATGCATTAAACTGAGAATCAAGTTTTGAAAAAGATGCAAATATGTGTGTTGGGGAGGCATTCATGTAAAAAAGAAGCACAGAGGACCCGTTACTCAATGGTACACAGAAGATTATATTCTAATACTGACTTTCTCATTCATACTTTTGCACAGTGAATTTCTATTAGATCAAGTAATTATGTTTAATTATATAATATATAATATATAATTATAATCAAGCACGGTTAAGAGTAATTTCAGTGAGTGAGTTAAACCCCATGTTTAAAAAGGAAATAAATGGCATGAAAAAGTCGTATCTGCTCTTCACAGGACCAGCCTCGATTTCTTATTCTTCGTGGTGAAAAGTTTCATTATTAAAACGTGATGCACATTTGCTGGCGAGGATCTCCTGGGGACGGAGCACGGGGAGGGAACGCTCCTCCCGAATACACAGCGAGCGTTTAGCGGCACGCGCGTGTCAACGCGCCTCTTCGCCTAATTACAGCCGCCCCGCCACCGCGACAGGAAATCAGCCGCGGAGCCGACAGGAAGTCCCACAGCTGTTAATGAGCAGAAATTTACCCCCTCAGCTTCACTTTTTAAACTTTATGTATTTTTTTTCCTGGCGTGCTTTCGGTCACAAGTGCGCAAAGGCAATTCTAGGGTTTTTTTTAAGGCAGAAGGGGGCGTAAAAGGGGCCAATGATCACTAGCCAATGATATGTTTTGAGTCGTAAGTGATGGGGGAGGGGGCATTTTAGGGGCCAATCAGCTTTCAGCTTGGCCCAGTGCCTCAGTGACCCCGCCCCTCTGTATGCCCCCATGTGCAGTATATGATGGTGACAGTATGACCATGCACAAGAGGCATGAGTCCTTGTTTCCTTGTGCCCCATCAAGGCAGAAGACTTCCAAGCAAAGTTCTCAAATTATTGACAGAATTGTAACTATTGAAATTCAGCCCTACAGAATTCTGTGTATATTAAGGTGCCTCCGGGTTTCTAATATACATCTGACATTATTGTTTTGGGCCTTAACTTGGAAAATTGGAAGTTAATAAATTGAGTGGTGACAGAATCCACGTAGCCGAACCCTACACAGTATACCGTGCAGATACTTTTGTTTTTACTAAATTATGGAGACGATTTTAATATGACATTTTTTTCTCTCGCATTATTAAATTTTCAGCATAAAGAGAGCAGCTGGTGAAACTGCCGTTGTCGCAGGGAACAGCGTTTGAGGAGCAATCAGAGGTGCCCCCCAGGTACTCTGTAGTGGCAATTTGTAGTGGGTAATACTGCAAATAAGTACGTCCCCCTATAATGGACTTGGGTGGCAGATGGACGGCAGCTATAAACCGAGGCCATTGAAGACGGTTTAGTCAGCCCAAGTCATGGAAGACCTTTATTTTTGATATTTTCCAGCCCCAACCCCACCCCCCCTCCCTCCAGAAAAATCAATGGAAGGTAATCTACTCTGTCAATGGAGGTAAAGTGGAGGTCACTCCTCTATGTTCTGACCCCTTTTTAAATTCCTCTATCAGTGCCCTGCAGAACGGCTGCTGATTTGATTCTTCTGCAACCTCCAGCCAACAAAGCAGACGACCCAGAATTAGGCGTGACTTCGCATGATTTGACGCATGCAGCGCGGTGCCTGAGCGGGCAGCTCCTGAGTCTTACACCTCCAGGGTTGTTGGTTCGATTTCTCTGCCTGGCTCTGTCGGTGTAGCTTGGCTGGGTTTCCTCCAAGTGGCCCAGTTTCTCCCCGCAGTTCGGAGACCCGCGGTTAGATGAACGGGCGTTTCTAAAATTATCAGTAGAGTGTGGGCGTGTGTCCTGCGATGGACAGGCAGCCTGTCCAGTGTGTCCCCTGCCTTGTTTTCCTGCACTTCCTGGGACAGGATCCAGCGGTCATGGAAAATGGATGGAATTATCATTCTGAGGCAGAATGTTCCAGAAAAACAGACATATTAATGTCTTTCTGTTCTAAGTCTGGTTGAAGTTTCCTCAGTTCGTGCGTTTTAGCAGCAATGGCACACAATGTTCCACGGGATCGATGACAGCTACTACATGGTTACACACATAACGATGATCAGCGATTAACTTATTTAATAGGCCCTCCCACTCAAGGCGTCGTAATTTTAAAATCTCACACTAATGCGACTTTGGGGCCTGCTGAACCTGAACTGGTTGTTGACGAAGGCTTATGAGCTGCAAAGGAAGGTGTAATGCAAACACTGACCACTTGGGTGTGCAGTGCAAATATGGATCATCAAAGGTGCCTGCACAACCCGAGGTTTCAAACTGCTTTTGCTGGAAGTTCCCGTGAAGTTCAAAGTTAGAGAAAGTGTATAATGCAAAAATACAGCGACAACTGCTTTATCCAACCACCTATCCATCCATCCATTCATCCATCCGTCTGTCCATCCACTCACCCATCCATCCGTCCATCCATCCATTCATCCATCCGTCCATTCATCCATGTTCCAACCACTTATCTTGATTAGGTTTATATATATTGCTCTGGAAAAACCACAGCAACAGTATTAGTTTCCCTCATTTCTCAGTTCATTCTTCTGTGTAAAATATACATTTTCTTGTAAACTGCAGCCTGGGTCTCCCCAGTATCTCATTAATGAAGAGCTTCTTCCTTGCTTTTTGGGACTTCAGTCCTGCTTCTAGGACCCTGATACGAACTTGTCCTAACAGTGCACTTCACACCTGCACTTAATGTTTCCCGTTCCTTTTGAAGGTCACTTGATGGCATCCTCTGATTAGTGAGAAAGTGTCGGATTAGTTGACGGCCATCTCTGTATTAGAAAGTCGCTTCCCTTTACCTGGCCGGTTTCTGGTCGCTCCCAGTGTCTCCTGCTTCACCTTATTCTTGTGTACTGCAGTCTTAGAAATTTTGAGCCTGGAATCATCCTGCCACCCAGTGTAGCCTTCTGCCAGCAGAACCAGGATTAAACCAGAATTAAACCAGGATTTAACAATGCAGATTCTTAAAAAATATGGAGTGGTCTCTTAATTTCTGCCCGAGCTGTAATCAATGATGGGCCAAGAAACAAAAAAGAAACTGGATACATTGTTGTGTTTTACTGCCATCAGTGTAGGTGTGTTATAACGAAGCTAAAGCTAACGACAGCAAGCTAAGATCTCGACGGCTAAGAAAAACCAAGTACCCCAAACCCGCTTTTAAAAGAGGCGTCGGATGAGTTGGGCACAAACGTCACGATTAAACGGCTTCTCTGCCTGCGTTTAATCCTCTGCTTTTATAATGAAGAATTTAAAAATTTAAAATACATTTTGTAAAATACATAAAAAGGCGAAATGGTAGCTGATTAGCACAGTCATCGGGCCGACGGCCGTGAGATCTTCATTCCTGCAAAGATGGATGGGCAATAGGAAAGCTTCTCACACCCTCAAACCGGCGTAACGAAATTCCCGCACCTGACTGCTGTTGTGGAAGAATGGTACTGGTGTTAGGGGGAATTATGGGGTCCATGTTTTGTCTTAGGCCTCAGGCAGGAAGATGCTGTTGCTTTTTTGGATTGTGTTTAGGAACAACACATTGTCCTAGGCTGCGGGCCAGAGTATGTTGTTGTTGCTCTTCCTCTCCACCGTATCTCTCACTGGCTGACTCCTCTTCCTCACACTGCAGGACCTGTCCACCCGTCACGCCCAGCCTGTCCACTTCGCAGGGTTGGGACGCCGAGATGGTGCCGGCCAATATATTAGGAGACATAGGCAGCCGCCTAGGGCTCCATCTTTTGAATGGGTGCCTATTAAGCAGACTGCCAGCATTGTCCTGGTGTGAGCAGCATGTATAGCATGCTATGCACCATCCAGAACAAAGTGAAATTGGGTGGTGAAGTTTGGCAGGGTGGGGGTGCCTGCGGTGAAGCTTGCTTAGAGCACCACATGGATTGGAGGGGGGGCGTCCTTGGTTCCCATCCACGAGCCCTGGGGCGGCAGGCTTCAGACTCCGCGACCTTTGACCTTGCCGAGAGCTGGCCCGTTCTGCGGCTCTATGTCTAGGACGTCGACAGCCTGGAGAAAAAAAACACAAACAAACAAACGAATGAAGATCAGATAGCCTTTTCTAAACAGTGAGCGAGACGCGGCTTAAACGCTGGGTTCTTTCTGGCACTGAGGAAGTATCGAACTCTCGTTATCTGACTCGTCCCTCTCTCTATATCATCTATCATGTATTATTAATCATCTGCCTATTTATAATTTAGGGCCTTCGTGTTTATGCAATGCGTGCAGCTTTTCAGCTTGTCATGTTTAATCCGCCGTTTGCGTCGTGAGGACATTTCACACCGCTGCCAGCCGGAGTTAAATGAATCCCGTCTCACTCCCACACCCGCCCTCGCACCCGCAGCCGATCGACTGTCGGCCTGTATTCGCCCATAAACGCGGAATTAAATTGGAATTGTTTATGCCGCTTTGTCTCCGTTGACGAGTGAGTGACGGTCCGTGCAATGTCGTTCTCCGCGGACCCGAGGATTCCTGACAGCGTTTACAAAGGCAACACAGCAGGAAAATTATATCTCTATAAAGCCCCGTCGTCAGCACTTTAAGCTTCTGCGATTGCTCACTTTTTTGTTGTTTGGCAGTTCTGACTTGCAAATGCAAGAAGAAAAATAAATAAATAAATCTCAGAATGTGGGAATCAACTATTGTCAGCTTGTGTATTTCCAGGGCAGAAAGAAAAAAACAACTGAAACTGTAATATTTTTCTGACTGACAGTCCTGAATTAATCTTCAACTCTCAGTTCACTACCAGGACAGTAAGCCGGGCTCATCAGGACTGTAGGGGGCGTAGTGTTTAAACAGCTGGGCCCAACATCTGTGGGCCGTGGAGATCTGTGTTTCCTCGTCGCAGGATCCAGAGACAAAATCTTCTTAAGGCAGTCGAACGTTCTGCTCTTTTATGGCGTTCAAAAAGGCAATAAGTAACAGCGACTCGGGTGTTAGAAGAATTTTATAGCGCGATACTTTCCCGAATATATGCATAAGAGACTCCGAGATTTATGACAGCTGCAAATCACTAGCTGGTTAATTGCCTGCATCAGAAGTTGTATAATTGATCCTGTTTTGAGATGTCTGAATGATTCACAGTGCAGAACAATTTATAGTCCAGTCTCTCGCTCCTAACTTCTCCCCTAATCAACGTGAAGTATATTACACATATCAATTTTCCTCTATTTTTTTAAAATCCACTTTTTTTACGTGTAATATTCTGACCTCTATAGCTGCTTTGCCTTTAAACTGAGGTCTCCCGGGTTGTGCTGCGCATTGCCGTCGCATGAAATACAGCTGCATGCGGCGGCGTCGACAAACAGCGTCGGGAATAATCCATGCGACATGCACATGACGCGGCACTAGCATCTTGGCGTGTCTGTCCACGATCTCCTGGTGCCGCTGTCCTTTTTATCTCTGGACTGTATTCAGGACACACGGTGAACATCTAAACCGCTGCCGCGTGATTTATTGATATGGCCTCTGCTTCGTGGCATGCTCTTGCAGGGTCAGTATGCCCCTGGATCGCCGATCGTATAAGGATGCGCCGTCCATACTGTGGGGGCTCCGGTTCCATAGCTGGGCAGAAGTATCTGGAAAATAGTCATGAATAAAGTATGCCTTTCTCTCTGCAAGGCTGTGTGCAAAGTATTTTTTTGAAATTCTCCTCAGTAACCAAGCGTTGAGGGTGATGGCATGTAGGTGAAGTGAAGGATTATCTGTCCGGTGAGAAACTGTTTGTAGGTTTATGGAAATGTCTGTGGGCAGGGTCTTGCTGTTCTTTATTCAGGTACAGCAGCTGTTTGTTATTATTGTCAGAGTGGCTCTCTGCTTCCTAATTGGTGTTCTGAAGTTCCATCCGGTATGTGACTCAGCAGGTATGGACACTGTGTTTGTCATCAGTAGGTTGTTGGATTAAATCCTAGGGTTAGGAGAATGATTTCACTGTTGGGCCATTGAGCATGGCTCCTAACCCCCAGTTGCTCTAGAGATTATCTCGCCCTGCTTTCCCCCCCGGAAAACAGGATCTGGTAAATACGTAAATTATAGATGGTAGGTAGGTTCCTTACGGGCGGGAACAGCTTAACACCTGGGTTTGATGCTGCAAGGTGGGCGAACGCACTGTGACGTATTACGAGGATCATTTATGGAGTGGAAGCCAGAACTTTCATGACAATCACCGGGGATGATTTGGCGCGCTGTCTCCTCGTAGCCACAGCTTCCGGAAGTTTCTGTGGGGATTAGCGTCAAGGCAAGCGCCAGTGCATCAAACTGTCTCGGGGGGAATAAAAATGGCCGTCGCATATCTCCACACAATTAGGGGGTATTGCAATTGCGGGTTAAATTGCTTTTACGCTAGAATGCATGTTTGACAGGCTGATAATGTGCAATGTTTGGCTGAGCACGCTTCTGAATTTCACGGCAATATGGGTGCGTTTCTGCACCTGAAAGCCTAAAACAGGCGCATGATACACACCTGAATTTTCATCCTGCACCTGAAAGCCTAAAACAGGCGCATGATACACACCTGAATTTTCATCCTGCGCCTGAAAGCTTAAAACAGGCGCATGATACACACTTGAATTTTCATCCTGTTTCCACTGAAAAATGGCAAGAAACTGTTCTAAATTGTACTTAATAGGAAATGCTATGCTTATATCAGGAACTAGAGTTTGGTTACACAAAAGGATAAATAATAGTTGTTTGCTCTTTAAATTGGTTTTACTGGTGTTCAGGCATCGACATCCATTCTGCAAGGATCTGATCAAAGTGATTGTATCAAAATACAAACAATATAAATCTTTGTCTTCATGTTCAAGACAGAAATTCACAGTTAATTATGTGGGGGGGGGAATGGAATTATTGAAAAAATGAAAAGGAAAAACAGCAGGACAGCGAAATAATGCTCAGAAACGGCAAGATATGAACCAAGAGCAGGACAGTCTATCAGAGTTAGACAGCACAATGTGCCTCTTCGCCCCTAATTCCCGTCTTAAGGAGGAAAATGAGACTTTGTTTGGGAATAACAGACACTCTGGGCTGGCTTATAAAACGCCCCCACGGAACTGAGTCGCATTTCTGTCGATTTAAAAAGCCAGAAACCTGGATTCATTTGTTTCCAAGGCAGCTCCCAGGGGGGCAGGACATGAGCCCCCCACCCCATTAAAAGAGCACTGAGCTCCTTACAGAATCGATCCCTTTCCTGATTGAACCTGTTTGGGCTTCTGGCACAGAACTGTGGAGACTCTCTGTGAAGAGGGGGTCACGTGATCACAAGTATTTGTGCAGCTGTTTTATTTTTACATTTATTATTAACATTATTATTAATATTATTTCCCCGTAGCCTGACCTGGATAAGCAGTTAACAGGACTCAGTGATGTACTCCGGTGAGTTTCCTGTGAGAATGGAGGTGAGTGTTTAAGAATCACCCTTCCCCCCCCCACCCCGCCCACCCCAGGCTCAGCTGAGTCCCAGTGGGGGAGGGCAGGGTGATATCTGCCCCCCTCCGGCCTGCCTGTGTGCAGCCAGCCGTGCCACCCGAGCAAACATTTTCATTCCTCGTTCTCCGGGGGGATTTGGCCGGGTGGCACGCGCTGATAGCTGCTTGTCACCGGGCCTGCGTGCAGATCTGCCTGCGCGGCTGCGCACGCGCGCATGCCCACACACACAGCCGCAGGTACAGCCGGGGGAGGGGGGGGGGGGGGGAGTTGTGCAGTTCTCATTGAAAAATGCCCCCCGTGTGCCCTCCAGACAGTGCTGGGTTAATGAAATGCTCTGGGGGAGGAGGGGGGGGGGGAGGTGACAGAACTTTCCATAGGCCAACTTCTGGAATCTTCCAGTACTTAATAACCAGTAAAGGTCAAACAAAAGGGCCCCTCTGCGATCATCACCACATTCATTATCGGGCCGCATAAAATCACGGGGAAATGAATGCGACAGCCGAGGAGCTCCGTTCGGCATGCGGGCGCCGCATTTGAGGGTGCGCGCGCCCCCACTATTCATCAATTTCAAATACAATTACTCAGACCGACGAAGGCCTTAATTACACAGCCATAATTATGCTGTTAGATAATAAATGATGTGCCTTCCGCGGCGCTAGCATGTAGCCTTAGCTTTCTGTTGACGCGGGCCCTTCTCCCAGAGCGGCTGCTGCGTGAATACGCTTTTCTTTAGCGTAACTTTCCCCACAGCAGCTTCCAGTAATTGTAGTCTGAAAGCACAATGGGTTTAATTTTTCATAGTCAAATGACGGAAAAAAAAAAACAGACAGAGATTCTCTGTCTCCGTAACCTAAGGCATGCGATGGATTTCTGACTGTTGTTCAGACAAGCATGCAGGCGGGTTTGTTAAATCATTGAATTTGTAAGGAACATGAAGAGAATAAGGGCATCTACAACTTACCAGAAGTCAGCCTCATTAGTCGGGCTGATCGATACGGCATCCGATAGCAAACGCCGTTATTATGCGTGATTTCGACCCGAAGCGGACCCCGCTTACGTGAAATGCTACCCTGATACAGCTTTAGCGTGATTCAGAAGGGAGAAAATAAATAAATAAAATATGAAAAAAAACTCCAACGAAAAAAAGTAATGGTCTTTGTGTTTGGGAGAAAGACATGTCTGTTAAATTGTGAAAGATGATAGTTTCCATCGCGGTGTCCCATGCTTTAATTTCCCCTGCAGCACCTGTAGAATTGCAGCGGTAACAATAAGACCGATTTTTGAACTGCTATTGTGCTGCGAAGAGTAGAACAGGGTTTTTGCATTATTCCTCTTCTCCCCCTGCATTATTCCGAAGCATTTCAAAGCGTATCTCTCCCATTTCGGGGATTGAAAGTATAGCAATAAAATTTCGAGAGGGCCGATGTTCATGCGGGAAAATTCCTTGGAGCATTAGAGATCAGCGACACATTACAGAGGAAAGGGGAAGAAAGCAGGCTGCCTGCCTGCCCTGGTCTGAGAATATGATTCAGACAATTACCCATAATCCCTCATTCGACAGACACGTCGCGTCCCCTGTCAGGGGAGACGGGTGCGTGCATGAGCGCGTGGGACTTCATAAACGCCATCTCACATTTCCATCTTATTACGCCATAGGACTTGCCAATAACAAGTAAACATTGAAGCCTGGGGGGGGGCGATCCAATTTGAGGTACAAATCAGACTAAGTCATCCCACTGTTATGGAGTGCTACCGTTTCAATCTAGATTCACCGCGAATGGCCATCCCATAATAAACATATCGAAAACCAGTCCTGGAGGAAGTAATAAGTCTAGATTAATAACGCCAATTCTCTTAATTTGGTAATCAGGGTAATTGCAGGGGGACATTGCAGCTGCCTTTCTGTTTAGTAGGGACTTTATTACGCAGCAGAGGCGGGCTTTCGGTTGCCGTGGCGCAGAGATGGGGGATGGCAAATGGAGGGGGGGGGGGGCTTCAGCCAGCATGTACCTCGCACCCTTCCTGATGGGGGGGAGGGGGTATCCTCACTACCAACAGGTGTCTGCCCTCCGCCAAGAACGATGTGAATCTCCGCCGAATTTAATTACAGCAGTTTGGGTGGCAGCTCGGGTTCTGACAACCCCCCCCCCCCCACCCGGTTTGCTGGAGGTCTTTTCTCTCCTGATTAGCAGCTCCCTGCTCCGGCTCCTCATTCCTCCTGACCGTGCTTTTGCCAGAGAGCTGTCATCAGCACAGAACAAAGTCGTTAACTCGCACTTTAAAGCGCGGCGCGCATAATCATGCGCACATGCACACGCACGCATTGTCTTAATCATCTATGCGGGGCGTATAGAGGAAAAAAGAACGATTATGCAAATGGGGTTAAAAATAAGGCATAATTGCACTTTGGGGTGTATAATGTATATTTCATAGTTCCTTAAAACATGTATTTTTAATAATCCTGCCGCAGTGCACCTCGCTCCCATGTTAATGTGTCATTACGGCGAGAGGTTCTGGATCCCGGCACCGTGGTTTTTCAGCGCCAAAACAAAGGCTACGCCTTCAGAGCCGCGTTCGTTATCGGTGCCGTCGCCGGAGCCTCTACCTGTCACCGCCCTCGACTGGGAATCTTCTCCAGGCCGCCGGCTTCCTCATCGCCTAATGATACATCCGGCGCACCGAGCGCGTGCCCCCAGCCGGTGGCTGCGGAGAGGGGAGGGGGGATCAAAACCGGCGGGGCTCCACCTGCGCCGAGCGCTGCGACGGCACCGAGAGCCGCAGCCTGAACCGGGAGTCAAGGAGGAAAAAAGAAAAACAACAACAGAGGTTCCAGCGCAAAGGCGCGCCGGCCGCCGTCGCTAGCCGGGTCTCGGGGATAACCGGCACCGTTTACGTCGCTCTCCACCCCGAGAAGCTTCTTTTCTGTTACTGAAGAACCTTCTCCGCTACAGTGGCCTGTAACCTTGACGACAGTGTAAGATCTCTCCCAAGCCCACCTAGTAATTAAACAGGAAATGAATAATACAAGAGGATATAAGAAATGCAATATAACATTAAAAATGGGTGTCCTTATTTATGCCTGAAAAATGGACGTCACTCCCCCCCCAGCACTTCCTTGCTCTCCCTGTCCTCTGATTCCAGTCGCTGGATCTTTCCTAACATTCCGTTTTCAGGGTCTTCATACTTGAAAATCTAGTCAAAACCCTTCCATTACTCTGTTGGTCTACCCCCCCCCCCCCATCCCCGCTATGGCAGTAAAGAAACCTTTTGGGGTTAACAGACAGTTTTGAGCTTAATGTCCTTTGCCAGGTCAAGTCGTCCCAGGTCTCGGCTGTGAATTCCTCCTCGGATAAAGCACTCCGGCACGACGCTCGGCTAAGCTCCTGTCACTCTCCGCTCCCTTTGATATGCCGTCTGCCTCCTCTTGGGGGTGCCGGGCCCGGGCCGGGCCTCCTCTGATCCAAACCCATGTCCCCATCAGCTCTGGCTCATATGAAGGTTCTGAATGAGGCCCACTTACCCCCCCAGGTACCAGCCTAGTCGCCTCACCACCTTGGGGCTCAATACCCAATCGCTTGGGCTTTCTCACAGCCTCCCGGTCCATAAATGTACCATTCAGGGCTACCGGCGACCGAATCGTCTTCCGTGCCCCCGGCACTGGACTGGCACCTCATAGGTCACCTACAAGCAAATATATACAGCTGAAGTGCATTTCAATGTAACAACAGCATGAAAATGTATCCTGATGCCGTGTATTGCGATTTCAGCCCAGCAAGCCGTACAAACTGGATGTTCAGAGGGAGCAATCTGACCCTGATAATTTTTATTAATAATTGGCAAATAATGACAGGAAGCTAAGGCCTAAATCTCATTTATGCGTAAATCCCAGTGCACCCAGAGGACAGAACAAGGCCGTCGACTTCCTTTTAAACGAGCATCAGTTAGGTCAGACTGTTCCTGCACTCTTCTGCCAAATAATGCTATATATAAAACAAATAAAGGCTAGCAGTCAGGGAACGGGCCGAAACGAGGCCGCTTTTACCCGATAAGTTCGTTTTAGAAACAACTTTATCTGTTCCGGAGCTCTTGCACTTTTCTCTGTTAACACATGTCAAGTCCTGATTTAATGCACAGTGTAAATCCCTATCCCACTTTCCAGTAAGGCTGCAGGATGACAGTGCTTACAGAAACTCCACCGGTTAAAAGAAGCTCGATATTACAGGCTGTCTGCCCTAATAGTGCGCAGATGTTAAACGAATCTTTTAACTGCACAGAAAGAGTTAGTGGCACCGTGCGTTTCATTAAGTGCTCGAAGAAGACTTTGGCTGTGTGTTTGTGTATGTAGGGCTGTTTATTTACTGTAGCTAATTTTTACATATGCGGCTTGTGTTTTACTCTGTGATGGACTGGCATCCCATTCAGGGTTTGCCTTGTACCCTGTACTTCTTGGGGTAGGATGGACAGATGAATGGATGGACAGTTTTTTTGGGCTATGTGTCATATATGAGATTTTATGATAACATGGAACAAGCCCTAAATACCATGTAAATAGCCGTGCTCAGCCTGTTGTTTGACACTGGCACTGGAAACTCCTGATAAAAAGTAAATCCCACTGCTTGTTTAGTCTCCTTCTTTTTTCCCAAGTAGAAAGGAGTCATCTCACCTCTCCAAGCTGGAAGTTTTTTCAAACGATATTTTTGTCTAACGTTCGCAGCGATCGGCACCCGCTAATAGCGTATGACAGAGCTCCCCGTTCAGCGGCGAAGTCTGAATTTCAATGCCCCAGTAATTAAGTTCATCAGGAGAGCCATTTCCGCCTGCGCTCACTGTCGATGAATATTCAATGGAACCCTGCTCACCGTGAAATTGTCACGGCACGGCATTATTGATTTCTGATAAATAAACGAGCGCACGGACAGAGTTCGCCCCCCGCCGTGATTGTGTTTTGGGAGTCCTGCGGTAAATTGATCAGATGCGGATTAAGCTCTCAATCGAGTTAAAGTGGCATCCTTTGTGCAGCGTCACTCTGCAGGAGTGCACAGCTGTTTATGTAAACGACATGCCGTGCTCACGATTTGCACCTGGTTTTGTTCGGTAGGCGAACGGAAGTTTCTGGTTTCCAGTTCTGCGAAACAAAACCTACAGTCATCAGATCTGTACAGAGAGAAGCTCAGGCCGACTGGGGCAGGGGGGGCTAGATGGGGGCCGAGTGGAGCTGGGACAGACTACACAAAAATGCGAACGAAAACCAATTAATCATTTTGCTTCTCATTTTAGCAACAAGACAAAAGGACATCCAGTGGTTGTGAACCGCTTCTACGCTATTGTCCATGCTAATGTATACAAGCTAACATTTTTCTGCTTTACCTCTTGATAAAAGAGTAAACAAGTCAAGTTAATTTTATTTGTAGAGCACGTTTAAAACAACAGCAGTTGACCAGAATGCTGTACAATTTCCATAAGCAGACAAATAAATACATACAATAAACAGACTAAAACAAACAACAAACACCTCTGCGCTTAAGCCTCGACATCTGCACAGCCAGCGATATCAGGTCAAAGGACTTAAGTGACTGGGAGGAAGAAGAAGAGTATTAGAGATCAGCAAGATAAGAGCGAGCTAAACCATTAAAGACTTAAACAATAACATTTTATAACTGATCCTGTAGCGGACATGAAGCAGTGAAGAGATATGATTACACCAGCGATTTCACCCAGACCCTTGAAAAACTCTACTGTTAATCAGTTATTTACATGTATGAATTCACAGAATCACTGTCAACTGATATAACTTGTTATACAAGATATTTTAGGTTCATATGTTCTAATTCTCCGTTATTTGGCATGTGAGACAAATAGCTGAGATGGTTGTAGGTCTATTCAATTGCTCAGAAATTACCAAGCACACACCTTTCCTCTGACAGGGGGTGCTTAGGGGTAATAGATACCCAGCTCTCACTGTCCGGTCACCCGCGGGGGGCACCGTCTCCTAGTCATTCTGTCAGTCGGGGGAACGTACAAATTAAACAATTATCTGGTAAGTGGTGTCGCGCGCCGTGCCATTAATTTATTTTTAACATCTGTTGCACCAAAATAACAATTTGAAAGAAATCGAATAAATCATGAGTAAAAGGCCACTCTCATCTGTGCAACACTGGGCAATTTGCCAACCTTGGCTTTAAGTCCAAACATGTTTCCTTCCTACATGGAGCTCCAAGGGCAAGCAGAATATCAGATGAACTTGCAGTGATCTCCTCTGAAGTAGACGGCCAACCTGTACAGGTAACACACTGACTTAACCTTTTGTTTACAAAAACACACGCATGTCCCGATCGATGGATTCAGACCAGCCTTAATTAGAGCGTGACAATCTATCAGAGCCCAGGGCCCCTTTTCCCTGAAATCACCCTCATCGTGGAGATGTGAAGATGAACTCCCAGACGTTCCATAACAAAACTGTACGCAGGCAAAAAGACTCACGACCTATTTTATGCAACATCTGACTGTGTTTCTCTCCCCTGTGCTGAAGCTAAACTTAATTCTGATTGCGGCTGATGACTCGAAACTTTATTCGCGCAATGATCAAATGTCATCACACAAAGGAACACCTACCGGCAGGAAATGTACTTTGATGAGGGAAAAAAAAACACAAGATTAACTGTACTGGGAATTAATCACATTTACATGATTTTTAAAAAGTGTGCTTTCTTGTATTATGTCGCATTTACCGATGCACCACTGGCGTGTCATGACAACACTGAGAATGTGGTGAGAATTATTTGTCGAGCATAAGAAAAGTTCTCCAGGTCTCACAGCTGTATATTTTGACTTCAGAGAGCTTGATTAAAAACCTTCTCAAGGGTGCAACAGCAATAGTTCTCCCAGGGCCCAGCTCTACAAGCAAGACTGCCATTCAGCGCAGTGCCAGGAGTGCCATTGATCATGAAGTGTATTTAACATTGATTCAGAAGTATGACCGCGATCTTTCCACAAAGAAAATGAAGTGTGTAAGTGACCGGGGTTGTTCGTGTCAGATTGTTTAACCTATTCTTTAAGAGGGCAACCTGGTCGATAAACCGCTAGTTTTCCTTAACCTTCCCGTGATTTCATTTGCCGTTCCTATCCGACTCCTTCCCACCCCTTGCAAAACCTTTCTTCCCCAGTCACTACCATTTACAAGTGGCAGAATGGAGCCTTATTATAAAATGGTAGCCCCACCTCTTGCAAAACCCTTCTTCCTCATTCCAGGTCTTGTGCACCTCGTGCCCTTCAGGGAGACCTTTGAATCTTCTCTTGATACCCTCACCCAGGATGAATATATTGCCTCATGTAACCAACAATCAAAATGACAGACGCCGGGAAACTTCAAGATGCTGTCTGTTCACTGGGGTCACAGAGGTTCAACTTACCCATTAACACACGAGTCTGCAAAAGCGCATCAATCATTCTGTCCCCCCCCCTGCCACTGACCCCAGGTGACTCTTCACACCCCTCCAGGACCTGCATTCTCCATGAAACCCCTGGCCACCTTTTATCTAGCCTGGACCATCTCCTTTAACCTGAATGTTCTTTCAAACTGAGCATGTGCCAGGTGACAGGATGAGCTCGATCATTTCAGAAAAAGAAAAAGGACTTGTAGTATTGACAGCATATTATAATTATGCGGAGTGAATTATGTTATTTTCAGGGGTATTGTCATACTGCAGTACGTTATATAATAAATATGTAAAACTTATTTCAAAGTCAACAACCATTAGACGCGGCTTTGATTGCTGCTATAGAGACCAAGTAAATTCATCAGCATGGAGAGCGTCTGACTTTTTCTTTGTGTAAGGCATCCTTAGATCTCTCAGGTTCATTTTCACCGAATTGTCTAAAATGTCACCATTCCGTTGCCTGAAGACATTCAAAAAAAACTTATGCACGATGGCAAAACATTAAGAACAGCAATGCTTGTCTTTGGATAACATCTGCAGTAATCTACAAGGGACCAGTGCCGCGATGGCAAATAAAATGTTCCCATTTCCTTAGCTGACACTTTTATCAAAAGTGACATACAATTTAGAATGCAGTGTCAGCCGGTCCCTGGATAAACTGGGGTTAGGGGCCTCGTTCAGGGGCCCGAAGGTGAAATCGCTCTGCCAACCACAGGATTTGAATTGGCAACCTTCCGGTCTTAACCTGCAGAATCACACTCTGTGCTGTTTGTACCTCAGTTAGGTTAATGGAGACATACGTATCAGGCAGAACTGAAGCCTTTTTACGGATGCGTACGGGGAAGCAGCACAGAAACCGTGAAGTCAAGCAAAACGGGGGTTTATTCAGGAAAAATACCAAAACACAGGACACAATGCAAGCACGGACACCAATGACCGGGCAGGGGTAAGACAGACGCGGAAGCATTAAATACCAGAACTGATTAACAACAACTAGACACAGCTGAAAACACTGGGATTCCACACGAGGTAACAAGGGGGCGTGGCACACAGGAGGATCAGACGAGCAGGTCATGACAAAGCCAGACTGCTGCAGAAGACTCAAGTCGTCTCTGTCCGTGTTCCTCGATCCCTCTAATAGGCCAGCAGGAACATTCAGTCGCCACCGTGCTCATCAAATTGTCCTTCCTCTTCATTCACACAACCCTGCAAGCACAAAGAAAATGAAACATCTCTTAATTAATCTTTCTACTGTCTGGTTTGTATTTTACAAACTAAGTAGAAATGAAGATACTGATTAACCAATTAAGTATATAGAAAGTAGTTTATTAAAAACATTAATAAAGACACTGTAATTGTGAGACAATCTTCCCATACCTGCCGCACAGGCAGCCGGCGAAGCGTTCAGCATAATTGTTCTGTTTTTAAACCTGCGACCGCTAATGACACCTGACCCAGAGAGGATGAGAAGATGGTGGTACATAATCCCCAGTAGTCACGCGGCACTGGTCCTGTCCGACCCACCGTTGCGTGTCACCTCGGCAGAGCCAGATGGGCGGTCAATGAAATAGACTTCCTGACAAGCCGGCATGGTGATGTCACTTCCTGGATGTCCCTTCCTCCTCCAGGGTATACCCCAGTTTTGTGCCTTGTACTGCCTGGGATGGGATACAGCTTCCCCCACAACCCTGACCAGGATAGATGGTTAGTGGATGGGTGGACGGAAGCTCAGTCACTATTTCATTTAAACATAGCACTGTCACAGACTTAGCATCCTGTGAATGCAAGTTGCCATTATTAGGATTTTCTGGGCTGCTCTTGGTACCCTTAATTCTAATTAAAAATCGTACAGCCATTTGTTCCCATGCTACACAACAATCGAATAGCAATAACTTTTTTTTTAATAATTAATGACTAATTGCCACAGCTCTATTTACAAAGCAAATACATTGGAATTAAATTTAGAGTTTTCTATAACAGAAGGGCCACTCCTGAGTTATTAACAATGGATTTATAAAATATTAGTTTCCCCTCCAGGCTGTTCTCTAAATCCCAGCAAATAAATACAGTCTATTGCAGTAATTTACAGTATCGTTTAACATTATGCCAGAACCTCTGTTATTAATGCTTCCGGGGGAGCAGATATCACAGCCGCCAGATTTAAAGCCCTGACCCCTTACCGCTAACTTGACATGGGGCCACGACAGTTTAAACTGCTTCTGCAACAAAAAAAAACCGGTTGCGAAAATGCGCTTTTCGGTGGGGCCGCCGAACTTTGGGGGCCCGCTATTGGTCACAAACAGTCACTACACTCTGTTTATAGTAAACAGGCAGCTACACCATGCAGTGAAAATCTTACTCTGCACGTCCAACGGTAATTTAAAATTAAACACAAAACAGAAGTATAAATTAAGATGTTTCAATAAGGCAATACATGTAATAAATGTAGTGCAATGTAATGGGAAAAGAAAAAAAAGCTTGCGGATTGGTAAATGGGGAGCTGTTTACGTGCGGCCGGTGTCGAGGTGTTTCGATGCCAAGCCTTTTGTGGTCGGCAGCCCCTCTCTTCCCTTACGAGTGCCCTCCATGGCAAGAGTCCTGCAGCTCTTGGCACCAGGAGACGCGCTCCCATTAATCCCGCGTCCCCAGAGCCTGGCGGATCCGAGTCTCCTCCAGAGCAATCTTACCGACTGGCTTACTGCCTGCATGCCCGAAAATGTCTTCCCTTAAAAATCAGCGACAAGAGAGTGTCCCTGCGTGAACCGAGCTACCCAAACCTCCGTTTCTCTTTCATCATCCCCGGGACAAGGTTGTGTCAAACTACGGGGCGGGGGACATATTGATTTTAATGAAAGATGTCAGAATATTGGGCTGTGTATTTCAGCTTCCGTATTCACAGTGCGAAGTGTGAAGGCTCTGTATTAGCATGGGGGGATTTTCCGTATCGCTCTTCTTTTAAGACTGACACTTTGACCAGTATTTCCCCGGGAAAAAAAAGCATGGATGATCGCATGGGTGGGTTAATGTTTTGATACCGGATTCTAAACTGAAACCCTTCCTTAGGAGGAGGATCTGTGCAAGTTTTAAATTGGCATAAACCTAAATCAAGCATAGCCACACAGCAGTGTGATGTCTGTGTGGGGAGGACACCGTTCAGCTGTAGGACGGCGTCTGCAGCCATGGCGGACCTGCTTCACAGACTTTTTATTTTTTTTAATACCCGAATTTTTAAAACTTTAGTCGTATAAGAATATCTTTGCTATTTAATTCATCTCCGTATGACTGTCATTTGTTAGGGCTGGATAGCCGGTTCGATGTTCGTAACTGCAAGATTAAATGTGTCGATCTGCTTCTACCGCCGATCAGTCCGCTAAAACCTAACAGCGGAAAGCAACTGAAAGCATCAAGATATTCCCCGTTTTATATAAATATCACCCCGGCACGATTCTTTAAACATATTTAAGCTGATGTGCCGTGTTTCCTCGTTTACTTTTCATACATGATCGACGACAGTCAGTCACCGCAGTAAACAGGCACACGTGTCGAGGTGGTAAAATGACCAATCACAAGTGTCGGGGTGTCAAATGGACCAAGCGCACGTGGTGTTAAAATAACATCCCGTCCTTCGCAAATATTGAGAACTCGATTTCGATCCTCCCATCGGACGTGACAGCCCCGTCTTTCTTCGCTGTTCATCAAAGATGTAATAAAATGTTTCATTTCACAGACGTGTCAGCGGGGCATTTCCCTCTCCTTCCTTCTTTGTGAGATCATTAAAGGACGGGGGCTCGCTTTACACATGTGGGTCATTGGGATGGGATGCTCTGGCAGACCTGTGATTAATATTGGTGTGGGGAGTCAGTCAGGCACCAAGGAGGGGGGATGAAAGAAGGACTCTGTTCTTGCCGTCAGCTGGACGCCCTGTACTCCTGGTCTGGCGGCACAGGGAGACTTTAGCGTTCTTACACTGGGTGTTTTATTGCTACCGAGTCCAATGGTTTATGCACCAATATTCAGATCTATAATCTCTATGTTTATAAGGCTGTTAGGAATTTATTAGAATATGTCTCCATAAATGAATAAACATAGACAAACATGTTTGTACTCACATAATTATGGGAACTGCCCATTCATTTCTATGGGGAAAACTCTAATCCCAACATGACGACCTTACCCCCCTAGCCATTCCTAACCTTAACCATAAGCAACTAAACAAAATAGGAGACTTTTGGCATTTTTACTTTTTTGATTGGATTCACAAATCTTTCTGGGGACCTGAAAAATGTTCCCCAGAACGTCAAAATAACAGGTTTTTATTACATTGTGGGGGACATTTTGTCCTCACAATGTAACATAAAAATGATCCACACATACACACTTAACATACCTATCTAAATGGAGACCTTCCATTCATTTCTATGGGAAAAACCCTAATCCAAATTACAACACCCTTATCCCCAACCCAGCCCTAACCTTAAACTTAAGTAACCAAACAAAATACAAGACTTTTGGCATTTTTCCATTTTTGATTGGATTCACAGGTTATTCAAATTGAGGTCATTCAATTGGGGACCTGAAAAATGTCCCCAAAAATAAAGAAGTTTTAGGTTTTACCACACATTTTGGTCCACAAACATGATCTATGCAAATCCACACAAACACATAAAAAAAATCTGCATTTGTAAATCCTGGTTTAATCCTGGTTCTGCTGGCAGAGGCTACACTGAGTGGCAGGATGATTCCAGGCTCACAAGTCCACAATACACAAGAACAGGGTGAAGCAGGAGACACTGGAAACTACCAGAAACCAGTCAGGTAGAGGGCAGAAGCAACTTTGTGATGGTAGAGATGACTGTCAACTGACAACATGTCATGAATCAGGGGATGACATCAGGTGACCTTCAAAAGGAATGGGAAACATTAAGTGCAGGTGTGAAGTGCACTGCTAGGACAGTTCATATCAGGCTCCTAGAAGCAGGACTGAAGTCCCATAAAGCAGGGAAGAAGCCCTTCATTAATGAGAAACAGGGAAGAACCAGGCTGAAGTTCACAAAAAAAATAAAAACCATAAATTGAGAAATGTGTGAAACAAAAAACTTTGCTGTGATCTCTTAATTTTTTCCAGAGATGTAAATACTGTGTGTGTGTTTGTGTGTGTGTGTGTGTGTGATAATGTTTATATTACGTTGCGGGGACCAAATGTTCCCTCCAATGTAATAAAAACCTGTTATTTTGATGTTGTGGGGACCATTTTTCACGTCCCCGCAAAGATCTGTGAATGCAATCAAAAAACTGAAAATGCCAAAAATCTCATATTTAGTTTGGTTACTTATGGTGAAGGTTAGGGTGGGGTAGGGGTTAATGTCGTCATGTTGGGATTAGAGTTTTCCCCATAGAAATGAATGGAGAGTCCCCACAAAGACATAATTATAAACCTGTTTGTGTGTGTCTCTGTGTGTGTATATTTTGGTCACAGAGAGACAAAACATCTGGGAAATTTAGGCTGGTTGATTACTTTTAATAGCTGTGCTAATGATATTGTCCCTCTCATCTATTGTCAACAATTACCTGGATGATTAATTCATTATTGATTGACAAATATATTTTTCTTAAATTATTGCACACCTAATCTTGCCACTTAAAGCTGTTATGATAATTAGGCAGTTAGTTACCTTTTAAATTATCTTTTAAATTCATATATTGATTGATATATTCATTTTGTGAATATTGGATGCTCAAAGTAATTTATATACAGTATTTAAAAAAAACAAAAGATTGCACCAAAAAGTGTTGTGTAAAATATTCAATAATAGCACCAACAACAATTTACTTTTTATCCACTGTAATCACCACCCCCCCCCATGTTTGGGAACAATATTAACAAAGTGGTGATGAACAATCATGGAAAAATTAGCTATAAATAATTAAATAGAAATTGATGACACTTTATTAAGTCTGAATTATAATTTTTAAGCAAAAAATTTAATCTGAGATTTTCAAAGTCCCCCCTGTCTAGATCTGTTCTGCAGTCCATTCTTAAAAATTCACAGTTAACACCACAGTTGATATTTTTAACTAATACAAGAAAGAAGTTAACCAGAGTGTCAATATTCTGTAGTCTAGCAGAAGCTTTGGTGACTGATGGCCATTCAAGTGAAACGATCAGTTAGTAAACATTAGTGCTAAACCAGTACTACGAAGCGGGGTTACTGGCTTATCGGGGTAACTTGTCGGATTTAAGGTACCACAGTTTAAACGGACTTCATATTTGTTCATTTACATTTTGCCCAGACTACCTTAAATCCGACAAGTTACCCCGATAAGCCAGTAACCCCGCTTCGTAGTACAGGCCACAGGAGTAAATGTTAGTTCAGGCCAAACTGAGCAAAGCCCCGATCCCAAGTGTTTCTGGACCTGCGTTTTAACATTTTCGATACGGATCTGTGAATATGAAATATCACAGTGAATTCCATCACTCACTGTTAATGCAGAAGTCGAGATGTGAGATGTGTGTGCACATTCTGTCTAGCCAATTGATTCAGAGCAGTCCAGCCCACCCTCACTTCCACACAGGTGAGATCACTGGAAAAAAAAAACAGGCATGTCAGAATGTTACAAGTTCAGCATTACAGTCCATTTCCTTCAGCTACTCAAAACCGTGCATGTTATCTTGGGAGATAAATTCAGTTTTGATGACATTACATGCATTTGTTGTTGTGCTTGAAGGCAGTGACTTGTATATTACATTAGACAAAAGAACCTTCTAAATAAATAAATGTCAATATGAGAATCAGACTGGAAAACTGAAAGGTCAGATCACAGGTGTTTTTTGTACCTGTCTGTGCGCCTGTACAAGTTCTTCCAACACTGTGGTGAAATTTGCACCTACTGGGACATTAAAAGCTGAAGAAATACAGCTGGAGACTTTCCCATGAGGCACAATGCCTCTTTTTGAAGTTAGTCAGCCTTTTTTTGGAAATAAATAAATAAATAAACACGCCAAACTTTCTTATAATCCGTTTTCATGAGTTTCATTTATTACCAACTTTCTTTGAGTTTTGTGGTGCTGGAATTAGAAATCATATATTGCATTCATGTGTGACTTGATGTACTCACAATGATAGGTAAAGGAGTGTGTGTGTGTGTGTGTGTGTGTGTGTGTGTGTGTGTGTGTGGATAATGTTTATATTACGTTGCGGGGACCAAATGTTCCAAATGTGTGTGTGCGGGCACTGTGCATGTGCTTCTATTATCTGGGGGGAGGTGGGGGGGGGGAGGGGGGGGGCAGGCTCACACCTGCACTGTACCGATAAAAGGCTGCTGCTGCTGGCAGTACAACCCCCCCCCCCATGTCTCTGGGCGGACAGTGAGAACAGCAGTAGGGGCAACTCTCTCCTGTGTGATGAACAGTGCCCCCAACTGGCAGAACAGCAGTCTTACATTTTAACAGCAAATTAATGGCACAAACTCAAACATATAAAACTGACAATGTTGTGTTCATGAGTGAGCACAAGTCTTCGCAAAAATGTATAATTTTTGTTTATTTGCCTTCCAATTGATTTAGACACAGCAGCAGAATGTTCTTATTGATGTCATATTTCAATGTAACGTTATATTTAGGTTATACTTAAATGGAAAGCACTGACAATTTCAAGTGATTAAATCAATGCTCCAAACTGCACTCAAAGCTGAATGAAGAGCGAGAGAATTCAAATTTACAAATTCACATGTGGCACAATGTGGTGGGTTGGCGCCCCATCCGGGGTTGTTCCCTGCCTTGCACCCGTAGCCTCTGGGATAGGCTCCGCCCCTACGACCATGAATAAGACAAGCGGTTACAGAAAATGGATGAATGGATATGAGGCACAAAAATAAACCATCCCTCTGCTGGAGAGGGAACCAATCAAATCGCCAGAAAAGCCTGTTTGCGGTCGCCATGCCAGTAGCCCCGCCCCCTATCTCGGCAAAATAGGCACTCTCAATGGAAAAAAGATGGCCGGGCAGATTAGACTGAAAGGTGAGCTGTGACAGGCCCCCAGCAGCACCACACAGGGTCGGATCATGCAGTAATTAAGTGCGCCTTTGTCCTGTTAGCTTCGGTACCATCCCCGGTTCCGTCGGACAATGCAGAATTATTCTTGGCATTAAATCAAAAATAAAAGCACAGATACGGCAGACACAGAAGTTAGGGAGGGCCAAGGCAGGAGGACAGTCGTGCTGTTTCACTATAATTACATCTGATGGACTGCCTGGCTCCTTGCCTGGGTCACAGTCAGTCACCCGTTCCTTAAATACCCATAATGCAGTTCTCTTCAGACACATTTCTGTAATTGTTTTTTTTTTCTTTCAGATCAGCCATGCGTTACGGTTTACTTAATTTAGTTTTTGTGTATATATTTATGAAGCATAAAGCTATTCGTGCTACATTATTAAGCAGATCTTATTTACATTTTACATTTTTATGCATTTACCTGCAGGTCGGCACAGCGCTCCCGCGACTCCGTGCGCGTGGACTTGGCATGGCCTCCCTGTGGCACATGGATTTTCTCTGGGTACTTCGGCTCCCTCACTCTTTCCAAAAACATGCAGTTAGGCTAATTGGTGTCACTAAATTGCTCCTGGTGTGTAATCGTATGTGTTGGTGCGATGGAATGGCATCCCGTCCAAGGTCTACCCCGACTTGTGTCCTGTGCTGTCTGGGACTGGCTCCAAGCTCCTCCAGTTCTGTGCTGGCTGAGTGGATAATGGAAAATGGATGGAACACGGTTATGGGAAATGGATGGATGCATTTACTTCTTAACCCAAGTAACTTACGTGACCATTGTGGGAAAGATGTGAAAGTGAAATTTCTGACGTTCTCCATTGGTGACAGCTTGTCCATCGAGGGAAGCGGTGTACACATTGAGCTTTCGCGTGCTGTGAACACCCCCGGGAGTGTATGCAGTGTACGGCTAGCTGGAAGGATCTCGTCGTGAGGGGAATTATGTCATTCGGCTCACACTTCTTTGGTGCCCTCATCGTAAACCTCCCCATTGTTCCTCATAAACAGGGCTGTCTCCCTCTCATAGCATATAAAAGCACTATATTTTATTGTCTTCGGTATAGCACAGTGCAAATTCATATTGGCCCTTTCCGAGAGGGCTGGCCTGTCAGGTTACCCTCTGGGGGGGGACACTCTTCAATGTTAAAAATGGTGTAACCCCTGGGAGAGGTGTTTAGGGTGAATTTCTCGCATAGGCTTTTTCGGCCAAACCAATGGCAAAGTTTGTCAATTTGACTCATTATTGAATTATGAAGGGGGCCACAGGATTATCTAAGGGGCCTGGGGGTGACGAGCGGGAGAAGTACTGGGGGTGGGGGGGGGCAGATCAACTTAATAAGTTGAACCATTTAACCATTCCATTTTTCCAGAGGTGGGCCAGGTGGGCTGAGCTTATGATTGGTTGGGACAGGCCCTCCTTGCCCCCCTGTGAAGTGCAGCCTGGCGTGTACTGTAAAGAGGTCCTGGTACGGACAAAACCATGCGTGAGGGAGGCAGGTCGCGTCTCCATGGCGTGATTCATTGGGACGGGGGGGGGGGGGTGTTCCACTGTGGTGTCTGGTTAGAGGGTTCCGACACTCTTCGTGGGACGTCTCCTCAGGTCCGAGGCAGGTGTCTACCCCAGTCTGGGTGGACGGGGTCCTTAATAGAGAAGGGTCACAGAGGAAGCAGGAAAACACACACGCACCTGCCCCCCCATAATTGATAGGTAGCCGTTAAGTGGAGATGGGGTCGCGTTAACGAGGGGTCCCGCACTGCCAGCTGCACTCAGCTATTTTCAGGTGAGCGTCCCAACCTAATCAGCCCTGCGTGGGGAAAAACCTGCTTTATATTATTAATGGCTTTAGATTACCATATTAATTGCATATGGCCAGCCAGGACAGGAGGATCAGGAGGTCACCTTGGGTGTCTCTGCTGTCAGGCCCCTGCGGTAAGCGGGCTATCCCAGTGCCTGCCCAGAAAGGCGCGCTCGCTGTTCACAGGCAGCTGACAGACTGTTGCTTTATAAACAAATAATTAGTGTTGATTATATAATGTTATTAAGTCCAAGTTTGACAGTGTGTCTGAGCTGCACCTGTGGGATTCACACATTTCCAAGCAACTGGGCAACTAATATTCAGCTTTTTTTTTTTAGAGGAAAGGACATTATTTTCACGGGTACTGTTTGGTACTCTTAGTGTTTCTTGGGACTGGAATACAATTCCAGAAAATGGATATAGCCAGATCCATAGAGGGAAGTGTGTGATGACAGAAGGGGCTTTGCAGGGTAACCCGGCCTCTTACATTAGCCCAGAGGTCAGAGGTACAGGGAAAATGGGGATATCCAGAAGTCAACAAGAAATATGTCACAAGCAAGATTAATA